>NC_140987.1:269073891-269197561 GCF_052327205.1 Somniosus microcephalus
AATGTAACCCTTTTAGCCCGGTATCATTCTGGTGAAACCAAATTAAATAAAACAAATGTTTATTTTATTTCTGGTGGCTTCGTGTTTTATGTGGCTTGCATTATTTTTCAGCTCTGAAGGAGGGAACATGGCTTCAAATATTTTAATCATCTTAAACACCTCAATTAGATCACCCCCTTAATCTTCTATGCTCCAGGGAATACAAGCCTAGTCTATGCAACCTGTCCTCTTAAGTTAACCCTCTAAGACCCAGTATCAAACTGGTGAATCTGTTCCGCACCCACTCCAAGACCAATATATCCTTCCTGAGGTGCGGTGCCCAGAACTGAACACAGTGCTCTAAATGAAGTCTAACCAGCGCTCTATACAACTGTATAGAGTTCCAACCCAATGTATTCTTATGCATCCCTAGCATGCGTCCCATGTTTTCTTTGCTGAACTGGCCATGTGTAACTTCTTTCCATTTTGCACCACTCCAAATCATGCCACTTTGGCTTGATATATGATGGACATTTTTCTTTGGTAACTGTACTGACACTTGGGCAGGTGTCTTATTACATGTTTTCATAATCTTCCTGGGGTAGTGCGAGTTGGCTATCAAAAATGGACATTTGTGTTTCTCTGTTTGCTGTTTCAGATTGCCCAAAGTTCAAAATTTTGCTATGACCAAAGTCAAGTTGTTACAAAGACTAGGGATCAGAAACATCAGGACAAATTGAGCACTGGATTAAAAGTCAGTATGATGGGGCAGAGTGGAAGGAAAAGGCCTGCGGGGTTCCCAGAGCAAGCTGAAGATATTCCAGGCAGTTTTGGTGACTAAGTTAGTATGTACATCAAAATCTTGGATCCCACTTTGCAATCAGGGTGCCCGAGTGATACAGACAGCACGATTGTCAAACACTAGAGTTGGTCTAAATGGTAAGTTAGCCTTTATTGCAAGGGATTAGAAAATAAGAGCAAGAAATTCTTGCTGCAATTATATAGGGCTTTGGCGAGACCACGCCTGGAGTACTGTGCACAGTTTTGGTCTCCTTACCTAAGGGAGGATATATCTGCCTTAGAGGGAGTGCAACGCAGGTTCACCAGATTGATTCCTGGGATGAGAGGTGTAAGGTTCTCAAAATTCCCACATTCCCCCAAGGTTATTAATAAAAGGGACCCTGTATGGACAATTTAAAAGGGTACCCAAAAGATGTCGTCCGCACCTCGTGACCAAAAGCCTGTAAGATTTTCTGCAGCACAAGCCGGCAGCTTTAGGAATCGAAACTTAAAATGCATTCCTGTGAAAAGGACTTTGTGTTTGAAAAGCCAGACAGCTAGGCAAACATTGAATATGCATTGCATCAGATCGAAACAGATCAGCCCAGTTAGGCCTAAGCGTAAGGCCATTAGATTGTCCGCATAAATAATCGGAAACAGCTCAAGGGAGCCACCAAGGCTGTACAGGCCGATTAAAATGCATTAATGACAATACAACCCGGACATCGGGGCCATTAGGTGCGATAAACGGCCATCTAAAGCCAGTTAACTTAGATTGGTATAATCATTTAACACAGCCCGCCAAAAGTTGGACGATAGAATGACCTGATTTGGCGCGCAGATAAGGGTTTCCAGCGGGAGTATAATTATAGGCCCATTGGTAGCCACATTGCACTCTCTCTCTTCCTCCTGTGCTTGCTACCTAGCCACTGCCCATGGCTTCTCCAAATCCATGAGGGACGCAGGCACAGTACCAGGCGAACACGGGCAGACCAGGCCAGACAAGGCCAGACGAGGTGAGACGAGACGAGATGAGACGAGCTGAGATGAAATAAGACAGGATGATTTCGAAAAAGATTGAAGAACGCTTCGAATAATCGGGCCTTCAATCCAGCCGACCGATGACTATCTTCATGCAACATTCAATCGCCACCCGAAGAAGAAGAACCATCATCCCTGCGAACTAAAGCACCCAAGCAAAGGCTTTTGGCCTAGAAATTCGGTGGGCTGTGTTAGATCCGTGTATCTTAATGTTGTGCGCTTCAATAATCAGACAACAGACTGCAGAGAATGATTCAACAGGTGTTTACTGAATGAGGGTTACTCTAGAACTAACCATACAGATCACTACTCAGGGTTTATATACAGGTGTGGTCACTGCCGATACTACAGTATACAGGAGCTGTAAAAAGTAGTTCTCTCCCTTAAAGGTACATACATTACAATTCCTCCCCTTTTAGATTAACAGTACCATAACACTCATTTAACAATTAAACATCAAACTAATTACAATTAACACTTTTAACATGCAACATTAGCTGAAAATAGTCTATTTATAAATTCAGTCTTTGGGGAGGCTTCCTGATCCTTTCTGGATAGCGCCTTTCCCGAGTGTCTTGCTCTTGGTGCGGAGGCGATTCTGGCCCCCTGTCGTCGGTTGGTTCATCAGCTTCCGATGCTGCTGTTTCTGGGGTAGATGCGACCTGTACGTCGGGTTCATCACCAGGTACGTATGGGCGAGGCATGGGGTTGACTTGTTCCTGCGACTCTATGATCTGGTCAGCATGGCGTCTCACGATGCTCTCCCCAACGTCCACAGTGTACATTAGTGGGCCCTGCCGTGTGCATATCGTTCCTGGCTGCCATTTTTCTGTTCGGTAGTCGCGGGCCAAGACTGGTTGCCCTACATTGAAGCGCCTTGTTTTCTTCTCATGGATGTGCTGGAATTGCTTACTCTCAACATCTCTTCTTACGTTTGGTCTGTGCAAATCCAGGCGAGATTTTAACCTTTGTTTAAAGAACATCATGGCTGGGGCCTGGCTGGTGACTGCATGTGTCGCATTCCGGTAGGCGAACAGGAAATTGGCCACTTTGTGCTGCAGCGGAATGTTGTCATTGTACATAACCTTTATTGCCTTCTGCCAAATAGCCGGAGCTGATGCTACCCCGAATACCAGCCGGTTGTATTGGTAGAGACCTTTATGGGTGTTGATTGTGAGGTATTTTTTTGATGCTTCTTCTACCTCCATTTGCAGATACGCCTGGGCCAGATCAATCTTAGTGAAGCATTTCCCTCCAGATAGCGAGGCGAAAATATCTTCAATCCGCGGAAGTGGATATTGTACGGTGTGAAGGACCGGGTTCACTGTTACCTTAAAGTCCCCACAGATGCGAACCTTCCTTGGTTCCCCAGGCGTGCTGCTCAACGACTTTTTCATCACAGGAATGATGGCTGTAGCCCACTCGCTCCAGTCTACCTTGGACAGTACACCTGAACGTTCCAGACTCTCCAGCTCTGCTTCAACGGCTGGGCGGATCGCATAAGGTATCGGTCTGGCCTTAAAAAATTTTGGGTTTCCGTTTTCTTCAATTTTAATCATCACTGTCATGCCTTTTAATGTTCCGAGTCCTTGCTGGAACACTTCTTTCGCATCAGTTAGGATCTTTGATAGTCGCCCAGGGGTGACGTCGTCATCCTTTTTGTCAGCCACAGTCAGTGCCTGTATGGAATGCCAATCTAGCTGTATCTTCCGGATCCATTCACGTCCTAGTAGTGGTGGTCCTCCATCTGGCAATACATATAGGTCCATTTTTGGTGTTTCCTTGCCGTTATATATAACGTTCACACTTATTTTTCCTTTGGGGTAGACTTTTTGCCCCGTGTACATCTTCAAGACAATCTTTGTATCTCTCAAGGGTATATGTGAGAATAGCCGCTTGTAGTCCCTTCAGTTTATGACTGTTAGGGCTGATCCTGTGTCCAATTCCATTTTCACTTGGACTCCTGCTATCTTGAGCGTGACCCAGATAGTTTGGTGATCCTCCGTTTTGATCACATTATGTAGTTTCAGACAACCCAGCTCCTTGCTTCCGGTGTCTGTATCACTCTTCTGTTCGTCTGAACTACTCTCCGTCACCTTATGTACCTTCTTGTACTTCTCCTGTGGAGATTTCTTGCTGCTGGTTTTCTTTCCCGACCTGCAGACTCTTGCTATGTGTCCTACTTTTCCACACTGTCTGCACACTTTGTCCTTGAACCAGCAATCATTATGGTCGTGTGTTGTTCTGCCGCAGCGATAGCACTTCACTGTTCCTTATGACATTTCATTTGTGCCATATTCTTGCGGTCTCCGTTGTATCTCTGCAGCGCCCCGTGCTGCTGCTTCGTGTGATACTGCAATGCTGAAAGCCTTGTCCAGCGTAAGATCCTTTTCTGATAGAAGCCGTTTCTGGGTTCCTTCACTTTGAAGCCCACACACAAACATATCCCTTAAAGTATCTGCTAGTCCCGTTCCAAACTGGCAGTGTTTCGATAGCTTGCGCAGTTCCGTTAAATACTCAGCATTACTTTCATCTTTATGCTGGTTCCTTTTGTGAAGCTTAAATCTTTCTGCTTTCAGCAGCGGTGTTGGGTTTAAGTGGTCCTGTAGGATTGACACTATGTTTTCAAAATCCTTTTCTACTGGCTTCTCTGGGGTTACTAGGTTTCGTAGAAAGCCATACGTTTTTGCACCCATTGAATTCAACAATACCAGTGCTTTCTTGTCATCTGGCACTTCATTCATCTTGCAGTATATTTCTATGCGTTCGACATATGTCGTCCAATCTTCGACTTCATTGTCAAACGCTGTGATACTGCCACTCTTCGGCATTTCTGCGTGTGGTTAGACTGGCTTAAAATGGCGTCTCCCGCGCTTTCCTTTCTTCCCTGCTGCGGCTTAAAATGGCGTCTCCCGCGCTGCTGCCAACGCCGCTATCGGCGGTCCTCGTGGCAAATGGCAACACCCTGTGGGTTTCGTGCGCTGCTCCTGCACTGCTGCCAACGCCGCTCTCTGCGGTCCTTGTGGCAATGGCAGTGCCTCGCATTTTCCTGCGCGCCTCTCTCTCCTGTTGACGCTGCTCGGCCCTTGAACACCAGCTGCGCCCTGTGCGCTCTGCCCTCTCTCTCTCCCCCGTCGACGCTGCTCGGCCCTTGAACACCGGCTTCGCTCTGCTCTCTCTTGTCTCTCTCCCCCGTTGACGCTGCTCGGTCCTGAACGCCGGCTGCGCCCTGTACGCTCTGCCCTCTCTCTCTCCCCCGTCGACGCTGCTCGGCCTTTTTCTGTGCCTCTCAGTCGGGCTCTAGCCCGCCGCTGTCCGGGAAGGGTCTGCGCAGTACCTGTTGCCAGCTCGTTTCGCTGGACCACCATGACTGGAAAGCCAAGCCTGGCTCTCGACAGCCTCCCCTGTGATGCTCAAATCTCCGCTGGATGACTGGGCGGTTGCCCGTGGTCGACGTCCGTGCTTCTGGACTCGACCTTCTTCCACTGTTCTCCAGGAGCGAACCCCTGGGAGGTGATGGGGAGTTGCAGGTAGGTTCAAACTTGCTCGTCGCCACTGTTAGATCCATGTATCTTAATGTTGTGTCCTTCAATAATCAGAGAACAGACTGCAGAGAACGATTCAACAGGTGTTTACTGCATGAGGGTTACTCTAGAACTAACTGTACAGATCACTACTCAGGGTTTATATACAGGTGTGGTCACTGCTGGTACTATAGTATACAGGAGCTGTAAAAGTAGTTCTCTCCCTTAAAGGTACATACATTACAGGCTGTGCCACCAGTTAGCACCTAAAGAGGGCACTCGGTGGCTTTAGCGCCACTGGCCACGCCTCCCGTGATATTTAGCGGGGCGCTAATGGTGGCATTAGCCTGTCGCGCTGCGCCACCACCGCTGATGTCATTGGTGTACGCAGTGCCCCGCTACCACCCCGAACGCAATATTGTGTTGCGCCGTACGCAATTCGCAACCGGTTCAGGGGGACTACCTGTGGCTGTACTGGCACTACTTAAGGGGGAGGTGCGGGGTGGCCATTTTTTTCAGTGGCTGCCTGCCAGCACCTCCTCACGCCGCCCTCCCCGGCCTCCTGATCCCCCCCTCCGGGTAGTGCCAGCTGTGTCCTGGGAGCCCAGCACTTCTCCTCGGTGCCGGGCTCTTTTGCCGGCACTCGCGATCGGTGATCGCGCTGGTGCAGGCTCCTCCCACTTAAGAAGGGGAGGAAGGGCTGCAGCACCGCAGCGCGCCATGCCGCAGCATGTGGCACTGCGGCACGTTAGGCTGCGATATTCAGTTTGAGCGCCCCAAATGGGACGTGGGGTGCCTCGAGCAGTGCCCCGCTTACTTTTGGGGCGCTGAAACTGAATATCGGGAGGGCGCAAGCGGCTCTGTCTGGAGCGCAAATTCTGGTGCCCAGGCGAGCTTGGCGCCGCAAAAGCGGCGCCACCGAATTTTTGCCCTTAATCTCGGGGTACTTTACCGGGAAGACGCCCTTGCTGTGCCCTGAGACCACGTGACAACGGCAGGCCCCAGAGAGCACAAAGAGCGAACCCCAAAACCCCATAACCATTATAATTCAGCAGGTTATGACTTGGTGAGCATGAATTCCTGGCCCCTCTTAGCTTAATCCAGTTAGGTATTATAGGTGGGATAAATGTTAAGGGATTTTATTAATGTGTGTTGTTCCCGCGATGTGCTGAGTGTTCCCCATTCCCATTTGAGTATATTCTCTTGATAAGCCTGTAACTTCATTGTTACTTTTCAGTGTTTGTAATTTTTATTTCTGTTTTAATAAAATCTTGGTTTTCTCGCATCCAAACCACTTGTCTACTCATTTTCCATATCGCCGCCTGTACCTAAGTCCAGAGTCGAGTACCCAGGGGTGTGGGGGCGATTTGAACTGCTCACAGGCAGTCAGGGGCATAACTGACTGGGCACACGCCACCCCCTACACAAAATGGTGACCGCGGCAGGACACCGGCAACAGTGTTGCGATACAGTAGACAATGGTTCGGATGAGCATACCATGATGGAGGAAAGGATTTCTGATTATGTATTTAGCAAGGTGAATATCACTAAGAAGTGGAGCACCACTCTGTTAAGGGCTGGGCGTCCGGTAGATGCAGAAGCTAAGTGGACAGAGGGAAAGGAACTCAAGAAGTCCTTAGCAAAGGCAGTTTGGCTGATGTGTTTCAAAAAGCAGGTCCAGCTTTTGGACGGGCTGGTTGCAGCACAGGCAGCCGAGTTAAAGGAGTCAGCCCTGGAGATGCAGGATAAGGCTCTAGCAGGGGAGAAGTTATTGGTAGCATTGCAGGCCTTGAATCAGGAGAGAGTGTATTTAATTGGAGAACACAAGGCCCAGTTGGAATACCTATGCTGCCAAGTCACCGAAGCCAAGGGAAATGAGTTAAGGTTGCGGGAGAAGAACGCCCGCTTGGCAAGGCAATTTAGGGAACAAGAAGAGAATGTACAGGAGGTAAAGGCAGCTTACAAGCTAGCGAGCGAACAGAGGTTTGAGGAGGCAGACCACGGCCCCCGCAAAGAGCGGATAGAAAATCTGAGCTGGGCCCTCAGAAAGGCAAAAGGCATGTTATGCCTTATAAGCCCGAAGGCAGGTCAGGAGGATTTTATGGGGAACGAGGGGAGGACAGTTCAAACATCATCGGTAGTGCCCAGGGACGACCTGGTTGAGGGACAGGAGGTGTCACGACCACCACCTGTAGCGCCAAGTTTCAGCGAGGTTTGGCAGCAAGGGGGGGTGGAGCCAGAGGTGGAAGTGGCGGTGGAGCAACCTCCACCAGAGAGGTCGGAGCCGGGACCGATGTGCCCAGCCCGGCATCGTAGGTTCGGCCCACCCGTCAATGGCAATGATGAGGGACCCCTCCAAAACCAGTTCGTATTACCCTAAAGCACCCAACAGCTTAGGGCTATGGTGAACCATATCCCGAAGCTGTCCAAACATGGAGACCCGTCAATCCACTTCAGGGACATAGAGCAGGCAGCCAGCATCAACAACTGTGATGGCGCTGAGCAGGCCAAGATGCTGCTATTTTCCCTGGAGAGTAGTCTCCTCCAATCCCTCTCAGGCAAGTGTAAGAAGGGGCAGAGCAGGTATGAGGAGCTCAGGGATGCAGGTCTGGAGGCCATGGAGATGAATGAGGTTAATCCTTTCTCCCCTGTGGAGAAGACGGTCCAGCTAGCAGGGGAAACTCCGCAGGCTTTTGCTGACCGGTTATGGCCGGTGTACTGGAGGGCCTGTTGGGTCGCCGAACCGGGTCTTCCTGAACGGGGATCCCTTGGCCCATTGGCTCCATTGCCTGGTGTCGAACAGCTTGCCACAGGTCGAGGCCAAGGCAGAAGTCTGGTTCGACCCCAAAAACCCCCAGACCACCCAACTTACGGTGATCAGGCAGGTGGCTCTAGCCATAAAATGGTAGGGGAACCGATGCACACCCACCTAAGGGGAAGGTGCCTGAGGTAAAACCCGGACCAGGTAGGAAAGACTGGAACCAGGAAGGGAACAACACCCCCAACACAAAGACAAATTGTTACGGGTGCGGGAAGGATGGTCACTGGCGGAAGGAGTGCAAAAACCCTTGGAAAGATAACAAGGGAAAGAATTCCACAGCCCCAGCCCCAAAGGCGGGGGCAGGAATCCCTCCCGCAGAGGTCGAGTCACTTTTGGACACCATGAGGTCCTTATTGACTGGCCAGGGGAGAGTAGCAGCCACTACCGGTGCTCTGACCCCATCAGCCCCACCCAACCAACAGCCCTGACTAGAGCCAGCGCAGCCTGTTTACCTGTGTTCTCTCCGGTATGATGAATGGAGAAGACCCCTCTTGGAGATGGAGGGAGAAAAAGTGACGGGGACCTATCTGTTGGACACGGGGGCATCATGCACCGTGGTCTAATCAGCTAACCCCACCACCTCGCCTCTATCTAATGGGGTCCCATACAGTCTGTTGGGGTTCACAGGCAAAGAACAGGCTGGCTCGTTTTCCATCCCGCTCGCCATTCAGTTAGGACTGCTCCGCTCTAAGTGGACCTTTGCCCTGATGAAATGGGAAGTGGAGGGTGGAAGAGGGGTCCTGGGAGCCGACTTTATTGTAGGCCACGGGATCCTAGTAGATTTGAGAAATCATTGCCTATGGGGGGCAGGTAAAGGAAAGGAAGGCGAGGTAGTAGTGATCCCAGGAACGGAAGGGAAGGGGACCCTATGCACCATGAAGCCCAAAGAGGGTTATAACCTCGAGCTTATGGTCAGCAACACCCCACAGGAGTTCCAGGCATTTGTGCAGGCCCACCTGGCCACATTTGCCACACACAAACACGAATGTGGGAGGGTCAACGGGTTTGAGGTCAGCGTAGACGGGGACCGCATGGCCCGGTCACAGAAACAATATAACTTCCCCAGGGAAGCGGAGCCGGACATGGAAGCAGCCATGTCCTCGTTAGTACAGCAGGGAGTTCTGAGACCGATAGCCACCAACGTAAACTCTCCATTGTTGCCGGTTAGGAAGCCGGAGGGCCACGGTGGACTATTGGGTGCTCAACAGTAACATACCAGCTTGTGCACCCACGGTAGCAGCAATTGCCAACCTGATAGGAAATATTCATAGAAACATAGAAACACAGAAGATAGGAGCAGGAGTAGGCCATTCGTCCCCTCGAGCCTGCTCCGCCATTCAATGCGATCATGGCTGATCATCCAAATTCAGTACCCGATCCCTGCGTTCTCCCCATACCCCTTGATGCCTTTAGCCTTAAGAAATATATCCAACTCCTTCTTGAATACATTTAATGTATTGGCCTCTACTGCCTTCTGTGGCAGAGAATACCACAGGTTCACCACTCTCTGGGTGAAGAAATTCCTCCTAATTTCTGTCCTAAATGGCCTACTCCTTATCCTTAGACTGTGACCCCTGGTCCTGGACTCCCCGACCATCAGGAACATCCTTCCTGCATCTAGTCTGTCCAGTCCTGTCAGAATTTTATAAGTTTCAATGAGATCCCCTCTCATTCTTGTAAACTCCAGCGAGTACAAGACCAATCGACCCAATCTCTCCTCATACGTCATTCCTGCCATCCCAGGTATCAGCCTGGTGAATCTTCGCTGAACTCCTTCCATGGCAAGAATATCCTTCCTCAGGTAAGGTGACCAAAACTGCACACAATACTCAAGGTGCAGTCTCACCAAGGCCCTATACAACTGTAGCAAGACATCCTTGTTCCTGTACTCGAACCCTCTTGCTACGAAGGCCAACATACCATTTGCCTTCTTAACCGCCTGCTGCACCTGCATGCTTACATTCAGCGACTGGTGCACAAGGACACCCAGGTCTCTTTGCACTTCCCCTTCTCCCAATCTATTGCCATTCAAATAATAATCTGCCTTCCTGTTTTTGCCACCAAAGTGGATAACTTCACATTTATCCACATTATACTGCATTTGCCATGTTTCTGCCCAATCACCCAACCTGTCCAAATCGTACTGGAGTTTCCCAACATTCTCCTCACAGCTTACCCTCCCACCCAGCTTTGTGTCATCTGCAAATTTGGAGATATTACTTCCAATTCCCTCGTCCAGATCATTAATATATATTGTGAATAGCTGGGGTCCTAGGACCGATCCTTGCGGTACCCCACTAGTCACTGCCTGCCACTCGGAAAACGACCCGTTTATTCCAACTCTTTGCTTTCTGTCCGCCAACGAGTTCTCTATCCAAGTCAATACCTTGCCCCCAATCCCATGTGCCTTAATTTTGCATGCTAATCTCTTATGTGGGACCTTATCGAAAGCCTTCTGAAAGTCCAAATACACCACATCCACTGGTTCTCCCTTATCTATTTTACCAGTTACATGCTCAGAAAATTCCAGTAGATTAGTCAAGCATGATTTACCTTTTGTAAATCCATGTTGAATTTGTCCGATCCTGTCACTGCTTTCCAAGTGCTCTGCTATTACATCTTTTATAATAGACTCTAGCATTTTCCCCACTACCAATGTCAGGCTTACCGGTCTATAATTCCCCGCTTTTTCTCTACCACCTTTTTTGAATAGTGGGGTAACATTAGCTACCCTCCAATTCATGGGTACCGTTCCAGAGTCTATCGAGTTCTGGAAGATGACCAGTAATGCATCTACTATCTCTAGGGCCAATTCCTTAATTACCCTGGGATGTACACCATCAGGCCCTGGGGATTTATCGGCCTTCATTCCCCTCAATTTTCCTAACACCATTTTCCTACAAATACTGATTTCTTTCAGTTCCTCTCTTTCATCAGACCCTATGTTCCCCGGCATCTCTGGGAGGTTATTTGTGTCCTCCTTTGTGAAGACAGAACCAAAGTATGTATTAAGTTGGTCTGCCATTTCCTTGTTTCCCATTATAAATTCCCCTGATTCTGACTGTAAGGGACCTATGCTTGACTTCACCAATCTTTTTCTCTTCACATATCTATAAAAGCTTTTACAGTCAGTTTTTATGTTCCTTGCTAGCTTACTCTCATATTCTATTTTCCCTTTCTTAATTAATCCCTTTGTCCTCCTTTATTGACTCCTAAACTGCTCCCAATCCTCAGGATTATTGCTTTTTCTAGCCAATTTATATGTCCTCTCCTTGGATCTTATGCTATCCCTAATTTCCCTTGTTAGCCACTGTTGAGTCACCTTTCTTGTTTTATTTTTATGCCAAACTGGGGTGAACAAATTCTGCAGCTCGTCCATTCGGTCATTGAATGTTTGCCATTGCCTATCCACCGTCAACCCTTTGAGCACCATTCCCCAATCAATCCTATCCAACTCGCTCCTCAGACCATCGTAGTTTCCTTTATTTAAATTGAGGACCCTTGTCTCAGAGTCAACTACTTCATTCTCCACCTTAATGAAGAATTCGATCATATTATGATCGCTCCGACCCAAGGGGCCTCGTACAAAAAGATTGCTAATTAATCCTTTCTCGTTACATAATACCCAGTCTAAGATGGCCTGATCTCTGGTTGGTTCCTCGACATATTGGTCCAGGAAACCATCCCGTAAACACTCCAGGAATTCCTCCTCCACAGTATTGTTACTAATTTGGTTGGCCCAATCTATATGTAGATTAAAGTCACCCATGATGACTGCTGTGCCCTTATTGCACGCTTCTTTAATTTCCCTTTTAATGCCATCCCCAACCTCCACCTTACTGTTTGGAGGTCTATATACCACTCCTACTAATGTTTTTTCTCCTTAGTATTTCTCAACTCTACCCATACAGCTTCCACATCATGAGAGCTAATATCCTTCATTACAATCGTATTAATCCCTTCTTTAACCAGTAATGCTACCCCACCTCCCTTTCCTTTTTGCCTATCTTTCCTGAATATCGAATACCCCTGGATGTTGAGTTCCCAGTCTTGGCCATCCTTGAGCCACATTTCCGTAATCCCAACCAAATCGTATTCGTTTACCTCTATTTGCGCAGCCAATTCATCCATCTTATTACAAATGCTCCTCGCATTAAGCCACAAAGCCTTCAGGCTTGTTTTTTTAACGCTCTTAGACCTATTAGAATTATTATTTACTGTGGCCACGTTTGATTTAAACCGTTGATTTCTCTGATTGCCACTTTTGTTTTTCCCCTTCCTATCTTTTGCTTTTATCCCTGTTTTCCTTTCCTCTGTCTCCCTGCTTAGGTTCCCAACCCCTTGCCATTTTAGTTTATACCCCCCCGAACAGTGCTAGCATACCTCCCCGCAAGGATATTTGTCCCGCTCTGGTTCAGGTGCAACCCGTCCGACTTGTACAAGTCCCACCTTCCCCAGAAGCAGGCCCATTGATCCAGGAAACTAAAGCCCTCCCTCCTGTACCTTCTCTTTAGCCACGCATGCATCTGCTCTCT
This sequence comes from Somniosus microcephalus, assembly GCF_052327205.1. Lineage (NCBI taxonomy): Eukaryota > Metazoa > Chordata > Chondrichthyes > Squaliformes > Somniosidae > Somniosus > Somniosus microcephalus. Next base: position 269,086,572 of record NC_140987.1, read on the forward strand.
CTTCCTATTCCTATACTCACTAGCATGTGGCACCGGGAGTAATCCAGAGATTACAACATTTGAGGTCCTACTTAGCTCCCTAAATTCTTGTTGCAGGACCTCATCCCTCTTCCTACATATGCCGTTGGTCCCAATGTGAACCACGACCTCTGCCTGTTCACCCTCCCCCTTCAGAATGCCCTGCAGCCATTCAGTGACATCCTTGACCCTGGCACCAGGGAGGCAACAAACCATTCTGCAGTCACTTCTACGGCCACAGAAACATCTATCTGTTCCCCTTACGATAGAATCCCCTACCACTATTGCTCTCCCATTCTTTTTCCTCCCTTCCTGAGCAGCAGAAGCACCCCCGGTGCCAGGAAGTTGGCTGCTGCTGCCTTCCTCTGGTGAGTCATCCCCATCAACAGTATCCAAATTGGTATACCTGTTTGAAAGGGGGATGGCCACAGGGGTCTCCTGCACTACCTGCCTGCTTCTACTGCTCCGCCTGGTGGTCACCCATTTCCCTTCTGCCTGTGCAGCCCTACCCTGTGGCGTGACCAACTCATCATACGTGTAATCCACGACCCTCTCAGCATCGTGAATGCTCCACAACCCATCCATCTGCAGCTCCAGCGCTTCAATAAGGCCCGTTAGTAGCTGCAGCTGGATGCTTTTCTGGCACACGTGGGCATCAGGGACACTGGCAGCGTCCCTGAATTCCCACATAGAGCAAGAGGAGCATAACACGGGGCTGGGCTCTTCTGGCATGACTTACCCCTTTAATTAATTTAAATTAATTCAATACCACCAGTTAAAGATATACTCTAGGGCGCTTATTTACCAACTGTCCCCACTACACCACAGAGGCCCAAGAAAATATAAACCGCAGAATTTAAGCTTGTAATAAAAGAAATACTCACCAACCAATCATTTACCTGCTTCCTGGTGACGTCACACTTGGATTACTTTTTACCTCTCTCCTCTACTGTTGAATTGGTCGAGCCTCGTTCGCTGAATCAGCCGCCGCTCCCCAACTGCCGCCAGTTTTTGAAACTCCTCAGCTGCTCGCTCGCAGGTCCGCTCTGGTCGAGCCTCGTTCGCTAAATCAGCCGCCGCTCCCCAACTGCCGCCGGTTTTTGAAACTCCTCAGCTGCTCACTCGCAGGTCCGCTCTGGTCAGGCCTCGTTCGCTGCTGCCGCTTTTAACTGCCGCCGGTCGCGCCTCTGCTCTCTCCCAGGTCCAAGCTCTCTGGTCGGGCCTCATTCACTGCCGCCGCTTTTAACTGCCGCCGGCCGCGCCTCTGCTCTCTCCCAGGTCCAAGCTCTCTGGTCGGGCCTCGTTCGCTGCCGCCGCTTTTAACTGCCGCCGGTCGCGCCTTTGCTCTCTCCCAGGTCCAAGCTCTCTGGTTGGGCCTCGTTCGCTGCCGTCGCTTTCAAATGCTGCCGGTCGCGCCTCTGCTCTCTCCCAGGTCCAAGCTCTCTGGTTGGGCCTCGTTCGCTGCCGTCGCTTTTAAATGCTGCCGGTCGCGCCTCTGCTCTCTCCCAGGTCCAAGCTATATTGCATCTGTCATGCTTTTGCCCAATCACCCAACCTGTCCAAATCATCCTGGAGTTTCTCGGCATCCTCCTCACAGCACACACGCCCACCCAGCTTTGTGTCATCTGCAAACTTGGAGATATTACATCTAGTTCCCTTGTCTAGATCATTAATATATATTGTGAATAGCTGTGGCTCAAGGACCGATCCCTGCGGTATCCCACAAGTCACTGCTTGCCATTCAGAAAAAGACCCGTTTATTCCAACTCTTTGCTTTCTGTCTGCCAACCAGTTCTCTATCCAAGTCAATACCTTGCCCCCAATCCCATGTGCTTTAATTTATATGCTAATCTCTTATGCGGGACCTTATCAAAAGCCTTCTGAAAGTCCAAATACACCACATCCACTGGTTCTACCTTATCTATTTTACCATTTACACCCTCAAAAAATTCCAGTAGATTAGTCAAGCACTATTTACCTTTTGTAAATCCATGTTGACTTTGTCCGATCCTGTCATTGTTTTCCAAGTGCCCTGCTATTACATCTTTTATAATGGACTCTAGCATTTTCCCCATTACCGATGTCAGGCTTACCAGTCTGTAATCCCCCGTTTTCTCTCCACCACCTTTTTTTGAATAGTGGGGTAACATTAGCTAGCCTCCAATCCATGGGTATCCAGCATCCGCAACCACTTTCAGGGTGCTGGATACCTCCAACGGGTTTTGGTCCATCCCTTTACGAAGGGAGGATCAGTACAAGTTTGCCTTTATGTTTAAAGGGCAACAGTGCACGTGGAACTGCTTGCCGCAGGGCTTCCACAACAGCCCCAGCATTTTCCATCAGTGTATGGCAAACAGTTTAAAGGATTTTAGCCAGCCCAGACAGTTGGTCCAATATGTGGATGACCTGCTCCTGTTCACTGATTCAAAAGAGGAGCATGGCCCACTGTTGGCCGAACTGCTGGAGCTGCTCGTGCAAAAGGGATTTAAAATAAACTCCAAGAAAACGCAGATCAGCCAGCAGGAGGTAAAATTCCTAGGTCTGACCGTCCACGCTGGAGAAAGGGCCATAGATAAGGCTAGGAGGGAAGCGGTACAGGAGTTACCGGTCCCCAACACAGTCACGGGAGTGAGGTCGTTTCTAAGGCGAAGCGGGTACTGCAGAGACTTTATTGAGGACTATGCAGCCACCGCAGCCCCTCTGCTCCGACTCCTACACAACGGAGTGGGGTGGCTTTGGGATGAGGGTTGCCAGGCAGCATTCGTCAGGCTCAAGAAAGACTTGCAGACCGCACCAGCTTTAGGGGCCATAGATGGGGGGAAAGAGTTTTTCCTGGAGGTAGCAGCCAGCGGGGATAGCCTGAGTGCTGTGCTGCTCCAAGAGCGCCATGGCCGGCTGAGGCCGGTGGTCTACTCCTCTAGGATACTCACAGATGTGTAAAGGAGCTACTCCAATTGTGAGAGGCACCTCTTGGCCACACATAGGACTGTGAGGAGATAATTGATCTTCACAGGCACCTCTCCCATCACCCTCCTCACCCATCACACACCCACCCAGATGCTTCTGGATGGGAGGATCAACGATGGAACAGTGAGCAGTGCCCGCATTGCTCACTGGACCCTGCTCCTTTCACAGATGGATCTGAAGGTGAAGGGTCTCTGCGAGCCAAATCTCGCGGTCAACCTGGTATATCCTGGAACAGCCCACTGGTGTTCCATTGAAGGGGTTTGGGAAGTGAACATAGGTTTATGGGCGGGGGTACATCCCACAGGCTGCGAGATCTATGTAGACAGTTCCAGCATGGTATCTGCTGGCGAGCGCCTCACGGGGTGTGGAGTTTATGACCCAGTGGCAAACATTGCCCTGGCAATTAAGCTCCCCAGCACCATGAGCGCCCAGCAGGCTGAACTGGCCGTGGTAGTGTACGTCGTTACACACCCTGAAATCTTCCCTACCCCATACACGATTTGCTCGGACAGTATGTTCACGTGCAATTCATGTACGGAGTACCTGGCCATCTGGTCCTGCCTCGGATACACCTCCGCCGACGGGAGGCCCCTCACAGTAAAACCCCTGCTGGAAAAGATCCTAGCATCAGTGGGGGAGGAAGGGGAGGTTTTCATTCACAAGGTGAAAGCCCATTCCTCCACAGAACCCCGCAGTCAAGGCAACCAGCAGGCTGACATGCTCGCCAAGGAGGGTGCCCGCACAGGCACTTTTTGGGACCCTTACGGGTCCAGACCTATGGCGGCGGTCAGGGGTAGGGTCGGGACCCAAGGGAGTGGAGGGGTAGCTTTAGCCCCGGACCTTAAGACGGTCCAAGCCCAAGACCCCATCCTCAAGGCGGTCTTCGGTACAGTAACTGAGGGAAAAAGGGTAGACGGTCCGTAGGGCACAGCAACCCTCTCCGTAAAAGAGGGCATGCTGTTCCGGGGGGAAAAGTGGGTTGTGCCGCAGCAACACCCGAGGGAATTCCTTCAACTGGCCCATGAGGGTCCAGGAGCGGGACACCCTGGGCCTGAGAGCACCTGGCAGCGGGTGGAACAGACGGGATGGTGGCCGGGAATCAGGGAAGATGTCAGCGAGTTCTGTGCCGGCTGTCTTGTGTGCGCTGTTAATAACCCCAACACCCACAAAAGAAAGGTACCAATGGGACACATCAGGAAGGTAGAGGGACCATGGCAGTCGATACAGGTCGACTACATCGGGCCCTTGCCCACCGCTTAGGGAGGCTAAAGGTACTGCCTCGTCCTGGTGGATGTGTTCACAAAATGGGTAGAGGCCTTCCCCTGCAGAACAGCCACAGCTCTGGGTACTGCCAGGATCCTGGTCCGGGAGGTGTTCTCGCGGTGGGGACTACCACAGCATGTGGAGTCCGGCTAAGGGAGTCACTTTCCCGGACAGGTGATGCAGAACACCCTTATGCTGCTAGGCATCGAGGGGAAGTGGCACATAGCCCACAACCCACAGTCATCGGGGATTGTGGAAAGAATGAATAGGAGCCTAAAGGAAAGGTTGAGTGGACTCGCCCCGTAAATGGGCCGAGGTCCTACCGTTGGTTTTGAAGGTTATCTGGGCCAGCTATTCGAAATGCACGGGGTATTCAACGTACGAGCTGATGACTGGCAGGGTTATGCGGACCCCCACGCATGTACCAGCCCCAGTGCTCACGGAGGGTCAGCTCAGGGAGGTAAACCAGGACATATTCGCCCGAAACCTTTTTGAGCACCTTAAACAGGTCCACGAGCAGGCGGCTGGGAACATGGGAAGACAGCATCGATTGCTGCTCGAACACCGAAAACACCACGAGTGGGAGGTAGGAGATCAGGTCATGGTGAGGAACTATGCCCGCGTAGGAAGTTTGGAACCATTGTACATGGGGCCCTACAGCATTGTAGATAAAGCCAGCCCCATGGTATACGCCGTTAAGATGCCTCGGCGCACCAAATATTTCCATATTAACCAGTGCAAACTGTTTCAAACTGAAAGGAGAAAACAGCCAGTTGGGGTAGGGCCTGAGGATAAAAATCCTCAGCCTGCAGCAGGAGCAAATTCACAGACTGCACGGGCAGGCGCTGTGGCTTGTTTAAGGGGAGGTGCCATCCCGCCCACCGATTGGGACACCCGCCCCTCTTCTTGGATCCTGATGAGGAGGTACCCGAGGGTGAAGACCCCACCCCCTAACCCAAGTGTAGAGGAGGAGGGACCTGAGGGTGAAGACACCGCCCCCGACCCAGGTTCGGGACCTGGGGGCGGAGACTCTCAGCCTGCAGCAACAGGCTGCGAAGAGTTGCCTGCCCCTAGCCCAGGTTCGGGAGAGGTGAAGCCTAAGGGGGAAGATCCCCAGCCAGCGGCAGTGGTGAGCCCACAGACCTCGCCGGAGGGGGCAGCGGTTTGGGTTAAAGGCCAACCAGCCAAGATAACCCCACCCGCCAAAGTCCCTAGAAGGTCCCCACGGATGCCTCAGCCGAGAAAGCCATGGTCACCAGCTCCCCATTTTAAAGGGACAGCCTCCTGAGTCAGGGGGAAGTCAAAGGACAGAGGTCCCCAGCCAGCAGCCACGGGCGGCAAGGGACCAACAGTGCAGGACAGGGCGCCCACGCCGGTGGGAGCGGTGTGCCGCAGCCCAACCAGGAATTAGGCTGGCCGCCTGGAGACGGGCGATGGATGTATATAGTTTAGGTAGTTTAAGTTTTGGTTATGGTTAAGTTTATTTATTTTGCTTAAATTTGGGTGTTTAGCTTAAGTTAAGTAAGGTGATGTATATTTTTAATTTTGTAGTAATCTGCTAAGAGTGTGTATATTTGAGTCGAGGTCGCGAGACTCAACTATGCTTCACCCAAGCCAGAGAATCTCTTGGGGACCTGCCTGTATGTTTTTGTATCTGTTGCAGAAAGACTTTCGGGATGAAGGGGCGCGTAATCCTACTCGCCCTGATCGGACTGAGCCTTGGAAGGAGGGGCGGTGTGGAGGAATCCCACATCTATGGGTGCTCGGGGGAGAGAGCACCTATACCAACTGATGGGAGAGGCGAACGGGATGCGGAGGAGACCACCGTCTACGTCCACGAGGGAAGGTGTCCAGGGTGGCTGGGGTCCAATTCAGCTCAGTACTCCAGCCAGACCGGGTTCACGTACGGGGAAGCCTCCCTCCTGTGCCCCAGGGTACGGGTCGTTACCACAAGGGTCAGCGTCACCGTAGGGAAACGTGTATGTTTAACGTGCAAGGGACACATTCCTCTGGATAGGTGGTGGTGGCTCAGGAAGCTGAGCAAAGATATGAGGAACCCCGCAGTCGAGTGGGAATGGTTTGGGAACAATACCCACTGGAAGATTACAGGGACTCATGGAGGATTAAGCGTGTGTTGGGACAAGTGGAGGGAACCGGATCAAGGGATTTATATCTGTATGTGGGTGTCAGAGAGGATCTGCCCCGCAGGCATATCTATCATTTTCCACCGGCAGTGGCAAGACGCCGGGGAGGAGATGAAGTGGGATACCAGCCTGAAAGCGTGCAAGGTCCCATTCTCCCCGATCCCAGTCAATGCCACTGAGCTTGTAACCCGCCCCCATAAGCCCCTGCCCACGGCACCGGCAGCGAGGTCACCCAGGGAAGGGTGCCCCACCACCACCAAGGGACCAGGGAATGGGCTGGTACTAGTGCCTACATATCAGGTGCTGTACCAAGGGGCGCACTATGTGGTAGCCTCTGTGATTTTAAATCTCACCGAGGTACATTTACCAGAGTGGTGTCCCAAAGAAACAGAGTAGCTATACCAGGCCCTATTAAAGGACATGTTCAGGAAATGTTATGAGTTCGATTTTGCCAATATCGACAAAACCGAACTGTACACCGCACAACGCAAGTTTTTGGGTAATGCAGGGAGACAAAGAAGGGGAGTGTGGAATGATGTTTTTACTGCATTTAACACCGGGTCCTCTGTCATCAACAGTTTGGATGACATAGAGCTGCAGACCCAGATAAACGGTTTACAAACACAGTTAAGGAAGATATTACTGTATGAGAACAAAGTAGTGGGCTCGGAGTTGCATGAGGACCAGGCCATGGCGATCCATTTAAAGGAGATCATAGCGGAGTTGGAGAAGCACGCAAAGACAGTAAATGCCCTCATAAGGGAGGACAGAAATGCTTCTGACCAGGCTGCGCAGAATGAGGTGTGCGTGCTATGGATCAGCAACAAACACCTCGCAGCCCTCCATCCGTTTGAGAATGCATTAAGCCCGTGCCAACTCCGGCTAGCTTCCGAAGCCTACCCAGTCCCAGTGGATTGTGGGAGGTCCAACCACACGATCATGGGAGAAGTAGTTAGGATGCCGGTCATGGGTAGGACAGCCCGACCCACGCCGATATACAGGGTTGAGAACATTGGAGTCATTCAAGGTGGTGCAAACATTTGTTTCACAGTGGTCCCACCTTACGTCATAAAGTGGGAGGACACTATGTCAGGTAGTGACCTCTCAGGGTGCCAAGTCGGGGAGCACACATAATCCTGTGTCTCCAGCACTTGAATGCCTATTCAAAACCACAATGTGGGTTCAGAGCTGCTGGCGCGAAACCTATAAATTGTACCATGGAGGCAATGGCACAAGCCCATGTTCCCCCGCAGGTAGCATATATAGGAGGTGGGACATATTGTGTCACCATAGGAGCGCCCCACTACCAGCATGGACAGCATAGCTGGTGTCTGGTTAATAACAGCTGTTTCTGTTTTAAACCCGAGGCAGAAGTTCAAGTGGCCCAGGAGCGAATTGTCCCCATTCCTGAACCCTCCACTGTTCACCTCACTGTAAAGGAGAATTTTACCAACTTGCAGAAGTGTGTAGCGCATTTTGGCTATCAAATTCCCCCTCTCCCTGAACACCTTACCAAAATACTCAAAGCCATTATAGTTTCACAGAAACATTTTTACACTCTAGAGCAGAAAACATTAGAGATAGGGGCTAAGATATTGGATATTGTGTTTCCACACTGGTGGGACGTTTTCAATAACATAGAGGTCCCTTCTTGGATCAGACTGGCTTCCCACATTCTCGTGGTTTGCCAGTTAGGGATAGTGTTGTATCTAGTCTGCATCCAGTGCAAGGGAAAAGGAGAGATGCTAGAATTCCGAAACCAGAGGATCTGGAAGGAACATTATGTGAAGGTGGAGGGAGATACGCCTGTTTGAGTTTTTTTTATTTCTGATTAAAGATTGTTGTTTCTTGTCATTTGTTGTTTTTAATAAAGATTTTTGCAAAGCGTTGTTAATAAAGATGTATGTGTACCAAGTGGTGCAGGGGTGTTGGACCCCCTCCATGCTTGGATGTGTGTAAAAGACTGTCGTTATTCTATGTATACTTATGTACACTACATTTTCATGGAATGGGAAGTGCATGTGTCGAGGGATCATAGATAGGTAATTACAGGGGAAGATTGACTTTGGAGGGTTGGAAATTTTGCTCACCTTATAAGGATGATACTTCAAGCAAGTTTTAGTATCACAGGGAGGAGTGTAAGGTTCTCAAAATTCCCACATTCCCCCAAGGTTATTAAAAAAAGGGACCCTGTATGGACAATTTAAAAAGGGTACCCAAAAATGGCATCCGCGCCTCGTGACCAAAAGCCTGCAAGATTTTTCTGCAGCACAAGCAGGCAGCTTTGGGAAATCGAAACTTAAAATGCATTTCTGTGAAAAGGACTTTGTGTTTGAAAAGCCAGACAGCTCGGCAAACATTGAATATGCATTGCATCAGATCAAAACAGATCAGCCCAGTTTGGCCTAAGCGTAAGGCCATTAGTTTGTCCACATAAATAATCGGAACCAGCTCAAGGGAGCCACCAAGGCTGACAAGGCTGATTGAAATGCATTAATGACAATACAACCTGGACATCAGGGCCATTAGGTGCGATAAATGGCCATCTAAAGCCAGTTCACTTAGATTGGCATAATCATTTAACACAGCCCGCCAAAAGTTGGACGATAGACTGACCTGATTTAGCGCGCAGATAAGGGTTTCCAACGGGAGTATAATTATAGACCCATTGGTAGCCACGTTGCGCTCTCTCTCTTCCTCCTGCGCTTGCTACCTGGCCACTGCCCGTGGCTTCCCCATATCCATCAGGGACGCCAGCAAAGCACCAGGCGAACACGGGCAGAACAGGCCAGACCAGGCCAGATGAGACGAGACGAGATGAGATGAAATAAGACGAAATGATTTCGAAGAAGATTGAAGAATGCTTCAAATAATTGGGCCTTCAATCCAGCCGACCGATGACTATCTTCATGCAACATTCATCCGCCACCCGAAGAAGAAGAACCATCTTCCCTGTGAGGCAAAGTACCCAAGCAAAGACTTTAATCTTGGGGTACTTTACCGGGATGACGCCCTTTCTGCGCCCTGAGACCACGTGACAACGGCAGGCTCCAGAGAGCACAAAGAGCGAACCCCAAAACCCCACAACCATCATAACTCAGCAGATTTTGATTTGGTGAGCATGAATTCCTGGCCCCTCTTAGCTTAATCTAGTTAGGTATTGTAGGTGGGTTAAGGGTTAAGGGATTTTATTAATTTGTTTTGTTCCCTCGATGTGCCGTGTGTTCCCCATTCCCATTTGAGTATATTCTCTTGATAAGCCTGTAACTATATAGTGACTTTTCAGTATTTGTAATTTTTATTTCTGTTTTAATAAAATCTTGGTTTTCTCACATCCAAACCACTTGTCTACTCGTTTTCTGTATTGCTACCTGTACCTAAGTCCAGAGTCGATGGCCCAGGGGTGTGGGAGCGATTCGAACCACTCACAGGCAGTCAGGGGCATAACTGACTGGGCACACGCCACCCCCTAGAGAGGGCTGTCCTATGAGGAGAGATTGAGTAGAATGGGCCTATACTCTCTAGAGTTTAGGAGAATGAGAGGTGATCTCATTGAAACATATAAAATTCTTAGCGACTTGACAGGGTAGATGCTGAGATGCTGTTTCCCCTGGCTGGAGTGTCTAGAACTAGGGGGCATAGTTTCAGAATAAGGGGTCGGCCATTAAGGACTGAGGTGAGGAGAAATTTCTTCACTCAGAGGGTTGTGAATCTTTGGAATTCTCTACCCCAGAAGGTTGTGAATGCTGAGACTTTGAGTATATTCAAGGCTGAGATCGATAGATTTTTGGACTCTAGGAGAATCAAGGGATATGGAGATCGGGCGGAAAGTGGAGTTGAGGCCGAAGATCAGCCATGATCTTATTGAATGGCAGAGCAGGCTTGAGGGGCTGTATGGCCTATGCCAAATCCTAATTCTTATCTTCTTAAAGCATAAACTCAGCCAAGGATGATGAAACAGTTCTGGTTCTCAATTAGTTTATTAAAATGGTGATTTCCCACACGGTGAGTTGCTGATTCAGTAAGGAAAAATCAGCAGCCAAGTCAGCTCAAGCTACCTGTAAGTGGCTCCTGAGAGCTGGGTACAGTGCAGCACTGGTGGAGCCGTAACAGCAGGTCACCTTTCTTTTCTCCTCATCAAGGAATGACGCACGCAATAAAACTCTCCACGGAAGGAAGCAAAAATAATCTAAAAATGGGGACTACAGTGAACTTTATTTTAAATAACTGTCCCACATAGTATTAAAGATAACCTCACCTTGGGCTTAAGAGATGTAAAATTGAAGGAGCACTGCTCACAGGCACAGCATGGAATTGCCTGTTCCAGAGACTCTTCCAAACAATCCACCGTGTTGCCTGTCAAGATAAGCAGCCACCTCCGCAAATGATTTATTGGTTCTGGATTTCACTGTGATTTTAAAAATAAAATATACATTAATTTTTAATACTGAAAATGCTTGAAACACTCAGCAGGTCGGGCAGCATCCGTAGAGAGAGAAACAAAGTTAACAGTTTCAGTTCGATGACCTTTCACCAGAAGTCAAACAATTCTGATGAAAGGTCATCGACCTGAAACTTTGGCGCCGATAGGAATGGGGAAATGGGGAGGGTGTGGGGGAGCCAGGCAGCGGGCAAAAACCGGGCAAGGCCAGGGATGAGGAAGCCCAGGCCTTCACATAAATAAATCACCACAGACTTCCGCCCAACAGCCAGCCAGATTGACTGCCTGGTCGGCAGGCGGGATCAGCATTTAATGACAGGAGGCCGCAGTTGGGGAGCCATGGCAATGGTCCTCGGCAGTAAGGGGGGGGCGGAGAGAGTGAGGAAGGCTCTGAGCTGCGATCATGAGCGGTGGGGGAACGAGAATATTGGGGCTGTGGAGGCCGAAGCTTACATTGTGAGGCCTGGTGGAAGCACTCCTGCTCTTCCTAACGCATGAGAAGCTTAGAATCATAGAATAGTACAGCACAAAGAGCGCCGAGAGTGGGAGCAGTAGCACAAAGAGCGCCGAGAGCGGGAGCAATGGCACAAAGAGCGCCAAGAGCAGGAGCAGTAGCACAAAGAGCGCCGAGAGCGGGAGCAGTGGCACAAAGAGCGCCAAGAGCAGGAGCAGTGGCACAAAGAGCGCCGAGAGCGGGAGCAGTAGCACAAAGAGCGCCGAGAGTGGGAGCAGTGGCATAAAGAGCACCGAGAGCAGGAGCAGTGGCACAAAGAGCGCCGAGAGCGGGAGCAGTGGCATAAAGAGCACCGAGAGCAGGAGCAGTGGCACAAAGAGCGCCGAGAGTGGGAGCAGTGGCATAAAGAGCACCGAGAGCAGGAGCAGTGGCACAAAGAGCGCCGAGAGCGGGAGCAGTGGCACAAAGAGCGCCAAGAGCAGGAGCAGTGGCACAAAGAGCGCCGAGAGTGGGAGCAGTGGCATAAAGAGCACCGAGAACGGGAGCAGTGAAACAAAGAGCACCGAGAGCGGGAGCAGTGGCACAAAGAGCGCCGAGAGCGGGAGCAGTGGCACATAGAGCGCCGAGAGCAGGCGCAGTGGCACAAAGAGCGCCGAGAGCAGGAGCAGTGGCACAAAGAGCGCTGAGAGCGGGAGCAGTGGCACAAAGAGCGCCGAGAGCGGGAGCAGTGGCACAACGAGTGCCGAGAGCGGGAGCAATGGCACAAAGAGCGCAGAGAGCGGGAGCAGTGGAACAAAGAGTGCCGAGAGCAGGAGCAGTGGCACAAAGAGCACCGAGAGTGGGAGCTTTGGCACAAAGAGCGCCGAGAGCGGGAGCAGTGGCACAAAGAGCACCGAGAGCGGGAGCAGTGGCACAAAGAGCGCCGAGGGCGGGAGCAGTGGCACAAAGAGCGCCGAGAGTGGGAGCTGTGGCACAAAGAGTGCTGAGAGCGGGAGCAGTGGCACCAGGAGCACCGAGAGCAGGAGCAGTGGCACAAAGAGCGCCGAGAGCGGGAGCAGTGGCACAAAGAGTGCCGAGAGTGGGAGCACTGGCACAACGAGTGCCGAGAGTGGGAGCAGCAGTATAAAGTGCGCCGAGAAGGGAGCAGCAGTATAAAGAGCACCGAGAGTGGGAGCAGTGGCACAAAGAGCGCCGAGAGTGGGAGGAGTGGCCCAAAGAGTGCCGAGAGTGGGAGCAGTGGCACAAAGAGTGCCGAGAGTGGGAGCAGTGGCACAACAAGCGGCGAGAGCGGGAGCAGCAGTATAAAGAGTGCCGAGAGCGGGAGCAGCGGTATAAAGAGCACCGAGAGTGGGAGCAGTGGCACAAAGAGCGCCGAGAGTGGGAGGAGTGGCCCAAAGAGTGCCGAGAGTGGGTGCAGCAGTATAAAGAGCGCCGAGAGCAAGAGCAGCGGTATAAAGGGCACCAAGAGTGGGAGCAGTGGCACAAAGAGTTCCAAGAGCGGGAGGAGGGGCACAAAGAGTGCCGAGAGCGGGAGCAGCGGTATAAGGAGCACCAAGAGTGGGAGCAGCGGCACAAAGAGCGCCGAGGGCGGGAGCAGCAGTATAAAGAGCACCAAGAGTGGGAGCAGCGACACAAAGAGCGCCGAGAGCGGGAGCAGCGGTATAAAGAGCGCCAAGAGCAGGAGCAGCGGTATCAAGAGTGCCGAGAGTGGGAGCATCGGTATAAAGAGCACTGAGAGTGGGAGCAGCGGTATAAAGAGTTCTAAGAACAGGAGCAGCGGTATAAAGAGTGCCGAGAGCAGGAGCAGTGGTATAAAGAGCGCCGAGAGCGGGAGCAGTGGTATAAAGAGCACAGAGAGCGGCAGCAGTGGTATAAAGAGCGCCAAGAGCGGGAGCAGTGGTGTTAAGAGCGCCGAGAGCAGGAGCAGCAGTGCAAAGAGTGCCGAGAGTGGGAGCAGTGGTATATAGAGTGCCGAGAGCAGGAGCAGCAGTACAAAGAGTGCCGAGAGTGGGGGCAATGGTATAATGAGTGCCGAGAGCAGGAGCAGTGGTATAAAGAGTGTCGAGAGCAGGAGCAGCAGTACAAAGAGTGCCGAGAGTGGGGGCAATGGTATAAAGAGCACCAAGAGTGGGAGCAGTGGCACAAAGAGCGCCGAGAGCGGGAGCAGCGGTATAAAGAGCGCCAAGAGCAGGAGCAGCGGTATCAAGAGTGCCGAGAGTGGGAGCATCGGTATAAAGAGCACTGAGAGTGGGAGCAGCGGTATAAAGAGTGCTGAGAACAGGAGCAGCGGTATAAAGAGTGCCGAGAGCAGGAGCAGTGGTATAAAGAGCTCCGAGAGCGGGAGCAGTGGTGTTAAGAGCGCCGAGAGCAGGAGCAGCAGTACAACGAGTGCTGAGAGTGGGGGCAATGGTATAAAGAGTGCCGAGAGCAGGAGCAGTGGCATAAAGGGCGCCGAGAGCGGGAGCAGCAGTACAAAGAGTGCCGAGAGCGGGAGCAGTGGTATATAGATGCCGAGCGCGGGAGCAGTGCTATAAAGAGTGCTGAGAGCGGGAGCAGTGGGACAAAGAGCGCCGAGAGTGGGAGCATTGGCGCAAAGAGTGCCAAGAGCAGGAGGAGTGGTATGAAGAGCGCCGAGAGCGGAAGCAGCGGCACAAAGTGCGCCGAGAGTGGGAACAGCGGTGTAAAGAGCACCAAGAGCGGGAGCAGCAGTACAAAGAGTGCCGAGAGCGGGGGCAGTGGTGTAAAGAGTGCCGAGAGCGGGAGCAGTGGTATATAGAGTGCCAAGAGTGGGAGCAGTGGTATAAAGAGTGCCGAGAGCGGGAGCAGCAGTACAAAGAGCGCCGAGAGCGGGAGCCGCGGTACTAAGAGTGCCGAGAGCACAAAGAGTGCCAAGGGCAGGAGGAGCGGTATGAAGAGCGACGAGAGCGGGAGCAGCGGCACAATGAGCACCGAGAGCAGGAGCACTGGTAGAAAGAGCACTGAGAGCAGAAGCAGCGGTATAAAGAGCGTCGAGAGCGGGAGGAGCAACTCAAAGAGCACCAAGAGTGGGAGCAGTGGCACAAATAGAGCTGAGAGCGGGAGCAGCAGTATAAAGAGCACTGAGTGCGGGAGCAGTGGCACAAAGAGCGCCGAGAGCAGGAGCAGTGGTATAAAGAGTGCCGAGAGCGGGAGCAGTGGCAGAAAGAGCGCCGAGAGTGGGAGCAGCGGCGCAAAGAGCGCTGAGAGCGGGAGCAGTGGCACAAAGAGTGCTGAGAGTGGGAGCAGCACCGGAAGGAGCGGACTTGGTGGGAGCACAGCGAGAGCTAGCACTTAAAAGGAGCTGTCCCAAGCAGCAGCAACTCAACAGGGGCAGTTTTTAGCAAAAGTGGCTTCAGGGAAGGAGCTGATTGGTGAGTAGCTGGTGAGTGCATTTTTTTTAAGTTTATAATTAAATTTCTGCTAAGTTAGTTACTAGCCAATTAAATAGAGGGAAAGAGCTGATTGGTGAGTAGCTGGGGAATGTTTTTTGTTAAGTTTAAGTTTATTTCTGCTGAGATAGTTCTTAGTCTATTAAATAGAGGCATGGCAGGGCAGCTCAGTCCCATGGAGTGCACATCCTGTGCCATGTGGTAAGTCTTGGATGCTTAACGTAGCCTGGACGACCACATGTGCAGGAAGTGTCGCCAGCTGCAGCAACACGAGCTCCGGGTTTCAGAGCTTGAGCAGCAGCTGGAGTCACTGCAGTACATCTGCGAGGCTGAAAGTTATGTGGATAGCACGTTTCTAGGAAGTGGCCACTCCGCAGCTTAAGAGTATGCAGGCAGAGAGGGAATGGGTACCCGCCAGACAGAAGAGGACCAGGCAATAAGTGCAGGAGTTCCCGGAGTGCATCGCATTCTCCAACCAGTAATCTGTTCTGAGTACTGGTGAGGGCTATGGTTCCACTGGAGAGTGCAGCGAGAGCCAAGTCCACAGCACCACGGGTGGCTCAGCTGCACAGGGTGGAAGGAAGAAGAGTGGAAGAGCAATAGTGGTAGGGGATTCAATAATTAGGGGAGCAGACAGGCATTTTGTCGGCCGTAGACATGACTCCAGGATGGTATGTTGCCTCCCTAGTGCCAGGGTCAAGAATGTCACTGAGCGGCTGCAGGACACTCTGAGCAGGGGAGGGTGAACAGCCAGAGGTCGTTGTCCATATCGGTACAAACGACAGGCAGAAAGAGGGATGAGGTCCTGCAGGCAGAGTTTAGGGAGCTAGGAGAGAGATTAAAAAGCAGGACCCCAAAGGTAGTAATTTCCGGATTACTCCCGGTGCCATGTGCTAGTGAGTACAGGAATAGGAGGATAGAACAGAAGAATGCGTGGCTGGAGGGATGGTGCAGGAGGGAGGGCTTTAGATTCCTGAGGCATTGGGACCGTTTCTGTGGAAGGTGGGGCCTGTACAAGCTGGATGGGTTACACCGCAACAGAGCCAGCACCAATATTCTCACAGGGAGGTTTGTTAGTGCTGTTGGGGAGGGTTTAAACTAGCTTTGCAGGAGGATGGGCACCAGCATATAGGAGTAGAAAAGAGAAATAAGGTGCATAAAAGAGTGAGTGTGTTGGATAGTACTAGAGAAGATAGTACTAGAAGCAGTAGTAGTAAAATATTAGATAGGAGCAGACTAAGAAAGACGACGAAAAATCAAAAATGGATTTAGAATTCATGTATGTAAACGCACAAATTGTGGTGAATAAGGTTGGTGAGCTACAAGCACAATTAGCCATGTAGCAACATGATGTTGTGTCAATAACAGAAACATAGCTTAAAAACGGTGAGGACTGGACACTTAATATTCAAGGGTACAAGGTGTTCAAAAAAGATAGGAAGAAAAAAAGGGAGATAGGGTGGCAGTGCTGATTAAGGAAGACATTGTAGTGTTGTAAAGGGAGGATGTTATTGAGGGGACAAGGATAGAATCCATTCGGTTAGAGTTGAGGAGCAAAAAGGGTATGATCACGCTATTGTGGGTACTCTACAGGCCTCCAAATAGTGAGAGGGAGGTAGAGGAGCAAATCTGCAGGGAAATCGCAGAGATATGCAAGAGTTATAGAGTGGTGATATTGAGGGACTTTAATTACCCAAATATCAATTGGGATAATGCTAGGGTAAAGGGAAAGGAGGGGGAGGAATTTCTGAAATGTGTTCAGGAGAATTTCCTTGACCAATATGTTCTTGGCCCAACTAGGAAGAAGGCATTGCTGGATCTGTTGCTGGGGAATGAGGTGGGCCAGGTCGACCAAGTGTCTGTGGGAGAAAACTTGGGTACGAGTGATCATCGTATCACAAGATTTAGATTAGCAATGGAGAGGAGCAAGGAACAATCTAGAGTGGAAGTTCTAAACTGGAATAGGGCTAACTTCAATGGGATGCGAAAGGATCTAGCTAGGGTAAAATGGAACCAAAGACTGACAGGAAAAAATGTAACGGAACAATGGGTGATCTTTAAGGAGGAGATGTTCCAAGTACAGGCTAGGTACATTCTGACAAGAGGGAAGGGTAAGGGAGCCAAAGCAAGGGCTCCTTGGATGACGATGGAGATAGAGAAGATGATGAAACAAAAAAAGAGGGTGTATGATGAATGTCAGGAGAATTCTTCAAGGGAGATCCAGACCAAATACAATAAGTTGAGAGGGGCAGTGAAGATGAAAATAAGATTGGCAAAGAGAGAATATGAGAGTAGAATGGCGGTTAACATAAAAGGGAACCCAAAAATATTCTACCGGCATGTAAACAGTAAGTGGGTAGTAAGAGGCGGGGTGGGGCCTATTAGAGACAAAGAAGGTGATATATGCTTAGTTGTGCAGGGCAAGTCTAGAATACTCAAAGAGTATTTTGTATCGGTGTTTACTAAGGAGGTGGATGCTGACAAAATATTGTTAGAAGTGGAAAAGTTAGAAGGAATGGAGGGGTGAAAATTGATAGACAGGATGTATTAGAAAGGCTGGGTATGCTTAGAGTGGACAAGTCATCTGGCCAGATGGCTTGCATCCCAGGTTGCTAAGGGAATTGGGGGAGGAGACAGTGGAAGGGCTTGCTATAATTTTCCAATCTTCCCTAGATGCAGGGGAGGTGCGCTGAGGATTGAAAAGTGGCAAATGTGATGCCATTGTTAAAGAAAGGGTGTAAGGACAATCCTAGTAACTACAGGCCAGTCAGTTTAACATCAGTGGTGGGTAAAGTTTTAGAAACAATAATCAAGGAAAAAATTAACGTGTACTTGGAGAGGTTTAAGCTAATTAAGGTGGGCCAACATGGATTTGTGAAAGGCAGATCGTGTTTGATTAATCTAATTGAATTTTTTGATGAAGTAACAGAGAGGATTGGTGAAGGGAATGCAATGGATGTTGTCTATATGGATTTTCGGAAGGCATTTGACAAAGTACCACGTAGAAGGCTGGTTAACAAAATTGAGGCTCATGGAATAGGTAGGTCAGTGGTAGCTTGGATAAGGAATTGGCTTAAGGACAGAAAACAGCGAGTTGTGGTAAATGGCTGTTTTTCAGACTGGAGGATGATAGATAGAGATGTTCCCCAAGGGTCATTGCTGGGGCCACTGCTTTTTTTTATATATATATAAATGACCTGGATATTGGAATACAGAATAGTATTTCTAAATTAGCCGATGACACCAATCTTAGGGGGTGTGGCAAACAGTGATGGTTATACCAATTGACTGCAACAGATGGAATTTAATACAGAGAAATGTAAGTTGATGCATTTTGGTAGAAGGAACAAGGAGAGGCAATATACACTTAATGGCACAGTTTTAAAAAGTGTGCAGAGACAGAGGGACCTGGGAGTTAATGTGCATAGGTCCCTGAAGGTGGCAGGACATATTGAGAGAGTGGTTACTGTACCTTTTTGCTATGTAAGCTTTGGCAATATGGTTCTCTGTAAACTTTCATGCCAATAAAGCATTTGAATTGGAATTGGAATTGGAATTGGTTAACAAAGCATATGGGATCTTGGGCTTCACAAACAGAGGTATTGAGTACAAAAGTAGAGAAGTTATGCTGAACCTTTATAAAATGTACAAGATTTTGACGGGTTTGGATAGGCTAGACAGGAAAAGGCTGTTTCCACTAGTTGATGGTAGAAGAGGGGTGGAAGCGGAGACATTCAGGGGAGATACTCAGTTGGTTGAGCCACCCATTAGCGCCTTAAGAGGGCGGTAAGTAGGGCGCGAGCCAGCTAGCACCCGGGCGTGGCGAGACCTGCGACTCTCGCGAAATTGAGCGAATATTTAGTGGCGGCGCTAAACCGCAACGCCCGCTCAGCTACGCACGCAGATCCTGATGTAATTTCATGGTGCAATGCCCTTGGGGTGTCCCGAACCGGAAATTCAGTGGCGCCCCCCTCCTTTCCGCCTGTTGCTCCCAGCGACTGGTTGACTGGAACGGTTCCCAGTCGCTGTGGGGCTGTGGGGGCGCTATTTAAAGGGGGCTCTTCCTGGCTTCTTTGTGGTAGCCATTTTTGGACCATCCTTCTGAGAGAGAGAGCGAGATTTGCAGAGAGACAAAGGGAGAGAGCTTTCTGCATTGAGTCAGTGCTCACTGAGGTACTTTTGGCTTCTGACCAGAGCTTTGTAGTTGGTTTGCTTTTTCACCGGCATAACCTTGAGTGGCCACATGCTATGGGGGCTGCAATGGGTGGGAACTTTGGGTTCTCCATTAAATTGAGAGGGCACAGAGATGCAGAGAGAGAGTGCCAATCATGGCCAGATGGAGGAGGGCCAACAGGCGTCGGCACACGAGACCTTACCATCCCAGGGTTTTCCGCCAACAGTTCTCATACCTCAATATGTCTGAGGAGCAGTGTTTTCGGAGGCTGCGATTCAGCAAGGAGGTGGTCACTGAGCTCTGCCACCTGCTTCAGCCAGATCTGCAGCCTCAACTGAGGAGCAGGATGTCTCTGTCGGTGGCAGCGAAGGTCACAGTGGCTCTCAACTTCTATGCCACTGGCTCCTTTCAATCCGCTACTGTGGACATTGCCAATATCTCCCAGTTCACGGTGCATTGCTTCATCCATCAAGTCACGAATGCCCTCTTTAAAAGGAGACGTCAATACATCACCTTCCCCATGACCCCGGACAAGCAGCAAGAGCGTGCAATGGGGTTTGCAAGAATAGCGGGCTTCCCCATGGTCCAGGGTGCCATTGACTGCATGCATGTGGCTTTGCGGGCGCCGCAAGAGAATGCTGAGGGTTAACGCATCCGAAAGGGGTTCCATTCGTTGAACGTCCAGTTGGTCTGTGACCACAGACAGCTGATAGTCGCTGTCAATGCCCACTTTCCAGGCAGCAGCCACGATGCCTTCATCCTGCGCCAGACTTCTGTGGCAGACCTTTTCGAGGCCTCGGCTCACCCAGGAGGCTGGCTTCTCGGGGACAAGGGCTATCCTCTGTGCACCTGGCTGATGACCCCGCTCCATGCGCCCAGCACCCCTGCTGAAGAACGATACAATGAGAGCCATCAAGCGACCAGGAACATCGTTGAGCACACAATCGGCATGCTCAAGCAACGGTTCCGCTGTCTGGACCATTCCGGTGGAGCCCTTCAGTACTCACCTGAGCGAGACTCCCATTTTGTTGCTTTGTGCTGCATGCTGCATAACCTGGCAATCCTCATGACTCAGCCACTGCCACCAGACATTGGAGCACCAGCAGAGGAGGAGGAGGAGGAGCAGCAGCACCAAGACGGGAGGGAGGCACAAAGTGCAAGGGCCGTCCATCAGCGGCTTATAGCAAGTCGGTTCTAGGCCTCCTCTGAGCGAATGGCTTCTGCCATTCAAAGAACATGCATGGAACTGTGCCGCAACCCCTAAGCTGGTCAAGGCAACAAATACTTCAAAGAGCAAACATGCACATTCTGAATAAGGACATTTCTTTATTTAACCAACTGTGTGCCCTTCCCGCATGACAAAGTACAGGTAGACTACCCTTTATCCGGACTTCCGAAAACCGAAACCCTCTAAAAACCGAAGGTTTTTTCGTTCAGCGTAAGTCGTGCGTACGACTTACGCTGAACGAAAAAACCTTCGGTTTTTAGAGGGTTCCGGTTGCGGAAGTTCGGATAAAGGGTAAGTCGTGCGCACGACCCCCCCGCCAGCCCCGACAACCGCCGACCCCGCCAGCCGCCGACCCCGCCAGCCCCGACAACCGCCGACCCCCCCGCGGACCCCGCCGGCCCCGACAACCGCCGACCCCCCCCCGCGGACCCCGCCAGCCCCGACAACCGCCGACCCCGCCAGCCGCCGACCCCCCCGCGGACCCCGCCGGCCCCGACAACAGCCGACCCCGCCAGCCCCGACAACCGCCGACCCCCCCGCGGACCCCGCCGGCCCCGACAACCGCCGACCCCCCCCGCGGACCCCGCCAGCCCCGACAACCGCCGACCCCGCCAGCCGCCGACCCCCCCGCGGACCCCGCCGGCCCCGACAACCGCCGACCCCACCAGCCCCGACAACCGCCGACCCCCCGGCGGACCCCGCCAGCCCCGACAACCGCCGACCCCCCCCCCGCGTAACCCGCCGGCCTCAACCCCCGCCGACCCCGACTGACTTACGCTGAGCGTCAGCGTAAGTCGTGCGCACGACCCCCCGCCGACCCCCCCGCGTACCCCCGCCGACCCACCTTCCGAAATCCGAAATTCTCCTTTATCCAAAACTCGGCTGGTCCCGAGGTTTTCGGATAAAGGATAGTCTACCTGTAATAGAGAGAAACCCCAAAAAAAGCAGTCAGTCACATAACTGGCTCTCACAACCTGGAGACAATGAACAGAACAGTAACCAAAAAATGACCACGGTCCTCGGCCTTCAATAAAACATTTAACAGCATTTTGCCACACCTCATACTTTTTGCCCTTCAAGGGTGATCTGCTTCGCTTGCGTGATTCGCCCCTTCCCACCCTTCAGCTTCTCCGCAATGGGACTCCATTGGCTGCAGCAAGGCTGGGGGAAGGCTGCTGAGTGTCAGAAACTGAGACTGCAGATGCCCTTGAGGGATGGCCTGAACCAGCTCTGGGCCTGGAGGGCCCGGCTGCTGACTGCTCCAACTCTGCATGGGCGGCAGCAGTCTGTCCTACAGGTGGTGGCAGCTGCAGTGGAGCAGTGACAGTGTTAGCAGCAGGAATGCTGTCATCCTGCGAGAGGACAGCAACTCCCTGTTCGGACGACACACTGGCACTCCCACGGGGCAGCACTGCAGCATGCGGAGCAATCTGCTGAAGCACAGACTGCTGGCCTGCTGCGGCGCAGCGAGGGCCCCGGCGATTCGTTCCTGATCCAGCGAGGGTGGCAGCAGTCAGTGCTCGTGTGGCCTCAATCTGTGTCTGCATGAGACCAGCCATTGACTGCATTGCAGCACTAAGCACTTGCGTGGCAGCCGCCTGTGCTGCGCCAAAGTCCTGGAGACTCCTTGCCTGTGCTGCGCCGACGTCCTGGACAATCCTTGCCTGTGCTGCGCCGAAGCCCTGGAGACTCCTTGCCAGTGACTCAATGGATTCGGGCATCCTTGCCACTGCAGCCATGAGCTCAGTGTGCCTGTGCTCTGCCTGGGCGCTCATTTCAGTGAGGAGCTGCACCTCTTCTGCGCTCACTGTAGCAGGACTCGAGGCCAGACTCTCCCTCTGGGGAGAAGGCCGCCGAGCTTCCCTACCCCCCACCACGTTGCTGCAGCCCGCTGGGACCCAGAGCTTCACCCTCCTCAGTCCATTCCCCCCTGCTCCCCTCCAGGGAAGACATGTCCCCATTATGGCCATGGGCTGCCTCAGCTGAGGGTGGCACTGATGGTCCGGCTTTCTCCTCGTCTTCGCCTTCAGAGTCACTCACAGTGGCAGCTTGAGGGCCCGCCTCCTCACCTGGCGAATCAGCATCTGAAAGCAGGGAGTTACAAGAGTGGCTTTAGCATGAGGAAAGGGTGGCAGCGATGGAGGCATGAGTGCTGCAATGTACTGCATTGGTTCGATAGTGGCAAAGGATGCTGGTGTGAGGCACAAGTGGAAGGAGAGAGGTCAAAAAGGTGATGATCTTACCATTGCTTTCCTTAACGGGGTCGGCATCTCCAGTGGTGACAGGGCCAATCATCCGGCCTGCCATAATCCGCTGGACTCGCTGCTCCAGATTGGTGAGGGCTTGAAGGTGAGGCCAGCCTCCCCCAGTCCATTGCTGCTGCCTCCTGTTATGCGCCAGCTTGCCCTGCAAGAGAAAGGACGGGCTCTGAGTACAGTGTGAAACCCTGATCTTGGCTGCACTACCTCCCATGGTGGAATAGCCCTTACAGTGTGAAACCCTGATCTTGGCTGCACTGCCTCCCATGGTGGAATAGCCGTTACAGTGTGAATCCCTGATCTCAGCTGCATTGCCTCCCATGGTCGATTAGCCCTCACAGTGTGTAAAGTGCTGAATGCGCGTGTGAGTCTCCTGAAAGGGCCATAGGTGTTGGGTGAGGGCTGGGAATTGGGGCTTTCAGGAACCTTTGGCCATAAAGTGAGGTCGACATGCAGGGCTGAAGAGGATTTTGAAAAGGGCACTCACCCTGACGACCCGAGTGAGGTCGTTGAACTTCTTCCTGCATTGCACAGGGGTCCTCGGCACCATGCTGCTGGAGGTCACTCTGTGGGCCACCTCCCTCCAATCTTTGTGATCGTCATTAGGCAGCGGCATCCTGCCACTGTCCGGGAACAGGATTGATCGCCTGCGCTCCACCGCACCAACCAGAACCTGCAAGGCCCCCTCGCTGAACCGCTGCGCTGGCTCCCTGGCCCTCTCATAACATAAGAATATAAGAAATAGGAGCAGGAGTAGGCCAATCGGCCTCTCGAGCCTACTCCGCCATTCAATAAGATCATGGCTGATCTGATCCTAACCACCAATCTACTATCACAGAACCATCTCCTGAATCTAACAGAATTAGACACACGAAATAGGAGCAGGATCAGGCTACACGGCCCCTGGGCCCGCTCCGCTACCCACAGGGCCATGATCGATCCAAACCTAGACTCATGTCCAAATTCCTGCCCGCTCCCCGTAAACCTTAATTCCCTTTACTTCCAGGAAACTGTCTATTTCTGTTTTAAATTTATGTAATGATGTAGCTTCTACAGCTTTTTGGGGCAGCATATTCCATGGACCTACCACCCTCTGAGTGAAGTAGTTCCTCCTCATCTCAGTTTTGAAAGAGCAGCCCCTTATTCTAAGACTATGCCCCCTAGTTCTAGTTTCACCCATCATCGGGAACATCCTCACCGCATCCACCCGATCCAACCCCTTCACAATCTTATATGTTTCAATAAGATCGCCTCTCATTCTTCTGAACTCCAATGAGTAGAGTCCCAATCTACTCAACCTCTCCTCATATGTCCATCCCCTCATCTGCGGGATTAACCGAGTGAACCTTCTTTGTACTGACTCGAGAGCAAGTATGTCCTTTCTTAAGTATGGACACCAAAACTGTACGCAGTATTCCAGGTGCGGTCTCACCTGGAATGTCGTAGGCTTAAGAATGTGGCAGCAGGTCTGTCCAGGCCAAGAATCAGGGCTCCGATGCACAGGGTGTGGCTGCAATCCAAGATCGAACCTCCCCTTTAAGAGCTGACCGGCGCCAGCGTGTCTGCGTGTAATTGCTAACTGGCCGCACCTGCGCTGCGCCCGCCCTCGGTGGTAGTGCCTCACTTCTCCGGCTTAGCACCTTAAGACAGTCGTGCAGCACCTATTTTAGCGCTCCAAGCACCTCCTGGGGTGAAGCAGGCCAATTTACCAGTAGGTGGCGATAATTTTTGTCAGGCGCAAAATTTCGTGCCCGCCCGATACTTACGCCCCAAACGGAGTGATACTGAATTTCTCCCCCTCAATGTTTTCAAGGGGAGAGTGGATTGGCACTTGAGGAAAATAAACTTGCAGGGCTACGAGGATAGAGTGGGGGAATGGGACTGACTGGATCGCTCTAGAGAGAGCAGGCAGGGACTTGATGGGACAAATGGCCTCCCTCTGTGCCATTATGACTCTATGACTCTGACAAAGAAGCAGTCCATTCAGCCCTGTAGGGTTCTCAAAATTTCCACATTCCCCAAAAGTTATGGATAAAGAGACCCTGTATGGACAAGTTGGTAAAAAGGGTACCCAAAATGGCTTCTGCAACCTCGTGACCAAATGTACAGGATTTTAAAAGCAAGGCCCTGCAAAAAGGCAGGCACTTTTCAAAACCTTAAACAAAACCTAAAATGCATGAATCTGTGAAAAGACTTTGTGGAGCCAGCCAGCTAAGCAAACACAGAATATGCATTCATTCACCTTGGAACAGATCAGGTCAGAATCGGCCTAATCGAGGCCATTAGGTTTCTGCATATATAATTGGAAACAGATCACAGTAGCCATCAAGCCAGGATGAGGACAATTAAATTTCATAAATAACAAACAGCTAGGACATCGAAGCCATTAAGCACGGAGACAACCACCCCAGAAGTTGTTAAAGTAAATGGCTGTAATCATTTTATACAAGCCCGCCAAAAGTTAGAAAAAGGACTGACCTGATTTGGCGCGCAGATAAGGGATCACGAACCGGGTATAATTGTAGGCCCATCGGTAGTGATCGCTCTCTTGCTCTTGCCTCTTATTGCTTTGCCTTTGGCCTCCTGCCTCTCGTTCTCGTGCCCTGGCCTCGTGGCAGGCTCGCTTCTCGCTCCCCGCACCGCTCAACACCAAGGACGCCCATTAATACACCGAGGGCCAAACGCAGGAGGAGAACGAGACCCGAATTTAAAAACACACAGGACACACGGGCCACAAACGGGCAGACGAGACGAGACGAGATGAAGAAAAGGGTAAACTGGTAAAGGCAGAGAAGGGCAGCGGAAAGACGCATTGGGGGACAAATGCCTAGTTATAAGCTGGCGTTTGATGAATAAACTGGCATTTAAAGCATGGATAGCAGCGTCCATGATGAATAAACTGGCATTCAAAGAATGGGTAGAAAAATCAGTTTGACAGTATAAACCGCCAACTGAGCCCCAACCGTTTAAAAAACTCATCAGTGACTAAACCGCCCGAGGAAGAAGAAGAAGACCCATCGCGACTTGACGAAGACGCGACTCAACGACGACGTTAGCTGAGGAAAAGGAGGGTGATTCGCATAAACAACTCCACCGCCGTGCCCAGTGACCACGTGACGACGAAGTACCCCAAAGGACAGCAAGAACGGAACCCAAAACTCACAACCGTTAAAAGTCAACAGGTTTCGAATTGGTGAGCATAAATTCCTGGCCCCTCATAGCTTAATCTAGTTAGGTACAGGGGGTGGGATACGGATAAGAGGATTTTTAATGTGTTTGTTCCCTCGATGTGCCGTGTGTTCCCCATTCCCAAATAAGGCTATTATTTTTATATGCCTGTAATTATCTTAGTAATTCTCAGTATTGTGATCTTGTTTTGCTTTTAATAAAAATTACGGTTTTCTTGCACCGAACCACTTGTCGACTCGTTTTTCCATATCGCCGCCTGTATCTAAGTCCGGTGTCTAGAACCCAGGGGGTGTGGCGCGATTTGAACCGCTCAGAGACAGTCAGGGGCAGAGCTGACTGGGCACATGCCAACCCCTACAGAAATGACGACCGCGGCAGGACACCTGCAACAGGGGTGCGATACAGTAGACAATGGTTTGGAGGAGCAAACCATGATGGAGGAAAGGATTTCTGGTTATGTGTTTAGTAAGGTGAATATCACAAAGAAGTGGATCACCACTCTGTTAAAGGCTGGGCATCCGGTAGATGCCACAGTCACATGGACAGAAGGAAAGGAGCACAAGAAATCCCTAGAGAAGGTAGTCTGGCTGATGTGCTTCAAAAGGCAGGTACAGCTTTTGGACAGGCTCGTTGCAGCACAGGCAGCCGAGATAAAAGAGTCAGCCCTGGAGATCCAGGACAAGGCTCTAGCAGGGGAGAAGTTACTGGTAGCATTGCAGGCCCTGAATCAGGAAAGGGTTCAGTTAATGGGAGAACACAAGGCCAGGTTGGAATACCTACAGTGCCAAGTCATCAAAGCCAAGGGTAACGAGTTGAGGTTACGGGAAAAGAACGCCCGTCTAGCGAGACAAGTAAGGGAGCAGGAGGAGAAAGTAAAGGAAGTAAAGGCAGCTTATAAGTTAGCGAGCAAACAGGGGTTTGAAGACGCAGATCATGGCCCCTGCAAGGAACAGATAGAAAGTCTGAGCCTGGCCCTAAGGAAGGCAAAGGGAATGGTGTGCCTCATAAGCCCGAAGGCAGGCCAGGCGGATTTTACAGGGAATGAGGGGAGAACGGTTCAAACACCTCCGGTAGTACAAAGGGGCGACCCGGTTGAGGAACAGGAGGTCCCGCGACCAACACCCGTAGCGCCAGGTTTTAGCGAGGTCTGGCAGCAAGGGGGGGGTGCAGTCAGGGGTCGAAGCGGAGGTGGAACAACCTCCGCGGGAGAGGCTAGAACCAGGACCGATGTGCCCAGCCCGGCATCGGAGGTTCGGCCCACCCGCTGATGGCGAGGAAGAGGGAACCCTCCAAAACCAGTTTGTATTACCCTATAGCACCCAACAGCTTAGGTCTATGGGGAGCCATATACCAAGGCTCACCGAGGAAGGAGACCCCTCGATCCACTTCAGGGAAGTGGAACAGGCAGCCAGCATCAACGATTGCGAAGATGCTGAGCAGGCAAAAATGCTGCTGTTCTCTTTGGAGAGTAAGCTGCTCCAATCCCTCTCTGACGAGTGTAAGAGGGGACAGGGCGGGTATGAGGAGCTCAGAGATGACATTCTGGAGACCATGGGGATGAATGAGGGAAGTCGCTTCTCCCGTGTGGAGAAGACGGTGCAGCTCACAGGAGAAACCCCGCAAGATTTCGCAGACAGGTTATGGCCGGTCTACCGGAGTGCCTGTCCTGGGGCACCTAACCGGGCGTTCCTGAAC
The DNA here is from genome assembly GCF_052327205.1 of Somniosus microcephalus. Classification (NCBI taxonomy): domain Eukaryota; kingdom Metazoa; phylum Chordata; class Chondrichthyes; order Squaliformes; family Somniosidae; genus Somniosus; species Somniosus microcephalus. Next base: position 269,113,810 of record NC_140987.1, read on the forward strand.
GGGGATCCACTGGCCCCGTTGCCTGGTGGCAAACAGCTTGCCACAGGTCTGGGCCAAAGCAGAAGCCTGGGTTGACCCTAGGAATCCCCTGACCACCGAACTTACGGTGATCAGACAGTTGACCCTAGCCTATAAAAACGGTAGGGGAACCGGCACACACCCACCTAAGGGGAAGGTGCATGAGGTAAAACCCGGACAGGGTAGGAAGGAGTAGCATCAGGAAGGGAATAACCCTCTGAGCAATTACCTCAATTGTTATGAGTGCAGGAAGGATGGCCATTGGAGGAAGGAGTGCAAAAACCCTTGGAAAAATAGCAAGGGAAAGAACTCCACAGCCTCAGCCCAGAAGGTAGAGACAGGGATCCCTCCTGCCGTGGTCGAGTCATTTTTGGACACCATGAGGTCCTTATTGACTGGCCAGGGGAGAGTAGCCGCCGCTACCGGTGCTCTGACCCCGTCAGCCCCATCCAACCCACGGCCATGACTAGAGCCAGCGCAGCCTGTTTACCTGTGTTCCCTGCGGTACAATGTATGGAAAAGACCCCTCATGGAGATGGAGGTAGAAAAGGTGAAGGGGACCTATCTGTTGTATACGGGGGCATCATGCACCATGGTCCATTCAGATAACCCCACCACCTCACCACTATCTAGTGGGGTCCCATACAGCCTGTTGGGATTCACAGGCAGAGAACAGGCTGGCTCGTTTTCCATCCCGCTCTCCATTCATTTGGGTACACTCCGCTCTAAGTGGACCTGTGTCCTGATGAAGTGGGAAGTGGAGGGTGGAAGAGGGGTCCTGGGAGCCGACTTTATTGTAGGCCACAGGATCCTGGTCGATTTAAGAAATCATTGCCTATGGGGGGCAAATACAGGAAAGGACGGCGAGGAAGTGGTAATCCCAGGGAAAGAAGGGAAGGGGACCTTATGCACCATGAATCCCAAAGAGGGTTATAACCTCGAGCTCATGGTCAGTAATACCCCAATGGAGTTCCAGGCATTTGTGCGTGCCCACCTAGCCACATTTGCCATGCACAAACATGACTGCGGGAGGGTCAACGGGTTTGAGGTCAGCGTAGACGGGGACCCCATGGCCCGACCACAGAAACAGTATAACTTCCCCAGGGAAGCGGAGCCAGACATGGAAGCAGCCATATACTCCTTAGTGCAGCAGGGGGTCCTGAGACCGATAGCCACCCACGTAAACTCTCCACTGTGGCCAGTTAGAAAGCTGGACAATTCCTGGAGGGCCACGGTGGACTATCGGGTGCTCAACAGCAACATCCCCGCCTGTGCACCCACGGTAGCAGCAGTTGCCGACCTGATAGGAAGTATCCCAGCATCCGCAACCACGTTCACGGTGCTGGATATTTCCAACTGGTTTTGGTCCATCCCTTTAAGGAGGGAGGATCAGTACAAGTTTGCCTTTACGTTTAAAGGGCAACAGTACACCTGGAACTGTTTGCCTCAGGGCTTCCACAACAGCCCCAGCATATTCCACCAGTGTATGGCGAATAGTTTAAAGGATTTCAGCCAGCCCAGACAGTTGGTGCAGTATGTGGATGACCTGCTCCTCTTCACCGGTTCGAGAGAGGAGCATGGCCCACTACTGGCCGAACTGCTGGAGCTGCTCAGGCAGGAGGGTTTTAAAGTAAACCAAAAGAAAGTGCAGATCGGCCAGCAGGAGGTGAAATTCCTGGGCCTGACCATGCGTGCTGGGGAAAGGGCCATAGATAAGGCTAGGAGGGAGGCGGTACAGGAGTTACTCGTCCCCAACACAGTTACGGGTGTGAGGTCATTTTTAGGGCTAACTGGGTACTGCAGAGACTTCTTTGAAGACTATGCAGCCAAAGCAGCCCCTCTGCTCTGACTCTTACACAAGGGATTGGAGTGGGCTTGGGATGAGGGTTGCCAGGCAGCACTTGTCAGGCTCAAGGAGGATCTACAGACCGCACCAGCTCTAGGGGTCATAGATGGGGGGAAAGGGTTCTTCCTGGAGCTAGCAGCCAGTGGGGATATCATGAGTGCTGTGCTGCTCCAAGAGCGGCACGGCAGGCTAAGGCCGGTGGTCTACTCCTCCAGGATACTCATGGATGTGGAGAGGAGCTACTCCAACTATGAGCGGCACCTCTTGGCCACATATTGGGCTGTGAAAAGATCACTGATCTTCACAGGCACCTCTCCCATGACCCTCCTCACCCATCACACACCCACTCAGATGCTCCTGGATGGGAGGATCAAGGATGGAATCACAGAATCACAGAATCACAGAAACCCCACAGTGCAGATAGAGGCCATTTCGGCCCATCAAGCCTGCACCGACACATATCCCACCCGATCCCCGTAACCCCTACACCAACACATATCCCACCCTATCCCCACGTATTTAATCCCCCTAACACTAAGGGTCAATTTATCATAACCAATCAACCTAACCCGCACATCTTTGGACTGTGGGAGGAAACCGGAGCACCCGGCGGAAACCCACGCAAACACAGGGAGAATGTGCAAACTCCACACAGACAGTCACCCGAGGCCGGATTCGAACCTGGGTCCCTGGCGCTGTGAGGCAACAGTGCTAACCACTATGCCACCGTGCTGCCGTGGTGAGCAGTGCCCGCATTGCTCACTGGACCCTGCTCCTCTCACAAATGGACCTTAAGGTGAAGGGTCTCTGCGAGCCAAAGCTCACAGCCAACCTGGTATATCCTGGAACAGCCCTCCAGTGTTCCATGGAAGGGTTTTGGGAAGTGGACATAGGTTTACTGGCTGGGATAAATCCCATGGGCTGCGAGATCTATGTAGACAGCTCCAGCACGGTGTCTGCTGGAGAGCGACTCAAGGGGTACGGAGTTTATGACCCAGCAGCAAACATTGCCCTGGCAATTAAGCTCCCCTGCACCATGAGCGCCCAGCAGGCTGAACTGTCCATGGTAGTGTACGTTGTTACACACCCCGAAATCTTCCCCACCCCGTACACGATTTGCTCAGACAGCATGTTTACATGCAATTCGTGTACGGAGTACCTGGCCATCTGGTCCCGCCGTGGATACACCTCCGCTGACGGGCGACCCCTCACAGTAACACCCTTGCTGGAGGAAATTGTAACAGCAGTGGGGGAGGAAGGGGAGATTTTCATCCACAAGGTGAAAGCCCATTCCTCCACAGAAGCTCTCAGTCAGGGTAACCAGCAGGCTTAAAATGCTGGCTAAGGAGGGTGCCCGCACAGGCACTTTCTGGGACCCATATGGATCCAGACCCACAGCAGCAGTTAAGGGTAGGGATGGGACACAAGGGAGTGCAGGGGTAACTTTAGCCCCAGAACTCAAGACTGTCCAAACCCAAGACCCCGTCCTTAAGACAGTCCTCAGCGCAGTGACCGAGGGAAAAGGAGTAGAGGGTCCTTACAGCACAGCAACCCTCTCCGTCAAAGAGGGCATGTTGTTCCAGGGGGAACAGTGGGTTGTGCCACAGCAGCACTGGAGATAATTCCTTCAACTGGCCCATGAGGGTCCAGGAGCAGGGCATCCCGGGCCTGAGACAATTTGGCTGCAAGTGGAACAGGCCGGATGGTGGCCGGGACTCAGGAAAGATGTCCGCGAGATCATCGCCGGCTGTCTGGTGTGCGCTGCCAATAACCCTGACCCCCATAAAAGGAAGGTTCCTATGGGACCCATCAGGAAGGTAGAGGGACCATGGCAGTTGATACAGGTCGACTGCATGGGGCCCCTACCCACCGCCCAGGGAGGCTGTAAGTACTGCCTAGTCCTGGTAGATGTGTTCACAAAATGGGTAGAAGCCTTCCATTGCAGAACAGCCACAGTTCTGGGTACGGCCAGGATCCTGGTCCGGGAAGTGTTCTCGCAATTGGGGCTACCGCAGTATGTGGAGTCCGACCAAGGGAGTCACTTTACCGGGCAGGTAATGCAGAATACCCTTATGCTGCTAGGCATCGAGGGGAAGTCGCACGTTGCCCACAAACCACAGTCATCAGGGATTATGGAGAGGATGAATAGGACATTGAAGTACAGGTTAAGGAAAGAGACGGTGGACTCGCCTCAAAAATAGTCAGAGGTCCTACCGTTGGTCCTAATGGGGATCCGGGCCAGCCAGTCGAAAAGCACGGGGTACTCCCCGCACGAGCTGATGACTGGCAGTGTTATGCAGACCCCCACCAATGTACTAGCCCCGGTGCTCACCAAAGGTCAGCTCAGGGAGGTAAACTGGGACAGGTTCGCCTGAAACCTCTTCGAGCACCTGAAGCAGGTCCATGGACAGGCTGCTGGGAACATGGGAAAGCAGCATCGGAGCAACCGACTGCTGTTAGAACCCCAAAAACACCACGAGTGGGAGGTAGGAGATCAGGTCATGGTGAGGAATTATGCTCGGGTAGGAAGTTTAGAACCGCTATTGTAGGGGTTCGCAAAATCCCTTCAGCCCCCGAAGATCGGGAAATATTAACCCACATCGTGGACGAAGACTTTGCGTGATTTAAATTGTCTCTGGGTTGGACAATGTTTTAAAACATACCCAGAACCGCAAGAAGGCTGCGTTAAGCTAGGCAGCACTTGGACAACACCGGAATCAAAGAACTTTGTAAAAAAATTGCGCACCTTAAGACAGTACATTTTTATTAAAAAAAGGTACTCTTGTGTTTGGTAAATTGCCCAGGGATAAAATGGCCGTCAGACTGCGTGGCCAAGGACAAAGGGCCTACAAGTAGCTTTCTGTGTCTGTAAAGCAATGGCAGTCAAATTCTGTCAATCAAAAGGGGATTTCCCCTTCCTGCTCAGACAATCGATGTTTGTTTACAGAAACTGCTACAAGGATATTTGCACAAGGGATTAAACCAATTGACTGCGGATTCACTGACCACAAGATAATGGGTTTCTGTTCACATAGTAATACAATTCCATTCAAAACCCATCAGGGTGAATAGAGATGTTTCGAAGGCTCAGCACAGACTTTTGAACGGAAACACTTAAACTGAGGAAGGGAACAGTTTAAAATGAATGGGTTTGAATCACCCATTACTGGACAATGGGAACCGTTGGGTCCCTTTTGTTTTAGACCAGAAACTTCCAGATCTGGGCGGGAACATTTTGGCCCCAAAATTGGAGTATAAGAGATCGCTTCTCAGGGGCATCTCTCTCTCTCTGGCTTGCCTCCATGTGCCCTCTACAGCGTGGAGTCTGTCTGAAGAAGTAAAACACCAGCAGTTTACTTTTAAAACACTGGGGTGTTTCTTTACTTCAGTGTGGAGATGCCGGAGTTGGACTGGGGTGGACAAATGTAAGAAGTCACACAACACCAGGCTATAGTCCAACAGCTTTATTTGAAATAACAAGCTTTCGGAGCGCTGCTCCTTCGTCAGGTGAAGTGGAGAAATGCATAAAGACACAGCTTATATAGTCAGAGAATAATGTCAGATGTTTACAGGTAATCTTGCCAACTGCCATTTATCACACCTCGGCAGCGAGATAATCACAGCAATCAAAGATGCGAATGGTGTCCAAACAGGTCAGTCAGGAAAACATTACATCAAAGAACAATGAGGTGGGGTCACAAGGGGTCAAATATTGCAGATGCTGGGGTCTGTATGAAAAACAAAAAAAGAGACAAAAAACATTTTTTTTTTTGCTGGAAATCACAGCAGGTCCGGCCGCATCTGTGTAGAGACAACAAGCCAATGTTGACTCGAGTCTGGATGACCCTGCGTCAGGTGGGGTTACATTTAGCGTGACATGAACCCAAGATCTCGGTTGAGGCCGTCCTCATGGGTGCGGAACTTGGCTATCAGTTTCTGCTCGACGATTTTGCGTTGTCGTGTGTCTTGAAGGCCGCCTTGGAGAATGCTTACCCAAAGATCGGAGGCTGAATGTCCTTGACTGCTGAAGGAAAGTGAAAATCTCGTGGGGCACAGAGCTGGCACTGCAGTGGTGAGCATATATTTTCTGGCCTTCCACAAGCCAACTTAGGATAGGCTTAGGGGTGGGAGTAAAGTGGGGATTTCCCTCATTGTGTCCATTTTTTTCCTCCCCTATTTAAGCAATTTTACCGTGATTACAAGATCATGTGGTGTAGTTTCTTAGTTTTAATAAAGTTTGCCTTTCTTGCATCCAGACCATTTGTCCTTTTTAAGATATCATTAATTATAAGTTCCTCCAGTCAGAACTGGAAGGAGGGGTTTAGTGATTCGAAACTGCTGATTGGAACTGGTCAAAATTCAGTTGCAAAAAGGCTGCCTGACCAGGTAAATTACCGTAAACCAGGTAAAGGAAGGTAAATTACCGTAAACCAGGAAAAGGATGCCCCTCTACAAATTGGCGACCACAGCATGACTGGAGGCAGTTTTTGATATGATAGGTGGTCTGGATCTGGAGAAAGCATCAGCTCTTGCTTTTCTTGCATTCAGTCTGTGGGTAGCCCTGCAGAAGGTAGCGGCAGTGTGTAAGCTGACCTATTATGGTATAGGTGGCTGGGTTAAGAAGGGTGAGATGAGGGTGCAGGAGGAGGTTACAGAGGCCAAGAATCGGGAGTCAGAGTTTGAAAAATGCCAGGCAGAGGTAGAACACCTCATAAGAGAGGTGAATGAGGCCAGAGATAGTGGGATGAGTGTGCAGGAAGAAAATGCATGCCTCACACTAGAGGTCACGAAATGCCAGGCAGAGATAGAGCGCCTTGTGCAGGAAGTCACAGAGGGTAGGGACAGTGAGATGAGGCTACAGGAGGAAAACGCACACCTCACCCAAGAAGCTAGCGAGGGCAAAAGCCACGCGAGGCACAAGATAGAGTTCCTAAAGTGCCAAATTACAGAAGCAAGGAGGAACAAGATGAGACTGCGGGAAGAGAATGCCCGCCTCACCTCAGAAGTAACAGAGCAGGAGGAAAAGGTTAAGGAGTTAAAGGCAGCTTAGAAGCTGGCCTGCGACCAAAGGTTTAGTGGAGCAGATCATACCCCAAGTAACAGAAAGATAGAGAGTTTGGTTATGGAATTATTAAGGACTAAAGGGATGGTATGTCTCATATGTCCAAAGGGAAGTCCATCGGACAGTACCAGCAGCCCAAATCAAACCACCCCACAGGCAGCACCCAGAACAGAGCTGGCTGGGGAATTAGAGATCCCAAGACTGCAGCCCAAAGCTCCGAGTTTTGAGGAGCTCTGGCAGCAAGACGGGGTGGACAATGGTGTGGTAGGAGAATGCCAGCAGGTCCCGCTAGGCAGGCAGGGACCAGGACCAGTGTAACCCCTCCGACAACAGAGGTACGGTCTGCCCGCGAACGATAATGACCCATGGGCTCTTCAGCATACCTATCTGGTACCCTATGATACCCAACAGCTCAGAGGCCTGGTGAAACATATTCCCCTGCTCTCCGAAAAGGGAGAACCTCAGTGCACTTCCAAGGGATAGAACAGGCAGCCTATGTTAATGGCTGTGATGACGAAGAGAAAGCCAAAATGTTGCTTTTATCTGTAGATAGTACGCTCTATCGGACCCTTTCAGATGAGGCTAAGAGAGGGCAGAAGGGTTTTGAGGGCCTAAAGGTGGAAATACTGGAAGCCATGGGTGCGATCGATGGCAGTCCATTCGATCGCATAGGGAAAACACTGCAGAAGGAAGGGGAGACCCCACAGGCATTTGCAGACAGGCTGTGGCCAGTCTACAACAGCGCGTGTACAGGGGGACAAAATAGGGCACACCTGAACCAGCGGCAGCGGACACAATGACTTCATTGCCTGGTGTCCAATTGCCTGCCCCAGATAAAAGCAAAGCTGATACTTGGTTTGACCACCGAGACCCCCTAGCAACCGAAGAGACTGTAATCCGGCAGCTCACGATAGGAATGGTGGGACCCCCCCAGCAAATGGGTAAGGTCCACGAGGTTAAACCTGGTGCTCAGTAGAAGAAAGAGTGGTGCCAGGAGGGGAGCCGTCACTCCCAGAAAAAGGTCACTTGTTACAGGTGCGGGGAGGATGGCCACTGGCACAGGGATTGTAAAAAGCCTGGGAGAGACGATAAAGCCAGGACCCCCGCAGCCCCAACTCAGAAGGCAGAGACAGAAACTCCTCCCGATACAGTCGAGTCCATCATGGAGGCGATAAAATCGTTCCTCAGGGCCAATCAGGGAAAGGTAGCAGCCACCAGTGGTGCTGCAGCCCCCTCGCCCACCTCTGCCTCCCCACAATGACTGGAGAGAAAGGCGTTTAAAGTCATCCACAAGCAGGCAGCAGACAGCATGGGGAAGCAGCATCGGAATAACCGGCTGCTGCTCGAGCCTAGCAAGAGCCACCAGTGGGAGATAAGAGACCTAGTGATGGTAAGAAACTATGCCCGGGTGGGAAGTTTAGAGCCACTCTACATGTGACCCTATAGTAAAGTTGATAGGGCCAGCCCCATGGTCTATGCAGTAAAGCTACCCTGGTGCACAAAGTGGTTCCACGCCAACCAATGTAAATTGTATAAATATGACCATACAATTTCAAGTTCACAGGCTGTAAAGACAGGCACTGTGGCTTGTTCCAAGGGAAAAGTTGTCCGGCCCACCAATTGGGACACTTCCCCGCCCCAGTGGGACCTAAGTTTTGGCCAAAGTTTAAATTTGAACCAGTTATTTAGTTCAGAAACAGAGAAACAGCCACCTGAGAGTAGAAATCTGTAGGCTGGTGCGAGTTCATTCACAGAAGAGACTGCCCGCGCATGCGTAGTCGCTGGTCTGGAGACAGGAATTCCTGAGTCTTTTGAACAGGAGGTTCACGCAGGCACGGTTGCCTGTTTGAACACAGAAGTTTCACAGCCTCTGCCGGGGGACTCTGGGGAGGAGGTTCATGCAGGCGCAGTTCCCCAGCCTGTGACCCCAGCGGCTCCTCTTCAGTTTTCCCATGCAGGCGCAGTTGCCTGTTTGAAGACAGAGGTTTCACAGCCTCTGCCGGGGGACTCTGGGGAGGAGGTTCGCGCAGGCACAGTTCCCCAGCCTGTGACCCCAGCGGCTCCTCTTCAGTTTTCCCGTGCAGACGCAGTCACCTGTTTGAATACAGAGGTTTCACAGCCTCTGCCATGGGACTCCGGGGAGGAGATTCACGCAGGCGCATTTCCCCAGCCTGTGACCCCAGCGGCTCCTCTTCAGTTTTCCTGTGCAGGTGCAGTCACCAGTTTGAAGACAGAGGTTTCACAGCCTTTGCCGTGGGTCTCTGGGGAGGAGGTTCGCACAGGCGCATTTCCCCAGCCTGTGACCCCAGCGACCCCTCTTCAGTTCCCCTGTGCAGGCGCAATCACCTGGTTGAAGACAGAGATTACACAGCCTCTGCCGGGGGACTCTGGGGAGGAGGTTCGTGCAGGCGCTGTTCCGCAGCCTGTGACCCCAGCATTTCCTCCTCAGTGTTCCCGCGCAGGCGCAATCACCTGTTTGAAGACAAAGGTTTCACAGCCTCTGCCGTGGGACTCCGGGGAGGAGGTTCGCACAGGCGCAGTTCCCCAGTCTGTGACCCCAGCGGCTCCTCTTCAGTTTTCCCGCGCAGGCGCAGTCGCCTGTTTGAAGACAGAGGTTTCACAGCCTCTGCCGTGGGACTCCAGGGAGGAGGTTCGCGCAGGCACAGTCACCTGTTTAAATGGAAAAGCTTCCCAGCCCGCTTCTAGAGTGGTTCCCCCTATGATGTGGGACACTGGGGAGGAAGGGATTGCAATTCCTCTTGCGGGGGACATATGGAAGGGGCTGGTACCAGGTTTTGGACCTGGAGAGGAAGATTTTCAGCCACCAGCAGCGGGTGGTCAGGGGATACCTGCCCCCGGTACGGGAGTGGGTAGGGAAAAGGAGACAAACCCGGATTACTGGCAGGCTGCCAGGTATATTATAGAGTGCGGGCTGTTGGCATCAGGGGGAGAAGGTTCCCAGCCAGCTAGAGCTGTGACCGAGGCTCAGGGTCAATCAGCCAAAGTTCCCCCACAGAGATGCCCCTCAGAAGGTCTCAGCGGTTCCGCAAGCCCAAGATAAGATGGTCACCAGGGTACCTGCCACAAAGAGCAATCTCCCGAGCCCTTGAGGAAACAGATAACAGAGGTCCCCAACTAGCAGCCATAAGCTGCTGGGAACCAGAAGCAGGAGGCAATCCAGCTTCGCTGCAGGCAGCAGTGATCTGCGACAGTGACACCAGAGATTAGCCTGGCCGTCCGGAGATGGGTGGCATTTGTATTATAGCTTTGTGTTAAGATAACATGTTTATAGCTTACTTTTAAGGTGTTTAAATTTTAAGTTTAGGATGTAACTAGTAGTTTTGAGTTTAAGTTTAAAATTTAAGTTTATAAGTGTGCCAAATGCTTGTGTTTTGGTCCGAGGTCGAGGGACCTGACCACGTCTCCACCTAAGGCAGCAGGTCAGTGAGAGACCTGGTTGCATGTCTTTTTATGTTCTTTTGCAGGAGAGTGGACAAAGGAGCAGCCCTGTTCACGCAGCCCGAGTTGGGCATCGAATGAAGATATACAGAATGTTGGGGATCACCTCGCCAATGAAGAAATCCAGGAGAAGACCCTGCAGCGACCTTCGGGAGAAACCGGACAGAGTCCGGAGGAACCTGCCTACTCATCCTACGTGGAAGAGATGGCCCCAGCTGGGTGGGGCACAACCCCAACCCAGCACTATTCTGACCGAATTTCACTTGCGGGAGACCTCGCTTTTGAGGAGTCATGGTGGGGAAGCACAGGCGCCTTGTCAGATAGGGACGCATTCCCTGGGAGTGGGTGGTGATGGCCTGGGAAAGATTGTAATGGGGAGGGGGAGACCCAAGAGTCACGTGGGTGCTTTCGTGTAAGGGAGGAATGCACCCGGGGCGCACGGGCAAAGTTGGAGTGTAAGTGTGGCTGGGAAAGATGAGTGGGTGGCCGGATCTGGGATTCAAGTTTGAGTGTGGGGCCAGTGAGAGCCGCCACACAGGCACCCATCATTCTCTCCAGCCAGTCGAGGGCAGGCGGGAGGGGAAGGGACTGGGAGTTGCGATCCCATACTCCCCGGTCTCAGTCTGTGAAACATGAGGGGTACCCTGCCTGCACGAAGGGACAAGGGAACGGCTCGGGGCTGGCAGATCAGATTGTTCTGTAAAATCCATTCTGTATCTTTTAAAAGTTTAAGACCATTAAAAGGGGGGGTGGAAGGAACATTTACTGGCCGGGTGGGAGGAGCAATACCCACTCGAATTTCACGACCTCTCATTGGCACGTGATGGTCGGGGTTTATTTCAGCATTTTGTTTCAAATGTTTAATGGAGATTTTTGTATTTTGTTTTACAGTTCCAAGTGGTGCAGAGGCATAGGTCACTCTCCGTGCTTAGAATCATTTTGATTACATTGTATAACCAAGATTGCAACATTTTGTAATATGTTATAATGTAACAAGTGGTGCAGGGGTATGAGACCCTTATTGTAACCTTTTTGTAATTGATGTATCTGTAGATGGCTACCGTACCACGGTTTTTCTCAGATTTGAGGGGAATGGATGGGTCAGGGAATCAGTGATAGGTAGCTATAGGTAAATACAGGGGATGGTTGTTTGTCGGGGGTCAGAAATTTTAGCTCACTTCTTCAAGAGGATACTACAAGCAAGTTGGAATATCTAAGGGTGGAATGTAGTGGTTTGCAAAATCCCCTCAGCCCCCGAAGATCGGGAAATATTAACCCACATCGTGGATGAAGACTTTGCGTGATTTAAATTGTCTCTGGGTTGGACAATGTTTTAAAACATACCCAGAACTGCAAGAAGGCTGCATTAAGCTAGGCAGCACTAGGACAACACCGGAATAAAAGAACATTGTAAAAAAATCGCACACCTTATGACAGTACATTTTTATTAAAAATAGATACTCTTGAGTTTGGTAAATTGCCCAGTGGTAAAATGGCCATCAGACTGCGTGGCCAAGGACAAAGGGCCTGGAAGCAACTTTCTGTGCCTGTGAAGCAACGGCAGTCAAATTCTGTCAATCAAAAGGGGAGTTTCCCCTCCCTGCAGAGATAATCGATGTTTGTTTACAGAAACTGCTACAGGGATGTTTGCACAAGGGATTAAACCAACTGACTGCAGTTTCACTGACCACAAGATAATGGGTTTCTGTTCACATAGTAATACAATTCCATTCAAAACCCATCAGGGTGAATGGAGATGGTTCGAAGGCTCAGCAGAGACTTTTGAAAAGAAACGCTTAGACTGAGGAAGGGAACAGCTTAAAATGAATGGGTTTGAATCACCCATTACTGGACAATGGGAACAGTTGGATCCCTTTTGTTTTAGTCCAGAAACTTCCAGATCTGGGCGGGAACATTTCGGCCCCAAAATTGGGGTATAAGAGATCGCTTCTCAGGGGCATCTCTCTCTCTCTGGCTTGCCTCCATGTGCCCTCTAGAGCGCGGGGTCTGTCTGAAGAAGTAAAACACCAGCAGTTAACTTTTTAAACACTGGGGTGTTTCTTTACTTCAGGACAGTGAAGATCTCGTGGGACACGGAGCTGGCACTGCAGTGGTGAGCATATATTTTTCTGGCCTTCCACAAGGCAACTTAGGATAGGCTTAGGGGTGGGAGTAAAGTGGGGATTTCGTTAGAGTTGTATTTTAGTCGATTTCCCTCATTGTGTCCGTTTTTTAACTCCCCTATTTAAGCAATTTTACCGTGATTACAAGATCGTGTGGTGTAGTTTCTTAGTTTTAATAAAGTTTGACTTTCTTGCATCCAGACCATTTGTCCGTTTGAATATATCATTAATTATAAGTTCCTCCAATCAGAACTGGAAGGAGGGGTTTAGCGATTCGAAACTGCTGATTGGTAAAGGAAGGTAAATTACCGTAAACTAGGAAAAGGATGCACCCTACATTATACATGGGGCCCTGCAGCACTGTAGACAAGGCCAGCCCCATATATACGCCATTAAGATGCCTTGGCGCACCAAATGGTTCCATATTAATCAGTGTAAACTGTTTAAACCCGAGAAGAGAGAGCAGTCAGTTGAGGTAAGGTCTGAGGATAGAGATCCTCAGCCTGCAATGGGTACAAGCTCACAGACTGCACAGGCAGGCGCTGTGGCTTGTTTAAGGGGAGCGGCCATCCTGCCCACAGATTGGGACACTCCCCCGCTTTCCTGGGATCCAGATGAGGAGGGACCCGAGGGCGAAGACCCCGCCCCGACCCAGATTTGGGACCTGGGAGCGGAGACTCTCAGCCTGCAGCAACAGGCTGCGAAGAGTTACCTGCCCCTAGCCCTGGTTCAGGAGAGGTAAAGCCTGAGGAAGGAGATCCCCAGCCGATGGTAGTGGTAAGTCCACAGACCGCACCGGAGGGGGCAGTGGCTCGGGTTAAAGGCCCACCAGCCAGAAAACCCCCACCCGCCAAAGTACCTAGAAGGTCCCCACGGATGCCCCAGCCAAGGAAACCGTGGTTACCGGCTCCCCCGTTAAAAGGGGCCGCCCCTCGAGTGAGGGATCGGTCCGAAGGCAGATGTCCCCAGCCAGCAACCACAGGCTGCGAGGGACCGAAAGTACAGGACAGTGCGGTCACGCCGAAGAGAGTGGTGTGCCGTAGCCCAAACAAGAATTAGGCTGGCCGCCCGGAGATGAGTGGCGGATGTGTATAGTTTAGGTATTTTTAAGTTTAGGAAATTTAAGTTTAGGTATTATTAAGTTTGGGTGTTTAGTGTAAGTTTAAATAAGGTGATGGGTAGTTTTAAATAAGTAATGATCTGTTAAGAGTGTGTATTTGAGTCGAGGTCATGAGACCCGACTGCTTCACCCAAGCCAGAGAATCTCCTCGGGACCTGGCTATATGTTCTTGTATCTCTTTGCAGAAAGATTTTCAGGATGAAGGGGGGCATAATCCTACTCGCCCTGATAGGACTGAGCATTGGAAAGTGAGGTGATGTGGAGGAATCCCACATCTATGGGTGCTCAGGAGAAAGAGCACCTATAGTAACCGATGGAAGTAGTGAACGGGACATGGAGGAGATCGCTGTCTACGTCCACGAGGTAAGGCGGCCAGGGTGGCTGGGGTTCAATTCGTCTCAGTACTCCAGCCAGACCGGGTTCACATACGGGGAGGCCTCCCTCCTGTGCCCCAGGGTTTGCGTCACCGTAGGGAAACGTGTATATTTAACATGCAAGGGACAGATTCATTTGGATACATGGTGGTGGCTCAGAAAGCTGAGCAAGGATATGAGAAACCCTGCAGTCGAGTGGGAACAGTTGGGGAACAATACCCACCGAGCGATTACAGGGACTCACGGGGGATTGCGTGTGTGCTGGTACAAGTGGTGGGAACCGGATCAAGGGATTTATGTCTGTATGTGGGGGTCAGAGAGGTCTGCCCCACAGGCATATCCAGCATTTTCCACCGGCAGTGGCAAGATGACGGGGAGGGGATGAAGTGGGACACCAGCCTGAAGGCGTGCGCGGTCCCATAATCTCCGATCCCAGTCAATGCCACTGAGCTTGTTACCCGCCCCCGAAAGCCCCTGCCCACGACCCAGGCAGCAAGGACACACTGGGAGGGGTGCCCCCCCACCACCAAGGGACCAGGGAATGGGCTGGTACTAGTGCCTACGGATCAGGTGCTGCACCAGTGGGTACACTACGTGGTAGCCTCCGTGATATTAAACCTCACCAAGGTACACTTACCGGAGTGGTGCCCCAAAGAGACAGAACAGTTATACCAGGCCTTATTAAAGGAGATGTTTAGGAATTTTTACGAGTTCGATTTAGCCAATGTTGACAAAACTGAACTGTACACCACACACCATGAGTTTTTGGGTAATATGGGGAGGCAAAGAAGGGGAGCATGGAATGCTTTTATTGCGTTTAACACAGGGTCCTCTCTCATCAACAGTTTGGATGACATAGAATTGCAGACCCAGATAAACGGTTTAAAAACACAGTTAAAGAAAATATTGATGGATGAAAACAAGGTAGTGGGCTCAGAGTTACATGAGGACCAGGCCATGACAGTCCATTTAAAAGAAATTATAGCCGAGCTGGAGAAGCACGCAAAGACTGTAAACTCCCTCATAAGGGAGGACATTAATGCTTCGGATCAGGCTGCGCAGAACAAGGTGTGCGTGCTGTATGGGGTGTGGTTGCTGGGCGAGGGCCGCAGTAATCTGGAGGATTTAAAACAGGGTTTAGTCCCCTCCTGGATCAGCAACAAGCACCTCGCAGCCCTCCATCCATTTGAGAATGCATTAAGCCCGTGCCAACTCCGGCTAGCTTCTGAGGCCTACCCAGTCCCAATAGATCGTGGACAGTCAAACCATACGATCATGGGTATAGTAGTTAAGATGCCGGTCATGGGTGGGACAGCCCGACCTGCGCCAGTATACAGGGTGGAGAACATTGGAGTCATTCAAGGGGGTGCACACATCCGTTTCGCAGTGGTCCCACCTTATGTCATAAAGTGGGAGCATGCTATGACAGGTACTGACCTCTCGGGGTGCCAGAGTCGGGGAGCACACATAATACTGTGTCCCCAGCACTTGAACGCCTATTCAAAACCACAGTGCGGGTTCAGAGCTGCTAGCGCAAAACCTATAAATTGTACCATGGAGGCAATGGCACAAGGCCATGTTCCCCCACAGGTAGCGTACAGGAGGTGGGACATATTGTGTCACCACAGGAGCGCCCCACTACCAGCATGGACAGCATAGCTGGTGTCCGGTAAGTGGCAGCAGTTTCTGCTTTAAACCCGAGGCTGAAGTACAAGTGGCCCAGGAACGAATTGTCCTCATTCCTGAACCCTCCACTGTTCACCTCAATGTAAAGGAGAATTTTACCAATCTACAAAAGTATGTAGCGCATTTCGGCTACAAAATTCCCCCTGTAGGGGGTGGCACGTGTGGCGCGTGCGCCCAGTCTGTTATGCCGTTGACTGTTGGTGAGCGGTTCGAATCGCTCCCACGCCCCTGGGTTCTAGACACCGGACTTAGGTACAGGCGGTGATACAGAAAGACTTGAGCAGACAGGTGGTTTGGATGTAAGAAAACCAAGATTTTATTAAACAGAAAATAAAACAGTCTTATGAGAAGTCACTAGTGTAAAAATACAGGCAAATACAAAATACTTATTTATACTTATACAGGGAATGGGGAACACACGGCACATCGAGGGAAAAACAATTACTTTAACAATCCCCTTATCCTTATCCCACCCCTATACCTAACTAGATTAACATATGAAGGGCCAGAATTCATGCTCACCAATCCAAAGCAAAGCCAACTGTTTGACGAATACAGATTTTGAGGTTTGGTTTTCTGTCCTCTTAGGTACCCCGTCGCCACGTGGTCTTCAGGGGCGCGGTGCTGGAGCTGCTGCTGCGACACACCTTCTTCTCCTCCGCTTACGTCATCTGCTCGTCGCGATGGGTTCTCCTCTTCTTCTCCCTCGGGCGGTCATCGGCGGTAATGTTACGTCAATGAGACAATTAACAGTCTACACTGTTTAGATTTTACTACCCAAGCGTCAAACGCCAGCATATTTGTTGTGGCGTGGACACCTCACAGAAATCACAGAAACCCCACAGTGCAGATAGAGGCCATTTCGGCCCATCGAGCCTGCACCAACACATATCCCATCCGATCCCCATAACCCCAACAGATATCCCACCCTATCCCTGTAACCCCACGTATTTAAGCCCCCTAACACTAAGGATCAATTTATCATAGCCAATCAACCTAACCTGCACATCTTTGGACTGTGGGAGGAAACCGGAGCACCCGGAGGAAACCCACGCAAACACGGGGAGAATGTGCAAACTCCACACAGACAGTCACCCGAGGCCGGATTCGAACCCGGGTCCCTGGCGCTGTGAGGCAACAGTGCTAACCACTATGCCACCACCTGCATTATAGTGTTCAACAAGGGGCTTGCCAGCTTAATTGTGGGGTTCCCCCAACCAACTTAGTCTCACTATCCTCAGATACTTTCTTCCTCGAGTGTCATCTTATATCTCGGCGCTCGGGTTTTTAATTAATACGTCTTTTGCTGCCCTTCTCTGCTCTTTGTCGGGTCTACCTTACTCTTCGTCTTGATTCGTCTCATCTTGTTCGGTTACCATACAAACCCTTGGCTGCCCACTCAGTTTCATCTCGCCCCTCTTTGCGGCCTGGGTGTCCTGGATGACTAGGTACTCGGGTCTCATTCCCCTCCCCTGCAATTGGTATGGTGTCCTTAGCTGTTGAAACTGTGCTACGGTGAGCGAGGAGAGAACCTGCCACGGGGCCAGGGCAAGAGTACAGGCAGCCCAAGAGGCTGGAGCCATGAGAGCAGGAGCAAAGGCAAGAGCAAGAGGGCAAGAGAGCATGAGAGCCAAGAGAGAGATTGCTACCCGGGGCCTGCAGTTATACTCCTTTCGAAAGGCCCTTATCTGCGCGCCAAATCAGGTTAGTTCATTATTCCAATTTTGGCGGGCTGTTTTAAATAATTACAGCAATCTAAACTAACTGTTTTTAGATGGCCGTTTATCACACCTAATGGCCTGATGTCCGAGCTGTATTGTTATTAATGCATTCTAATCGGCCTGTCCAGCCTCGATGTCTTCCTTAAGCTGTTTCCGATTATTTATGCAGGCAACTTGATGGCCTCAAGTATAGGCCTAACTAGTTCTGATCTGTCTACGATCTGGCTTAATGCATATTCAATGTTTGCTGTCTGCTTTTCCAAAACACAAAGTCCTTTTCACAGAAACAGCATTTTAGGTTTTGATTTCCCCACAAGCTGCTTGTGCTGCCACAGAGTCCAAGCATTAAAAATCTTGCAGGCTTTTGGCCACGAGGTGTGGGCGCCATCTTTTGGGTACCCTTTTTTTATAAATGTCCATGCAGGGTCCCTTTTATTAGTAACTTTGGGGGGTGTGGAAATTTTGCGAATCCTACACCCTCTTCCAGAACATCTTACCAAAATACTCAAAGCAGTTATAGTCTCCCAGAAACATTTCTACACTCTGGAGCAGAAAACAGTAGAGATAGGGGCCAAGGTATTCGACATTGTAGTTCCACCCTGGTGGGACATTTTTGAGAATATAGTGTAGGGGGTTTTGCTACTTGCTTTGGCCAGTCAGTTATGTCTCTTGCTGCCTTATCTTTGAGCGGTTTGGATCGCTCACCCCTTAATTCTGATCCCTGGACTTATTGGCAGATAGTGATATAGACAAACGAGCAGACCAGTGGTTTGGTACAAAGAAAACCAAAATTTATTAACAGAGAAAATAAGATAACAATACTATACAAAAGGATGATATGAATGCAGTATACTTACACTTAACAGGGGAGGAGAAACTGCACATTGAGGGGAAATGGCTAAAATGACAATTCAGCAATCCCCTTAACTCCCACCCTCTACACCTAGCTAGATTATCTTGTGATGGGTCAGAAGTATAATGCTCACCCGTCTGAGATGTTGAAAGAAAAGCCTTGCCCCTTTGCCCTGTTGCCTGTCGATGTCACGTGGTCCCACTGTTGCACAGACTTCACCGTCCAGGTAGAGATACCCCAGTAATTAAAAGGTCTCTGACAGGGTATCCTACCTCTCTGGACGGGCTCTCCTTCGATGGTCTTCTTCCTTGGTTGATGGCGAGGCAGGGCCCAGGAGGCGAGGCGAGAGAGAGCGAATGGCTTCTCGAGAGGCTAGTTATAGCCCCCTCGGTAGCCCTTATCTCTAAGCTCAATCAGCTCATTCGTTTGTCTGATTTGAGCGGGCTGGAATTAAACAAAAGGTATCGATCTTGGCCCATCGACTTGGACGGCCGGTAATCGGTTCCTGCCGGTTCTGCAACTGCTCTCCTTTGTCCAACAGGTTCTTTGATGGGGGCCAGCCCAGTCTCGATGGCCCCGCTGATTATTTTGATTGTTTGAGCAAATGCCTTGATGGCCTTTATGCGTAGGTCTGATTGTAATTGAGTTTGTCCCCAATGCATATGCAAAAGTCTTGTCTGGTTTCGTGATCTCCTTGCTGCAGACATTGAAGTGCACAAGCTGTTAGCTTGCCAGGGTCCGAATTGAAACTGACAGGCTTTCGGTCGCGAGGTCTGACCGCAGCCATTTTGTTGTGCCCTGGATTTTAAAACTCAGTCTGACTAGGGTTTCTTTTAAAAACCAAATAAATCTTCGGGGGGGGGGGGGAGAGATATATGAAATTTTCGAATCCTTCAATAGAGGTCCCTTCATGGATAGACTAGCTTCCCACTTCCTCGTGTTTTGCCAGCTGGGAATATTATTGTACCGAGTATGCACTCAGTGCAAGGGAAAGGGCCAAATACTAGAATTACGAAACCAAAGGACGTGGAAAGAACATTGCTTGCCTGTCCCAGGTGCATAGTTAGTGCGATGTGTCCCCTGGGATCACGTGAGCCATGGGCAGCCAATCGGAGGAGAGAAAAGCCCATTCATAAGATTGACAGAAAGACCTGTCAAAACGTATGAATGCTGAGGGCCCAAAACAGTAGTTAACCTTCAAATATATATTTTTTTAAATCACACTTTTTAAATAAACTATAAATTACATTAAATAACTATTTTAAGCAATAATTTAAATTTTTGAAAAAAATAATTTTATAAAAAAACGGGGCTAAAAATAAACTTACCTTGCTTTAAAGTATTTAAAAATAATAAACCTGTGGAAAAAATGTTTTAATTTTAATTAATTGACCACTTACCTTTTAAAATGCAGTCCTTACGCCTTGTTTTTACATTTCTAAAATCTAAAGACTTACCCTCACGGAAAAACCTACAAAAAAACCGTAAGTTCAAAGCGCACGCGCAGGCTCCCGCGCGCATGCGTTAGACTCCCGGGCGCACGCGTTAGACCTCTGAACCCCTTCGTTCAGAGGATCGGAAGTGCCGGTTTCCCGCGCATGAAACCGGCACTTCCATCGGGTCCACGCGTGAGTACCCCGTGCGTACTCACGCGTTGGGACCCGAATTTCTGGGCCATTATGTTAAGGTGGAGGGAGATACTCCTGTTTGAATTTTTTTGTTTGTGTTACTGAATAAAGATTTTTTTTTTCTTTTGCTTTTGTTATTTTCAATAAAGATTTTCAAAGTGTTATGTTAATAAAGATGATGTGCCCCAAGTGGTGCAGGGGTGTTGGACCTCCTCCATGCTTGGACGTGTGTAGACACCTGTAGTCTGTCTATGTGTGCCTATGTACACTACATTTTTACAGAATGGGAAGTGCATGTGTCGTGGGATCATAGATAGGTAATTACAGGGGAAGATTGACTATGGAGGGTCGGGAATTTTGCTCACCTTGTCAGGATGATACTTAAAGCGAGTTCAGTTTCAAAAGGGGGGATTGTAGGTTTCTCAATATTCCCACATTCCCCAAAAGTTATGGATAAAGGGACCCTGTATGGACAAGTTGTTAAAAAGGGTACCCAAAATGGCTTCTGCAACCTCGTGACCAAAAGTACAGGATTTTAACAGCAAGGCCCTGCAAAAAGGCAGGCACCTTTCAAAACCTGAAACAAAACCTAAAATGCATGGATCTGTGAAAAGACTTTGTGGAGCCAGACAGCTAAGCAAACACAGGATATGCATTCATTCACCTTGGAACAGATCAGGTCAGAATGGGCCTAATCGAGGCCATTAGTTTTCTGCATATATAATCGGTAGCAGCTCACAGTAGCCATCAAGCCAGGATGAGGACAATTAAATTGCATAAATAACAAACAGCTAGGACATCGAAGCCATTAAGCACGGAGGCAACCACCCCAGAAGTCGCTAAAGTAAATGGCTGTAATCATTTTAAACGAGCCAGCCAAAAGTTAGACAAAGGACTGAACTGATTTGGCATGCAGATGAGGGATGAAGAACCGGGTATAATTGTAGGCCCATCGGTAGTGATCGCTCTCTTGCTCTTGCCTCTTATCGCTTGGCCTTTGGCCTCCTGCCTCTCGTTCTCGTGCCCTGGCCTCATGGCGGGCTCTCTTCTCGCTCCCCACGCCGCTCAACACCAAGGATGCCCATTAATATACAGAGGGCCAAACACGGGAGGAGAACGAGACCCGCATTCGAAAACACACAGGACACACGGGCCACAAACGGGCAGACAAGACGAGACGAGACAAAGAAAACGGTAAACCGGTAAAGGCAGAGAAGGGCAGCGGAAAGACGCATTGGGGACAAACGCTGGCATTTGACGAATAAACTGGCGTTTAAAGCATGGTTAGCAGCGTCCATGATGAATAAACTGGCGTTCAAAGAATGGGTAGAAAAATCAGTTTGACAGTATATACCGCCAACTGAGCCCCAACCATATTAAAAACTTGTCAGTGACTAAACTGCCTGAGGAAGCAGAAGGCGTGACTCTAAACGACGTTAGCTGAGGAAAAGGAGGGTGATTCGCATAAACAACTCCACCGCCATGCCTTGTGACCATGTGGCGACGAAGTACCCCAAAGGACAGCAAGAACGGATCCCAAATCTCAGAACCGTTAAAAGTCAACAGGTTTCGAATTGGTGAGCATAAATCCCTGGCCCCTCATAGCTTAATCTAGTTAGGTATAGTGGGCGGGATAAGGAAAAGTTTTTTTTTAATGTGTTTGTTCCCTTGATGTGCCATGCGTTCCCCATTCCCAAATAAGGGCATTATTTTTATATGCCTGTAATTATCTTAGTAATCCTCAGTATTGTGATCTTGTTTTGCCTTTAATAAAAATTATGGTTTTCTTGCACCGAACCACTTGTCATCTCGTTTTTCTGTATCGCCGCCTGTACCTAAGTCCGGTGTTTAGAACCCAGGGGGTGTGGAGCGATTCGAACTGCTCAGAGACAGTCAGGGGCAGAGTTGACTGGGCAAACACCAAAAACCCCCTACAGCCCATCGAGTCTGTGCCGGCACTTTTGAAGAGTAATCCAGTTAGTCTCATTTCCCCGTTTTTCCCCATAACCCTGCAATTTTTTTCTCGTTCCAGTATTTATCCTATTCCATTTTGAAGGCTACTATTGAATCTTTATCCACTACCCTATCAGGCAGTGCATTCCAAATCCTAACCACTTGTTGCGTAAACATGTTTTGCCTCTGGTTCTTTTGCCAACCACCTTAAATCTGTACCCTCTGGTTATCGACTCTTCAGCCATTGGAAACAGTTTCTCTTTCTTTACTCTATTTGAACCCTTCATGATTTTAAACACTTCTATCAAATCTTCTCTTAGCCTTCTCTGCTCTATGGAAAACAGCCCCAGCATCTCCAGTCTATCCAAGTAACTGTAATCCCTCAGCCCACAAAACATTCCATTAAATCTCTTCTGTATCCTCTCCAAAGCCTTCACATCCGTCCTAAAGTGCAGTGCCCGGAATTGAACACAATACTCCAGCTGGGGCCTAACTAGTGTTTTATACAGGTTTAGTCCTTGCTCTTGTACTCTATGGCTCTATTTATAAAGCCCAGGATCCCATATGCTTTATTAACTGCTTTGTTCACCTGTCCTGCCACCTTCAAAGATTTGTGCACATACAACCCCAGGTCTCTCTCTCCTTGCATCCCTTTTAAAAATGTACAATTTAGCGTGTATTGTCTCTCCTCATTCTTCCTAAAAAAATGTATCATCTCACACTTTTCTGCATTGAATTTCATCCATCATGTGTCTACCCATTCCACCAGCATCTCTATTTCCTCATTTTTATTCAGTAACGGGATGTGGGCTTTGCTGACAAGGCAAGCATTTATTGCCCATCACTAATTGCCCTTGAGAAGGTGGTGGTGAGCTGCCTTCTTTAGCTGCTGCAGTTCATGTGGTAAAGGTACTCCCACAGTGCTGTTAGGTAGGGAGTTCCAGGATTTTGACCCAGCGACGATGAAGGAATGGTGATATACTTCCAAGTCAGGATGGTGTGTGACTTGGAGGGGAACTTTCACCTGCTGCTTTTGTTCTTCTAGGTGGCAGAGGTCGCGGGAGGTGCTGAAGAAGAAGCCTTGGCAAGTTGCTACAGTGCATCTTGTAGATGGTACACACTGGAGTCACGGTGCATCGGTAGTGGAGGGAGGGAATGTTTAAGGTGGTGGATGGGGTGCCAATCAAGTGGGCTGCTTTGTTCTGGATGGTGTTGAGCTTCTTGTGTGTTGTTCGAGCTGTAGGGGGGCATCTTTTCGGGATTTACGGTAATTTAGCTTCCTTTACCTGGTTTACGGTAATTTCCTGGTCAAGCAGCTTTTTGCCACTGCACCTCTGACCAATCCCAAACAGCAGTGTCAAATCGCTAAAACCTACCTTCCAGTTCTGACTGGAGGACTTATAATTAATGATATATCAAAAACGGACAACTGGTCTGGATGTGAGAAAATCAGCTTTTATTACACTAAAGAAAACTACACCACACGATTTTAGTAATCACTGTACAATTGCTTAAATGGGGGAAGACAGGCGGCAAAAATGAGGGATAAATGGCTACAATGTTAATTAAACAATCTTAGCAATTTCCCTTAAATTACCACCCCCCTTTAACTCCTTACTAGATTGCCTTGCTTAGGAGTCAGAAACCTGCTCACCTGTGGTCCACAGAATTAAGAGAGAGAGATAGCCTCTCAGGAGCTATCTTTATATCCTGCCAGCTCCTGCTGTTTGGCGCTGAAAGGGTCTGTGTGCAAATTGGCACCCAAAAGTTTGAATATACAAGAGAAAGGCTATGATTGGCTGATTCAGAGTGGTTTGAATGTGTCTACATTCTGGGGCCGAAGTGTTCCCACCAACATCTGGAGTTTCTGGGCTAACCAAAGGGGACGCACCTGAATAATGGGTGATTCAAAACCCATTCATTCCAAACTGTTCTCTTTCAAAAGTCCTTTCCCAGAGTTTTGATGTGTCTCATTATGTGTAAGTTGTGTTGAATGGGGTTGGTTTTCTGTGTAAACAGAAGCCCTTTGTCCTGCGGTCAGTCTCAAGTGGTTTAATCCCTTATGTCAACATCCTGCAGTTTCAATAAATAAACATCGATTGTCAGCAGGGAAGGGAAACTCCCTGGTTTGATTAACAGGTCTGACTGCCACTGCTTGATCCTCCCACTTACACCGACACTTCGAGCTGCTTCTCTTGTCCCTTTTAGGCCATGCTTTTCTGACGGACATTTTCAGACCCCTGTGCAATTTACACAGTTCGAACCTTAGAGGTACCATTTTAAACTTAAAGTCCTGATGTTGTCCAAGAGTTCTGGGTATGCTTTTAAAAGATTGTCCAACACAGAGACAATTCAAATTACACAATTCTTCGTCCATGTAGGGGTTCACAAAATTCCCTTATTTTCCCTGAAGATTGAAAATATATTGGTCCACATCGTGGATGAAGAATCATGTGTTTTGAATTGCCTCTGGGCAGGACAGTGTTTTTAAAACATACCCAGAATCATTAAAACCTGTGTTGGGCAAAGCAGCACTTGGGCAACATCAGGATCTAAGACATTGCATTTTATTAAAAATGGTACCTCTGAGCTTCGAACTGTGTATATTGCAAAGAGGTTTGAAAATGGCCGTCAGAAAGCATGGCCAAAAGGCTTAAAAGAGCAACTAGCAGCTTGGAGTATGTCTGTGTGGGAGGATCTAGCAGTGGCTGTGAGAAAGACCTGCCAATCAAAGGGAGGTTCCCTTCTAAGAAACTGCAGGATGTTTATTTACTTAAGAGTTTACCCCACTTGAGATTAACTGCAGAACAATCACCTCTATTTATACAGAAATCCAAACCCATTCAAAGCATTCACAGACAATGAGGCACATTGAAACTGTGGAAAGAACTCTTTGGTATGCAACAGTTTAGGAATGGATGGGTTTGAATCACCCATCATTCTGAACAATAGGGCAGTTGGATTCCCTTTTGTTTTAGCCCAGGTGAACTCCAGAGGTGGGCGGGAACCTTCCGGCCCCAAAGTGTAGACACATTAAATCACTCCAACCATTTTGAATCAGCCAATCACAGCCTTTCTTTTGTGTATTGAAACTTTGGGCGTGAATTTTGCAGACAGCAAAACAGCAGGAGCTCACAAGGTATAAAGATAGCTCCTGAGAAGCTATCTTTCTCTTACTTCGCTGGACCACAGGTGAGCAGAGTTTCTGACTCCTCAGCAAGGCAACCTAGTAAGGAGTTAGGGGTGGTAATTAAGGGGGTATTGCTAAGATTGTTAAATTAACATCGCAGCCACTTACCCCTCGTTTTTGCCATCTGCCTTCCTCCATTTAAGCAATTTTACTGTAATTACTGTGTTCGTGTGGTATAGTTTCTTTTAGTTAATAAAGCTTGATTTTTCTCTCATCCAGACCATTTGTCCATTTTAATATCATCAATTATAAGTCATTCAGTCAGAACTGGAAGGTGGGGTAGCGATTCAAAACCGCTGTTTAAATTGGTTTACAGTGTAGCAGCAAAAGGCTGCCTGACGAGGTGAATTACCGTAAACCAGATAAAAGGTTGGAATTGGTCAGAGTGCAGGCAAAGGCTGCCTGACCAGGTAAATTACCTTAAACCAGTTAAAAGATGCCCCCTACAAAATGGCGACCACGGCAGGACTGGAGGCAGTTTTTGATATAATAAGTGGTCTGGATCTGAAGAAAGCATCAGCTCTTGTTTCTCTTATTTTCAGTATGTGGGTACCCCTGCGGATGTTAACGGCAGCATGTAGGCTGACGTATCATGGTATAGGTGGCTGGGTTAAGAAGGGTGAGAAGAGGGTGCAGGAGGAGGTTAAAGAGGCCAAGAATCGGGAGTCCCAGCTTGAAAAATGCCAGGTGGAGTTAGAACACCTCAGAGAGGTGAGTGAGGCCAGATCTAGTGGAATGAGGGTCCAGGAAGAGAATGCATGCCTCACACTAGAGGTCATGAAATGCCAGGCATTTATAGAGCACCTTGTGCAGGAAGTACCAGAGGCGAGGGACAGTGAGATGAGGCTACAGGAGGAATTCGCACACCTCACCCAAGAAGCTAGTGAGGGACAAAGCCATGCAAGGAATGAGATAGAATTCCTAAAGTACCAAATTTACAATTCAAAGAGGAGTGAGATGAGACTGTGGGAAGAGAATGCCCGCCTCACCTCAGAAGTAACAGAGCAGGAGGAGAAGGTTAGGGAGGTAATGGCAGCTTATAAGCTGGCCTGCAATCAAAGGTTTAGTGGAGCAGATCATACCCCATGTAACAGAAAGATAGAGGCCTAGAAATTCACTATGGCCCCGCCAGCTGGCTAGCGGCCAAAAGTTAGTGCTGGGCGCGGAGCCATGTGCGACCGTCAGATATTCACATTTTGCACCCCAAGTCAGAACCGGGCGCTATTCCAGGGTGTGCCCGCCCCTGCTTGGGGCGCTGAAACTGAATTTCAGCACTCTAGGTGCCGCTGCGCCACCCGATGCGGTGCGGCAGGCTGCGGTACTGCAGGCCTCCTCCTTCTCTTAAGGTGGAGGTGCCTGCAATGGGGAGCTTGCCACTGGATTTTGCCGGCAAATGAGCCCGGCACCACGGAGAAGTGCCGGGCTTGCGGAAAGCAGCTGGCAATGCCGTGGGGGGGGGTGGTGGAGGAGGCCGGGGAAGGAGGTGCGGGCAGGCGGCCTCCGAAAAAGCAGCCGGCCGCACCTCCACCTTTATGCGCCCCACTAAGGCTGCAGTAAGGCCCTGGTCTCCGGATGTTAGCAGCGGCCGCCACGGAGGAGGCGGCGGCAACTGAATATGGGCATCGGGCCGGCATCGGGGCGGAAACGGGGCACTGCGCACACCGATGGCATCATCGGTGCCGGCGCAGCGCTACCGGCTACCGCCGCCATTACCGCCGAGCTCAATATCAGCGCAACCTCCTCTACTGGCGCAGAAGCCCTCTTTAGGCAGTAACTGGGCGCAAAGCTTGCAGCGCCTGACTGAATTTCTAGGCCAGTGAGTTTGGGTATGGAGTTAAGGAGGACTAAGCTGCTTAAGCTGGGGAACAAGGAAGGAGAGTTCTGGGACCCCTGTAGAGCAGGTCCAGTAGCAGAAATCCGGGACAAGGGAGGCACACAGGGGATAGTTTTGGCCCCAGACCAAAGGCAGGTGCAGGTCCAAAATTCCCCATTTAAAGCCACCTGGGTAAGAGAACATGAGTTTGCTGACCAGACAAGTCCAATTTCACAGCCTGTAAAGACAGGTGCTGTGGCTTGTTTCCAGGGAAGATTCGTCCAGCGCACAAATTGGGACACTTCCCCGTCCCAGTGGGACCAAAATGTTGGCAAAAGCTTAATTTCGAACCAAAGTTTAAATTTGAAAAAGTTAGGTGGCTCAGAAACAGAGAAACAGCAGCCTGGGATTAGAAATCAGCAGGCTGCTGCCCATGCATTCACCAAAAGTCACCTGGGGTCTTTAGGGAGGAGCAGCCCTTTGAAAAAACTCCCCGCGCATGCGCAGTCGCTGGTCTGGAGGCAGGAATTCCCCAGTCTTTTAAACAACAGGTTCACGCAAGCGCATTCGCGCGCCGAAGGGGAGAGGTTTCCTAAGATTTGGTTCACACAAGCGCAGTTCCCCAGCCCATATGACCAGTGGACCCTTTTCAGTTTTCCCATGCAGGTGCAGTCGCACGCCTGAGGGGAGAGTTTTGCCAACACGAGGTTCGCGTAGGCGCAGCTGCGTGCTTGAGAGAACTGGTTTCTGAACACCGGGTTCGCGCAGGCGCAGTTGCGGACCCGGAACCCCCAGCAGCTCTTGCTCAGTTTGAGGCTGAGCGCACAGGCGCAGTCGGCCGTTTAAAGTTCCCCACTTACCAATTGATACGCGCAGGTGCAGTAGCCTGCTAGGAAGACCCAGCGGTTCTTCCTATCTTTTTCAATCAAATCTAATGCGCAGGCATGGTGGTGTACGCTAATGTAGCAGTTCCCCAGCCCTTTAAAGAGATTGTTTGCGCAGGCGCAGTTGCCTGTGGGACCCTAGTGTCTCTTTCTAAGTTTTCCCGCGCAGGCGCAATCACTTGTTTGAAGCCAGAGGCTTCACAGCCTCTGCCACGGGACTCCGAAAAGATAGTTTGCGCAGGCACAGTTGCCTGCGGGACCACAGTGGCTCTTCCTCAGCTTTTTCACGAAGGCGCACCTGTTTGTTTAAAGACAGACATTTCACAGCTTCTGTTGCGGGACTCCCAGGAGGAGGTTTGCGCAGGCGCAGTTGCCGGCGGGACCACAGTGGCTCATTTTCAGGAGGTTTGTGCAGGCACACTCACCTACTTGAATACAGAGGCTTCACAGCCTCTGCTGAGGGACTCAGGGGAGGAGATTTGTGCAGGCGCAGTCGCCTGTTTAAAGGGACCAGCTTCCCAGCCCGCTTCCAGAGTGGTCCCCCCCATGATGTGGGACCCTGGCGAGGTAAGGATAGCAATCCCTCTTGCAGGAGACATAGGGAGGGAGCTGAAACCAGGTTTTGGATCGGGAGAGGGAGATTTGTACCAGCAGGCTGCCAGGTATCTTATAAAGTGCAGGCTGTTGGCACCAGGGGGAGAAGGTTCCCAGCCAGCTGGGGCTGCAACCCAGGCACAGGGTCCGTCAGCCAAGGCTTCCCCCACAGAGACACACCTCAGAAGGACTCAGCGGGCCCGCAAGTCCAAGAAAAGGTGGTCACCAGGGTACCTGCCACAGAAAGCAATCTCCCGAGCCCGGGAGGAAATGGAACACAGAGGTCCCCAATCAACAGCCATAAGCTGTGGGGGACCAGAGGCAGGAGGCAGTCCAGCTTTGCTGCAGCCAGCAGTGATCTGTGACAGTGCCAGTGATTAGCCTGGCCATCTGGGGATGGGCGGCATTTGTATTATAGCTTTGTTTTGATTATAGCATGCTTTTTAGGTTTATTTTAAGTTTAAGTTTACATGTGTGCCAAATTATTGTATTTTGGCCCGAGGTCAAGGGACCCGACCATGTCTCCACCTGAGGCAGCAGGTCAGTGAGACCTGGCTGCATGTCCTTTTAAGTTTTGCAGGAGATTGGACCATGAAGCAGCCCTGTTCGCCTAGCCCAAGCTGGGCATCGAATGAAGATATGGATACAGAATGTTGGGGATCACCTCATCACTGGACGAATCCAGAGGGAAACCCCGCAGCGACCTTCAGGAGAAACCGGACAGGGTCCAGAGGAACTTGTCTACTCCTCCTACATGGAAGAGATGGCCCCAGCTGGGGAGGATGAATGGGTGGCCGGATCTGGGATCCAAATTTGAGTGTGGGGCCAGCGAGAACCGCCACACCGGCACCCATCATTTTCTGCAGCCAGTCAAGGGTAGACAGGAGGGGGAGGGACTGGGAGTCATGATCCCATACTCCCCGGTCTTGGTCTGTGCCAAGGCAATTTTAAACATGAGGGGTACCCTGCCTCCACAAAGGGACAAGGGAATGGCTCGGGGCTGGTGGAGCAGGCTGGTCTGTAAATCCATTCTGTATGTTGTAAGGTTTAAGACCATCAAAGGGGGGTGGAAGGTACATTTACTGCCCGGGTGGGAGGAGCAATACCCAATTGAATTTTGCGACCCATCATTGGCACATGATGGTCGGGGTTTGATTAAGCATGTTGTTCAAGTTTTTTTGTATTTTGTGTTACAGCCCCAAGTTGAGCAGAGGCGTAGGATCCTCTCTGTGCTTGGGATCATTTTGTGAAAACTCCACATTGAGCAGAGGCGTAGGACACTCTCCATGCTTGGGATCATTTTGATTACATTGTGTAACTAAGATTGCAACATTTTGTAATAATTTATAGTGTAACAAGTGTTTGTAAATTTTGATTACATTGTATAATGTGACAAGTGATGCAGGGGTATGCGACCCTTTATTTTAAACTGATGTATCTGTAAGATGCCAACCGTACCACAGTTTTTCTCATAATTTAGGGGAGTAGACGGTTCGGGGGATCAGTGGCAGATAGCTATTAGGTAAATACAGGGGATGGTTGTTTGTGAGGGGGTCTGAAAATTTTGTTCACTCCTTCGAGTTGATGCTTCAATCAAGCTGGGTGTATCAAAAGGTGGACTGTAGGGGTTCGCAAAATTCCCCTATTTTCCCTGAAGATTGAAAATATATTGGTCCGCATCGTGGGTGAAGAATCATGTGTTTTGAATTGCCTCTGGGTAGGACAGTGTTTTTAAAACATACCCAGAATCATTAAAACCTGCATTGGGCAAAGCAGCACTTGGGCAACATCAGGATCTAAGACATTGCATTTTATTTAAAATGGTACCTCTGAGTTTTGAACTGTGTATATTGCAAAGAGGTTTGAAAATGGCCATCAGAAAGCATGGCCAAAAGGCTTAAAAGAGCAACTAGCAGCTTAGAGTATGTCTGTGTGGGAGGATCTAGCAGTGGCTGTGAGAAAGACCTGCCAATCAAAGGGAGGTTCCCTTCTAATAAACTGCAGGATGTTTATTAACTTAAGAGATTACCCCACTTGAGACTAACCGCAGAACAATCGCCTCTATTTATACAGAAATCCAAACCCATTCAAAGCACTCACAGACAATGAGGCACATTGAAACTGTGGAAAGGAATCTTTGGTATGCAACAGTTTAGGAATGGATGGGTTTGAATCACCCATCATTCTGAACAACAGGGCAGTTGGATTCCCTTTTGTTTTAGCCCAGGTGAACTCCAGAGGTGGGCGGGAACATTCCGGCCCCAGAGTGTAGACACATTAAATCACTCCAACCATTTTGAATCAGCCAATCACAGCCTTTCTTTTGTGTGTTGGAACTTTGGGTGCGAATTTTGCAGACAGCAAAACAGCAGGAGCTCACAAGGTATAAAGATAGCTCCTGAGAAGCTATCTCTATCTTAATTCGCTGGACCACAGGTGAGCAGGTTTTCTGACTCCTCAGCAAGGTAACCTAGTAAGGAGTTAGGGGTGGTAATTAAGGGGGTATTGCTAAGATTGTTAAATTAACATTGTAGCCACTTACCCCTCATTTTTGCCATCTGCCTTCCTGCATTTAAGCAATTTTACTGTAATTACTGTGTTCGTGTGATATTGTTCCTTTTAGTTAATAAAGCTTGAATTTTCTCTCATCCAGACCATTTGTCTGCTTTAATATCATCAATTATATGTCCTTCAGTCAGAACTGGAAGGTGGGGTAGTGATTTGAAACCGCTGTTTAAATTGGTTTACAATGTAGCAACAAAAGGCTGCCTGACCAGGTGAATTACCGTAAACCAGGTAAAAGGTTGGAATTGGTCAGAGTACAGGAAAAGGCTGCCTGACCAGGTAAATTACCTTAAACCAGTTAAAAGATGCCCCCCTACAGTCTACGATGTGGACCAATATTTTCCGATCTTCAGGGATTTACGGGATTTTTGCGAACACCTACAGTCCGCCCATTGGATACTTCCAACTTGATTGTCGTATCCACTCGAAGGAGTGAGCAAAATTTTCTGACCCCCGACAAACAACCATCCCCTGTATTTACTTAGTAGCTACCTACCACTGATCCCCGACCCATCTATTCCCCTCAAATTCGAGAAAAAACCGTGGTACGTTAGGCATCATACAGATACATCAGTTTACAATAAGGGGTCTCATACCCCTGCATCACTTGTTACATTATACAATGCAATCAAAATTTACAATCACTTGTTACATTACAACTTATTACAACATTTTGCAATCTTAGTTATACAGTGTAATCAAAATGATCCCAAGCAAGGAGAGGGTCCTTCGGCTCTGCTCAACTTGGGGCTGTAACACAAAATACAAAAAATTCTTGAACAACATGCTTAAACAAACCCCGACCATCACGTGCCAATGATGGGTCGAGAAATTCGAGTGGGTATTGCTCCTCCAACCCAGGCACTAAATGTTCCTTCCACCACCCCCACCCCCCTTTGAATGGTCTTAAACTTTTAAAACATGCAGAATGGATTTTACAGAACATTCTGCTCTGCGAGCCCCAAGCCGTTCCCTTATCCCTTCGTGGAGGCGGGGTACCCCTTGCTGGGCCTTCAATAACCACAAAGCTAGAAGTTATAGACTTAAACAAGTTGGCTTTTAATCACTAAGATCAGAGCTATCATCTCAACACGCCGACTGGTTCACAGGAATGAGTCATACAGATCCTGGGATCTTTATGTAAGAGAAGTCAGGGGCGGAGCCAAGAGCCAAGACCTGGAACCTCCCAGGTTAGTCGGGAAAGAGGAAGTGAAACTATACACAGTGGGGGAGGGTAATATACATGAGTGCAAAACGAATACAGGACCAAGACAAACAGATTTCATTACATTCACCCCTTCTATAGATTTAGTCCATCGGGGTGATGTTTCTTAAAAGTTGGTATAAGTGAGTCTGTCAGGAGGTTTTGCAGTTCTCAGTGATCGGCGCAAAGCTGGTTGGGGTGCTTCTAGGGGAGTGGATTCTGGTTCCTCCGCTGTCTGGGCCTCCGCAGTGTCTTCCAGGTTATCTGCAGTGTCCTCCAGATTAAAGTTGGGTATTGATACCTCTGGGCGTCCTGTCTCTTTGTAGTGTAGGTCTTCATCGGGTAGTCTCCCATCGTTCTCTCCGCTCCCCGAGGGAGCGAGGTCTTTTATGGAAACAGTGTCCTCTTGCCCATCAGAGTATTCGACATAGGCGTACTGAGGGTTTGCATGGAGGAGCTGTATCTTTTCCACAAGGGGGTCCGTTTTATGGCCTCTCACGTGCTTCCGCAATAGTACTGTCCCCGGAGACGTCAGCCACGCGGGTAGAGATATGCCCGAGGTGGATTTCCGGGGGAAAACAAACATCTTTTCGTGAGGGGTAGCATTAGTGGCAGTACGTAACAGAGACCTTATGGAGTGGAGCACGTCTGGGAGGACTTCCTGCCAGCGGGAGGTCGGAAGGCCTTTTGACTTTAAGGCTAACATGCCAGCCTTCCAAACAGTAGCATTCTCCCTTTCCACTTGCCCATTACCCCAGGGGTTGTAGCTAGTGGTTCTGCTAGTGGCTATCCCCTTCGAGAGCAAGAACTGGCACAGCTCGTCACTCATGAATGACGTCCCCCTATCGCTGTGTATGTAGTTCGGCATGCCAAACGTGCAGAATAGATTACAGAGACACTTGATGACCGTGGCACTGGTCATGTCTGGGCAGGGAATGGCGAAGGGGAAGCGGGAATATTCATCAATGATATTGAGGAAGTATACGTTACGGTCGGCAGAGGGAAGGGGTCCCTTGAAGTCCAGACTTAGGCGCTCGAATGGCCGTGTGGCTTTGATAAGGTGTGCACGGTCAGGCCTGTAGAAATGAGGCTTGCATTCCGCACAGATGCAGCAGGCTCTGGTCATTGCCCTGACCTCCTCGATGGAGTGGGGCAGACTGCGGGACTTTATAAAATGGTATAGTCGGGTGAACCCTGGGTGACAGAGGTCGTTGTGGAGACCCTGTAATTTGTCCGTATGAATGCTGGCACACATTCCCCGTGATAGGGTGTCTGGGGGTTCATTAAGGGCTCCCGGCCTGTACATAATATCATAGTCGAACGTGGATAGTTCAATCCTTCACCTGAGTATTTTGTCATTCTTGATTTTCCCCCTTTGTTTGTTATTAAACATGAAAGCCACCGACCGCTGGTCGGTGAGCAGGGTGAAACGTTTGCCGGCTAGGTAGTGTCTCCAGTGCCGCACTGCCTCCACTATAGCCTGTGTCTCCTTCTCGACAGAAGAGTGCCTGATTGCAGGTCCCGGAAGGGTTCGGGAGAAGAAGGCCACAGGCCTCCCAGCCTGATTGAGGGTCGCAGCTAAGGCAAAGTCTGACGCATCGCTTTCGACTTGAAAGGGAATGCATTCGTCCACTGCACACACTGCAGCCCTTTCAATGTCCTGCTTAATACTGGTGAAAGCCTCCCGAGCTTCAGCTGATAGTGGGAAGGACGTTGATTTAATGAGGGGTCGGGCCTTATCAGAGTAATTGGGCACCCATTGGGCATAATACGAAAAAAAATCCCAGGCACCTTTTTAAAGCTTTGGGATTGTGTGGCAGGGGCAGTTCCTTTAGGGGGAGTAATCGGTCAGGGTCCGGTCCAATTACCCCATCTTCCACCACACAGCCGAAGATACAGAGATGGGTTGTGTTGAAGACACATTTGTCTTTGTTGTAGGTTAGATTCAGCTTTAGGGCAGTTTTTAAAAATCTCGCAAGATTTAGATCATGGTCTTGCTGGTTGTGCCCGCAGATAGTGACATTGTCCAGATAGGGGTAAGTAGCTTGTAGTTTATTCTCATCAACCATGCGGTCCATCTCACGTTGGAAGACCGAGACCCCATTTGTTACCCCGAAGGGCACTCTGAGAAAATGGTAGAGGCGCCCGTTCGCCTCAAAGGCGGTGTATGGGCGGTCCTCCATTCTAATGGGGAGCTGGTGATACGCGGATTTGAAGTCGATAGTGGAGAAGACTCGGTATTGCGCAATCTGGTTGACCATTTCTGATATGCAGGGTAAAGGGTAGGCCTCCAGCTGGGTATAAATATTAACAGTCTGGCTGTAGTCAATTGCCATCCATTTCTTTTCGCTATTTTTAACTATGACTACTTGGGCACGCCACGGGCTGGTACTGCATTCAATAATGCCTTCCCGCAGGAGTCTGTCCACTTCCGCCTTGATAAAGTGTCTGTCTTCCAGACTGTACCGTCTACTTTTGGTCGCTATGGGCCTACAGTTCGGAGCGAGATTAGCGAATAAAGAGGGCGGGCTGATTTTTAAGGTTGATAGGCCACAGACTGTGAGTGGCGGCTGGGACCCGCCATATGCTAGCGTGACACTTTTGTGGTGGCCCTGGAAGTCCAGGCCCAAGATTACATTAAAACAGAGTTCTGGCATCACGAGGAGTTTAAAATCCTTGTAGTCCGTGCCTTTTACAGTCAGTGTTACCACACAGTAGCCCAAAATGTCCGAAGTGTGGGGCTTAGCAGCCATAGCAATTCTGCTCCGTGTAGGGGTTACCGTTAATGAGTGCCGCCGTACCAGGCTAGGGTGGATAAAACTCTCGGTACTCCCACAGTCAATTAAACATTTTGTTAAATTCCCGTTTACGTGTATGTCCATCATGGATTTTGTCAACGGGTGTGGCCTGGATTGATCCACCGTGATCGAAGCCACTGTTGGGCCCTGGGCGGCCGTTGAGTCGGGAAACGATGGTGGATCCCACGATGGCGGCCCGCACGGCACGCACGAGGTGGTGACGGAGTTGGAAATCGGATTCCCCCTGCAGACTTTGCTAAAATGCCCCTTTTTCTTACATTTGAAGCATGTAGCGTCCTTCGCTGGGCATCGTTGTCTGGGGTGCTTGGCCTGGCCGCAGAAGTAGCATTTTGGGCCTCGAGATATTGCCACTGTAGTAGGACTCCTGGGTGAACTTCTGTGCGGCGTAGAGCTGGTCTGAGACCTGGATGGGGAAGATGGCTGATTCCAAGATGGCGGCCCCCTCGGCGCGCACGAGGCGGTGAGGGCCGCATGGCCGGAAGAATAAGAGTCAGAGTTTTTCTGGGCCACGTCCGGCGATCGCGCAGTGGCCACTGCCTTTTTTAAGTCCAGGACCTCCTTCTCCAGCAGTCTCTGCCGGACATAATTCGATTTGAGGCCCGTGATGAAGGAATCGCGGACCAATTCATCAGAGTACGATTGGCCGTCACGGCCTTGCAGTTACAGTCCCGGACCAGGTCCTTTAGGCCCTGTAAGAAATCGTCCATTGTTTCCTCTGGTCGCTGCCTGCGTGTAGCCAGCAGATGTCTGGCGTACACTTTGTTTACCAGCCTCTGGTATTGGGCCTTCAGGATGGTGATGGCCTCCGTGTAAGAGGTGGCGTCCCGGATGAACGAATAAATCCGATGACTTACGCGAGTAGTCAGTAGACTCAGTTTATCTACCTCGCTAGTGGATGAGGCCCCCGCGAAGAGTTCGAAGCATTTGAGCCAGTGTCCAAATTGATTTGATGCTTCAGCAGAATGTGGATCCAAGTCCAGACGCTCTGGTTTTAGGAGTCGATCCATCCTAGTATTCTTTAGTGATTAAAATTGATGGGCCTTCAATAACCACAAAACTAGAAGTTATAGACTTAAACAAGTTGGCTTTTAATCACTAAGATCAGAGCTAACATCTCAACACGCCGACTGGTTCACAGGGATGAGTCATACAGATCCTGGGATCTTGATGTAAGAGAAGTCAGGGGCGGAGCCAAGAGCCAAGACCTGGAACCTCACAGGTTTGTCAGGAAAGAGGAAGTGAAACTATACACAGTGGGGGAGGGTAATATACATGAGTGCAAAACAAATACAGGACCAAGACAAACAGATTTCATTACACCCCTCATGGTTAAAATTTACCGTGGCACATACCGAGACCGGGGAGTATGGGATCGCGACTCCCAGTCCCTCCCCCTCCCGTCTTCACTCGACTGGCTGCAGAAAATGATGGGTGCCTGTGTGGCGGCTCTCCCTGGCCCCACACTCAAACTTGGATCCCAGATCCGGCCACCCACTCATCCTCCCCAGCCACGCTTACAATCTAACTTTTCCCATGGGCCTCGGGTACATTCCTCCCTTCCCCAAACGCACCCACGCGACTCTTGGGTCTCCCCCTCCCCTTTACAATCTTTCCCGGGCCATCACCACCCACTCCCGGGGAACGCGTCCCTATCTGACAAGGCGCCCGCGCATCCCCACCATGACTCCTCAACAGCGAGGTCTCCCGCAAGTGAACTTTGGTCAGGATAGTGCTGGGTTGGGGGCCGTGCCCCACCCAGCTGGGGCCATTTCTTCCACATAGTAGGAGTAGGCAAGTTCCTCCGGACCCTGTCCGGTTTCTCCCGAAGGTCGCTGCGGGGTTTCCTTCTGGATTTGTCCAGTGACGAGGTGATCCCCAACATTCTGTATCCATATCTTCCTTCGACACCAAGCTCGGGCTGGGTGAACAGGGCTGCTCCTTGGTTCATTCTCCTGGAAAAACTTAAAAGGACATGCAGCCAGGTCTCTCACTGACCTGCTGCCTTAGGTGGAGACATGGTTGGGTCCCTCGACCTCGGACCAAAATGCAAACATTTTGCACACTTATGAACTTAAACTATAAACTTAAAACTACAAAACTAGTTATATCAAAACTTAAAATTCACCTTAAAAGCACGCTATATTCAAACCAAAGCTATAATACAAATGCTGCCCATCTCCAGGCGGCCAGGCTAATCTCTGGCACTGTCGCAGATTACTGCTAGCTGCAGCGGAGCTGGACTGCCTCCTGCCTCTGGTCCCTCGCAGTTTATGGCTGCTGGTTGAGGACCTCTGTTCTTTGGCTTCTCCCCGGTTCAGGAGATTGCTCTTTGTGGCAGGTACTCTGGTGACCATCTTTTCTTGGGCTTGCGGACCCGCTGAGACCTTCTGAGGGGCGTCCCCTTGGGCTTGCGGAGCCGCTGTGACTTTCTGAGGGGCGGCTCTGTGGGGGAAATGTTGGCTGGCGGACCCTGAGCCTGAGTCGCACACTAGCTGGCTGGGAACCTTCTCCCCCTGGTGCAAATAGCCCGGACTGTATAATATACCTGGCAGCCTGCCGATACTCCAGGTTTGTCTCCCTTTCCCTACCCACTCCTGTGCTGGGGGCAGGTATTGCCTCACCACCCGCTGCTGATGGCTGAATAACTTCCTCTCCAGGAACAAAACCTGGTACCAGCTCCTTCCCTATGTCCCCTGCAAGAGAGATTGCTAGCCCTGCCTCCCCAGGGTCCCACATCAAGGGGGGGGGACCACTCTAGAAGTGGGCTGGGCAGCTTGTTCCTTTAAACAGATGACTGCGCCTGCGCGAATCTCCTCCCCTGAGTCCCTCGGCAGAGGCTGTGAAGCCTCTGTCTTCAAGCAGGCGACTGCGCCTGCGCAGGGAAACCGAGAAAGAGCCGCTGCTGTCCTGCTGGCAACTGCACCTGCATGAACGTCCTCCTCGTAGTCCCGCGGCAGAGGCTGTGAAACCTCTGTCTTCACACAGGCGACTGCGCCTGCACGGGAAAGCTGATGAGGAGCCGCTGGGGTCCCGCAGGCAACTGCACCTGCGCGAACAATCTCTTTAAAAAAGATAGGAAGAACCGCTGGGTCTTCCAAGCAGGCTACTGCGCCTGCGCTTATAGGTTGGGAAGTGGGGACCTTTAAACGGCCGACTGTGCCTGTGCGCTCGGCCTTACATTTGGACAGGAGCCGCTGGGGGTTCCAAATTCGCGACAGCGCCTGCGCGAATCTGGTGTTGGCAAACCTCTCCCCTCAGGCGCGTGACTGCACCTGCGCGGGAAAACTGAAGAGGAGCTGCTGGGGTACGGGCTGCAGAACCGCGCTTGTGCGAGTAGTCTCTGTGAATGGATTTGCAGCAGCCTGCAGATTTCTAATCTCAGGTTGCTGTTTCTATGTTTCTGAGCCACATAACTTGTTCCAATTTAAACTTTGGCCAAAACTTAGGTTCCACTGGGGCAGGGAACTGTCCCAATTTGTGGGCTGGACAACTTTTCCCTAGAAACAAGCCACAGCACCTGTCTTTACAGGCTGTGAACTTGAACTTGTCTTGTCAGATTTATACAATTGCCCTGATTTTCCCTGTGTCCCATCCCTGCCTGTAACTGCCGCCACAGGCCCAGACTCATATGGGTCCCAGAAAGTGCCTGCACATGCACCCTCCTTGGCCAGCTTACCGGCCAGTCATTGTGGGGAGGCAGAGGTGGGCGAGGGGGCTGCAGCACCACTGATGGTTGCCATCTTTCCCTGGTTGGTCAGGAGAGACCAGATTGCCTCCAGTAGCGACTCGACTGAGGCGGGGGAAGTTCCTATCTCTACCCTTTGAGTTGGGGCTGCGGGGGTCCCGGCTTTATCGTCTCTCCCAGGCTTTTTACAATCCCTGCGCCAGTGGCCATCCTCCCCGCACTTGTAACCAGTGATCTTGTTCTGGGAGGGACGGCTCCCCTCCTGGTGCCACTCTTTCTTATATTGAGCCCCAGGTTTAACCTCGGGGACTTTATCCTTTTGCTGGGGGGTCTCACTATTCCTCCCGTTCCTATATGCTACCGTGAGCTGCCGGATTACAGTCTATTCGGTTACTAGGGGGTCTCGGTGGTCAAACCAAGCATCAGCCTTTACTTTTATCTGGGGTAGGCAATTGGACACCAGGCAATGAAGCCATTGGATCCGCTGCCTCTCATTCAGGTGTGCCCTATTTTGTCCCCCTGTACACGCGCTGTTGTAGACTGGCCCCAGCCTGTCTGCAAATGCCTGTGGGGTCTCCCCTTCCTTCTGCAGGGTTTTCCCTACGCGATCGAATGGATTGCCATCTTTCGCACCCATGGCTTCCAGTATTTCCCCCTTCAGGTCCTCAAAACCCTTCTGCCCTCTCTTAGCCTCATCTGAAAGGGTCTGATAGAGCTTGCTATCCACAGAGGAAAGCAACATTCTGGCTTTCTCTTCATCATCACAGCCATTAACACCGGCTGCCTGTTCTACTTGTTGGAAGTGCATTGAGGGGTCTCCCTTTTCAGAGAGCATGGGAATATGTTTCACCATGCCTCTGAGCTGTTGGGTATCATAGGGTACCAGATAGGTATTTTGAACAGCCCCGGGGTTATTATCGCTGAAGGGCGGACCGTACCTCCGTTGTTGGAGGGTGTATACTGGTCCTGGTCCCCGCCTGCCTAGCGGAACCTGCTGGCGTTCTCCTACCACCCCATTGTCCACCCCTTCTTGCTGCCAGAGCTCCTCAAAACCCAGAGCTGTGGGCTGCTCTCTTGGGATCTCTAATTCCCTAGCCAGCCTTTCTCTGGGTGTTGCCTGTGGGGCGGTTTGATTTGGGCTGCTGGTAAAATCCAGCTGACCTGCCTTCGGGCCGATCAGGCAAAT
The DNA here is from genome assembly GCF_052327205.1 of Somniosus microcephalus. Taxonomy (NCBI): domain Eukaryota; kingdom Metazoa; phylum Chordata; class Chondrichthyes; order Squaliformes; family Somniosidae; genus Somniosus; species Somniosus microcephalus. The sequence goes on from NC_140987.1 coordinate 269,153,593, forward strand.
CATCCCCTTTGCTCCTTTTAAAGCCACATTAAGGCTTTCTACCTCTGCCCTACAGGGGCCATGATCTGCTTCACTAAACCTTTGGTCACAGGCCAGCTTATAAGCTGCTGTAACTTTTGAGATGAGGCAGACATTCTCTTCCCGCAGTCTCATCTCGCTATCTCTGGCCTCCGTGGCTTCCTGCACAAGGCACTCTATCTCTGCCTGGCACTTTCCCAACTCTGACTCCTGATTCTTGGCCTCTGTCACCTGCTCCTGCTTCGTTATCTCACCCTTCTTAACCCAGCCAGCTAGGCTATAATAGGTCAGCTTACATGCTGCCGCTAACATCTGCAGGACTACCCACAGACTGAAAGCAAGAAAAGCAGTAGCTGATGCTTTCTCCAGATCCAGACCACTTATCATATCAAGAAGTGCCTCCAGTCCTGCCGCGGTCGTCAATGTGTAGGGGGGCATCTTTTCGGTGTTTACGGTAATTTACCTTCCTTTTCCTGGTTTACGGTAATTTACCTGGTCAAGCAGCTTTTTGCCACTGCACCTCTGCCCAATCCCAAACAGCGGTTTCGAATCGCTGAACCCCACCTTCCAGTTCTGACTGGAGGACTTATAATTAATGATATATCAAAAACGGACAACTGGTCTGGATGTGAGAAAATCAGCTTTTATTACACTAAAGAAAACTACACCACACGATTTTAGCAATCACTGTACAATTGCTTAAATGGGGGAAGACAGATGGCAAAAACGAGGGATAAATGGCTACAATGTTAATTAAACAATCTTAGCAATTTCCCTTAAATTACCACCCCACTTTAACTCCTTACTAGATTGCCTTGCTGAGGAGTCAGATACCTGCTCACCTGTGGTTCAAGGAAGTAAGAGAGAGAGATAGCTTCTCAGGAGCTATCTTTATATCCTGCCAGCTCCTGCTGTTTGGCACTGAAAGGGTCTGTGCGCAAATTGGCACCCAAAAGTTCGAATACACAAGAGAAAGGCTATGATTGGCTGATTCAGATTGGTTTGAATGTGTCTACGTTCTGGAGCTGAAGTGTTCCCGCCTACATCTGAAGTTTCTGGGCTAACCAAAGGGGACACACCTGAATAATGGGTGATTCAAAACCCATTCATTCCAAACTGTTCTCTTTCAAAAGTCCTTTTCCGGAGTTTCTATGTGTCTCATTATGTGTAAGTGGTGTTGATTGGGGTTGGATTTCTGTGTAAACAGAAGCCCTTTGTCCTGCTGTCAGTCTCAAGTGGTTTAATCCCTTATGTCAACATCCTGCAGTTTCAATAAATAAACATCGATTGTCAGCAGGGAAGGGAAACTCCCTGGTTTGATTGACAGGTCTGACTGCCACTGCTTGATCCTCCCACTTACACAGACACGTCAAGCTGCTTCTCTTGTCCCTTTTAGGCCATGCTTTTCTGATGGCCATTTTCAGACCCCTGTGCAATTTACACAGTTCGAACCTCAGAGGTACCATTTTAATCTTAAAGTCCTGATGTTGTCCAAGAGTTCTGGGTATGCTTTTAAAACATTGTCCAACCCAGAGACAATTCAAATCACACAATTCTTCGCCCACGATGTGGACCAATATTTTCCAATCTTCAGGGATTATGGGGATTTTTGCGAACCCCTACAGAGCGGCCCTCAACCAGGCAATTGGAGAGTATTCTATTCCACTCCTTACTTGTGCCTTGTAGATGTTGGAAAGGCTTTGGGAGTCAGGAGGTGAGACACTTGCTGCAGAATACCCAGCCTCTGACCTGTTCTTGTAGTTACTGTATTTATGTAGCTGGTCCAATTAAGTGTTTGAACAATGGTCACCCCAGGATGTTGATAGTGGGGAATTTGATGATGGTAATGCTGTTGAATGTCAAGGGGTGGTGGTTAGACACTCTCTTGATGGAGATGTTCATTGCCTGGCACTTGTGTGGCGCAAATGTTAATTGCAACTTATCAACCCAAGCCTGAATGTCATCCAGGTCTTGTTGCATGCGGCATGGACTACTTCCTTTCCTCAGGAGTTGCGAATGAAACTGAACACTGTGCTTTCATCAGCGAACAACCCCACTTCTGACCTTATGATGGAGAGGTCATTGATGAAGCAGCTGAAGATGGTTGATTCTAGGACACTGCCTTGAGGAACACCTGCAGCAATGTCCTGGGCTGTGATGATTGACTGCCAACAACCACAACCATCTTCATTTGTGGTAGATATGACTCTAGCCAGTGGAAAGTTTCCCTCGATTCCCATTGGCTTTATGTTTACTAGGGCACCTTGATACCACACTCGGTCAAATGCTGCCTTGATGTCGAGGGCAATCACTCTCACCTCACCTCTGGAATTCAGCTCTTTTGACCAAGTTTGTCCAAGGCTGTAATGCGGTCTGGAGCCAAGTGGTCCTACTGCAACCCAAACTGAGCATCAATGAGCAGTTTATTGATGGGTAAGTAGTGCTTGATAGCACTGTCGATGACACCTTCCATCACTTTGCTCATGATTGAGAGTAGACTGGGATGGGGCGGTAATTGGCCAGATTGGATTTTTCCTGCTTTTTGTGGACAGGACATATCTGGGCCATTTTCCACATTGCCGGGTAAATGCCAGTGTTGTAGCTGTACTGGAACAGCTTGACTTCAGCACTAAGGTCTTCAGCACTGCAGCCGGGATGTTTTCGGGGCCCATAGCTTTTGCTATATCCAGTGTGTTCAGCCATTTCTTGATAGCATGTGGAGTGAATTGAATTGGATGAAGACTGGCTTCTGTGATGGTGGGGACCTCAGGAGGAGGCTGAGATGGATCATCTACTTGGCACTTCTGGCTGAAGATAGTTGCAAATGCTTCAGCCTTGTCTTTTACACTTACGTGCTGGGCTCCACCATCATTGAGGATGGGGATGTTCATGGAGCCTCCTCCCCTAGTTAATTGTTTAATTGTCCACCACCATTCACGACTGGATGTGGCAGGACTGCAGAGCTTTGATCTGATCCATTGGTTGTGGGATCGCTTAGCTCTAGCTATAGCATGCATGTAGTCCTGTGTTGCAGCTTCCCCAGTTTGGTATTTCATTTTTAGGTATGCCTGATGCTGCTACTGGCAAGCTCTTCCACACTCCTCATTGAACCAGGGTTGGCCCCCTGCCTTGATGGTAATGGTAGGGTGAGGCATATGAGATTACAGATTGTGGCGGAATACAATTCTGCTGCTGCTGATGGATGCCCAGTTTTGAGCTGCTAGTTCTGTTCTGAATCTATCCCATTTAGCACGGTGGTAGTGCCACACAACATGGTGGAGAGTCTCGTCAGTGTGAAGACGGGACTTATGTCTCCACAGGGTTGTGTGGTGGTCACTCCAACCAATACTGTCATGGACAGATGCATCTGCGACAGGTAGATTGGTGAGAAGGAGGTCAAGTAGGTGTTTCTCTCATGTCATCACTTGCCGCAGGGACAGTCTGGCAGCTATGTCCTTCAGGACTTGGCCAGGTTGTTCAGTAGGGGTGTTACCGAGCCACTCTTGGTGATGGACATTGAAATCCCCCACCCAGAGTACGTCCTGTATCTATTGAAGTCTATTACTATGTATATATGATGAAGGGTCACAGACCTGAAACGTTAACTCTGTTTAACTCTCTCCACAGATGTTGCCTTGCCTGCTGAGTGTTTCCAGCATTTTCTGTTGATATTTCAGATTTCCAGCATCTGCAGTATTTTGCTATTCTATTACTATCTTACTCACTGTTGCTATTCTTCCAATTTCGTGTCATTTGCAAATTTTTAAATTGTGCCCTGTACCCCCAAGTCCAAATCATTAATGTATACAAATTAATGTGCATTGTATATAATTATAATCTACCCTGCACCTTTTGTGGCTAGTCAGCTCCACCCACCATCTTCAGCCAGCACAGGACTTGCCTCCTCCCCCCCCTCCCCCTGCCGTGTTGATATTTGCATGTTAAGTAGGCCCCCACCTGTTTTTAGTGGGAGCTTCGCCCAGGGCCGGAAGTGCTGTGGTAAATATTGCAGCAGACCGGGAATGGGGTATTGCAACTCCACCGTCCTGCTGACCGGGGTCGAGGTCTTTATCTCTATTTTTGTGTCCTCAGCTGCTGCCTGACCCTCTGTGTGTTTCCAATACTTTGGCCTAGAAATTTGTCTCGGGCGGTGGGGAAAAATGGGTGGTGTCGGACCAGTCGCCCGTTCCACGCAGTGCCTGATATTCAGTTCCATTGCAGTCAATGTACCTGAGTATCAGGCGCGGCGTATAATGGGCGGCTGATCCAATACCGCCCGTTTTGTGCCACTGCCCGAGAAAAACTCCTGGGCCTGTACGTATTTATATCAGATTTCCAGCCCCCGCAGTATTTTGCTTTTGTTTATGTTGACTATTAGTTTTATAGCAGGCCAGAGTAGACAGTCCTGTAGACTAGATTTGTCCTGCAGGAGCTGTCTTCCACATGTCTAAACAAAGCCATTGGAGTCGGAGAAGCTTCGTCAGCATTGAGAAATACCCAATGGGAGTTGGAGTTATTTGACCATTTAACGCATCCAATCTTAAAGTTTAAACATTGACACAAAAAATGGAAGAAACAAAACTTCAATAATCTTCTTGTACACATAAAGCCTATTTATCTCAATCCCTTGTGTGTCAAAGAAGGCATGCAAAGAAATTATAAAATCGCCTGTACTCCTGTAAAATTGCTTTTCTGAAATATTGATTGTGCCACAAGTGAAAATATGAACAAAACCAAAACAATCTTACATATCGATCAGATGAAAAATGCTGTCCGTCTGGTGAAAGTTACAAGACTTATTAGTTACAGTATGAATCAGCCCGCATGCAATTTTAATTATTTTTAAATTGCTGTATAAATTGCATATAGGTTGTTGCTACTAGTTCAAGGTCTTGCCTTAGATTTTCCCTTGGGTACAGCAGCTAGTCACTCCCATAAGTGGCCTGAGGGCCTTACGTTTAGGGGTCTTCCCGCACTGCCCAATGTCTAACTATACAACAGTGTAACCCAGCTTTGTAACAATAGTATCCCCTTATGATCAAAAGTGGATATTTGTGTCATTTGCTTGGGTGATTCTTTAATTGCTCTGATATTAGACTGAGCAAATACCTGTTGAGATAAGACCAGATACGAATTGTTAAGCCACTTTATTTCACAGCACATGAAAATACAGAGCAACAGTTATGATCAACTGGTCTTCATATAAAAACACAAAAAAATGAATATGCTACATTTCCCACATCAGTGGGTCATCTTGCTTGACTTAAACAAAATAATTACTAATTACTCCCCTGCATTTTTACCTTCTAAGTGCCTTTGCTGGGCCTATCTGTCGTAGTGTTTCATTTAAAAAAAACCTGACTTACTGCTTGTGTCTCTGTTTTTATTTTTTCATCTCCCTCTGTTTACAGCCAAAAGGGATCGGAGACTTCCCAACACAATGTGCACAAGGTGTCAATGCTGAGACAAGCTAATGAACTACTTAATATTTATAGTCTATGGGAAACCAACATCACAGCTTGCTCATCGGATCATTGAGATGCTCTTGGCCACTGTCCTTCGGGAGCGTGAGGTTTGACTGCACAGCAGCAGGTTGCAGCTCTCCGGGCTGGTCTGGCACAACGGTGGGTGGTGGTTGAGGCGGTGGCGAGAGAGCAGATATGCTGACGCACTGAGAGAGGCCAACACATATTCCTCCCACAGTGCCACTATTACACTCACGGGGCTGCGGCTCTTCACTCCCACTGATCTGTGGGAGAGTAGACTGCAGGAGATAAGCGACACCTTCAAAGCCCCGCCCACGATGCCCACCAGTCAATCCATCTGGTGCACCAGTCTCGCCAAGGCAGAGCAGACATTGGAGCCCAGAGTCTGGATGGCAGCAGTCTGAGCTTCCAGCATAGCTGCAATGGCTGGTGACAAAGACTCCTGCTGTGAGGGCCTGGTTGCATTGGCCAGTGCAGTGTTAGGGAATGGACATTCTTACCTATAGGTTTATAAGTTATTCCACAAGATAATAATGCTCAAAGGCATTTATTGATTTTCATAGGAATTAAGCATACAATGATATAAAAACAGAAAATGCTGGAAATACACAGCAGGTCAGGCAGCATCTGTGGAGAAAGAAACAGAGTTAACGTTTCAGGTCGATGACCCTTTGTCAGAGCATACAATGATAACTATTCTTAGGGTAACACTTATGATACAAGACCTAAGAATTCACCACATCACAGGTTACAAGCTCAAGTTGAGTGGCTGGTCAAGCATGTCGAATTCTAAAGAATCTATTCTAACACTCCTCTTTTTATACCTGTCTTTCACTCTGGCTGCGTGAGAATCCGTATGTTTCTACATTACCTCATCTAATTAGCTGTTATAACTCCAGTTTTAACAGAAATCACTCCCACACTGTACTGTACAACCCTCTGTGCTCCTCCAATTCTAGTCTCTTGCGCATCCCCGATTTTAATCGCTCCACCATTGGCAGCCATGCCTTTAGCTGCCTAGGCCCTAAGTTCAGGGATTCCCTCCCCAAACCACTCCGCATCTCCATGTCGCTCCTCCTTTAAGACACTCCTTAAAACCTATCTCTTTTGACCAAGCTTCAGGTTACCTGACCTAATATTGCCTATGTGGCTCGGTGTCAAATTTTGTTTGATAACACTCCTGTGAAGCACCTTGGGACATTTTACTACATTAAAGGCACTATATAAATGCAAGTTATTGTTGGTATCATAGCTTTACCTGGACTGAGCTGTCAATCAAATCATTCAACTGTGACACTCAAGACACTCCTACAGGTGAGTTACCACTTGCCTTGTGCAGATGTGTCCTTGGAGGAGTTAATCTCTAGGAGGACAGGTGAGATATCTATGAGGCTCAGACAAAGAAAGCTTGTAGACAAAAGCATATCAGCTAGAGAGTCTGGTAATTTTTAATTCCCACTGAACATTTTGCTGGAAACCAAACTGATATTTCTAGCCTTCTAACAGAAGATCACTTAGCAAGCAAAAGCCAGAAGTTAAAGAAATTAATACAAAACAAGTCAATAGTAACCCATTTCTTACACTTGAAGGTCACCATTAGCTCCAAGATAGATGACAGAGTTGAAATACCATACGAAAGAACTCCACATGTCCTGGAAATGGACTCCTCCAGAACCTCTGACGTGGTGCTCAAAGTCTTTAGCAGGCCTTCCAATACCTTGTATAATCTCTAGTGTGCCTCAAGAAATTTTGTTTTCATGGCTGGGCACAATAGGTCTGACTGTCTGTCCTGCTCAGCACGGCTGGGAGAGTACATCACCCTCCTTCCCCCCACCGCAGCGAGGCATCTCCTGAGCTGTCCCTGCCATCAGTACCTGCCTCTGAAGCTAGTAGTCTCCTGCAGGTTGTCAAAACAGAAGAGAAGGAAGAAGAGAAGCCACTTTGATAAACAATCACAATGTCTCCACTGACAACTGGGAGACCACAATATCAAGTCAATTCACATGTCCTGGAAGAATTGTCTCTCTTCAAAGCCAATGCCTTTAAGAGCAAAACAGAAAAGAAAAACTAAGTGGAAAACCCCACAGTGTCTACAGCAATTAACGGACTCCAACCAGACAAACCTTTGTGTGATCAGTATGAGAAGATGTGTTGTTTCCACATTGAGCTCTTCAGTCACCCAGGGATACACTGGAGAATGTGATACATATCTGATGCTCCAATCATTCTCGATAAGATAGTATAGTCAAGATATTCCCTTTCTTTATATGGATTAGCAAAATCTTCCAGAGTTGTTTCCTTATTGCACCAGATCTAATAGCTTCTTTGATAACCATTCATCCTTCTCATAGCATGTGATCTCATCTAAAGGATTACCCATCTGTTTCAAAGTTGTTTCATTCTGCTTCGAATACACCAATTTGACCTGTGTTCGCCAATGCTGATTAAAGGCACAACTTTTCACTGAGGTGACATCAGATTCTCTTGTACTCTTTTTAGGCAGGTAGTTCTGTTGGAGCGTGAGAGGTGCTAGGCCACATTAGCTTGTAATTGAACCATTGCAATATATTGTAGAGCTAGCAGTAATCAGCTCTGTCTGCCTTGGTGGGTTCTTATGGAACGCAATTAATCAAAATAAATGCCTATTTAGCAAAACTTTTGACTAGCATTACCTGTTTAAGGCAAGAAGCAGAAAACATAAGGTTGGCGAGGTTCATCAAGATACAGAAATAATGGCACTTATCTCAGGCCACATTTCCAGTAGCCTTTTGCTTTTCTTCTGAGAATGAGCTTGATTTTGTTCTGTTAAAGTGGTCTTTTTACTCCCATTAGCATTTCCTTTTGCTGTTTTCTCACTTCCTTCAAGGACGGGATGGTCTGGGCTGACAACCTCGCACTATTAGCTCTGCTTACAGAAGACATGCTCTTCAAGGTATTATTGGGCTTCTTTACAATTTCCCTCCTGTTGAGATACAGCATAATCTCCACTTCTCCACAATGATTGCATAGGATTATGTAGGATTACATAGGAGATATGGCATAGAAACAGGCCATTTGGCCCTACCAGTCCATAAGGTTGTCCACCTATCTTTGTATCGTCAGCAAATTTGGCTACAGTACACTCAGTCCCTTCATCCATAAGAACATAAGAACATAAGAAATAGGAGCAGGAGCAGGCCATTCAGCCCCTTGAGCCTGCTCCACCATTAAATGAGATCATGGCTAATCTTCTGCCTCAACTCCATTCACTGGCCCTGTTGCCATATCCCTTGATGCCCTTACTAGTCAGAAATCTATCAACTTCTGTTTTGAATATACCCAATGACTGAGTCTCTACAGCCCTCTGGAGTGGAGAATTCCAAAGATTCACCACCCTCTGTGTGAAGAAATTTCTTCTCATCTCAGTCCTGAATGGCCTACCCTTTATCTTGAGGCTGTGGCCCCTGGTTCTAGACTCCCCAGCTAAGGGAAACATTCTCCCAGCATCCATCCTATCAAGCCCTGTAATAATTTTGTATGCTTCAATGAGATTCCCTCTCATTCTTCTGAATTCAAGAGAATACAGGCCTAGTTTACTCAATCTCTTCTCATACGACAGTCCCGCCATCCCAGGAATCAATCTCATGAACCTTTGTTGCACTCCCTCTATGGCAAGTATATCCTTCCTTAGGTAAGGAGACCAAAATTGTACACAGTACTCCAGGTGTGGTCTCACTAATGCCCTATATAATTGGAAATAACAACAGAAAACGCTGGAAAAACTCAGCAGGCCAGGTAGCATCCGTGGATAGAGAAACAGAGTTAATGTGTCAGGTCAAAGACCTTTCATTAGAACTGGAAAAAAGCAGGAAATGGAAAGCAAGTTTAAGGGCTGGGAAAATAGGGAGGGGATGAAAGAACAAAAGGGAAGGTCAGTGATAGGATAGAAAGCAGGAGAGATTAAGAGACATGGAGAGACATTAAGAGATATTCAAGGCAAGAGCAGATGGTAATGGGAGAGGTTAAGGAGCAAAGGATGGCTCCAGATGAAGTGTGAATTTCGCTGGCAGAATGAAGGACAGCTGCCATGTGGGAGGGAAGAAAAAAAGGCCAAACAAAAAGTGTGGTTAAAAAAAAGGAAATATATATATATGTGATAGGGGCCAAGGTTATATAATTGGAGTAAGAGTTCTTTACTCCTGTACTCAAATCCTCTTGTAATGAAGGCCAGCATACCATTAGGAAGTGACTCATGTACAAGGACACCCAGGTCCCTTTCAGCATCTGCATTCCCCAATCTTTCACCATTTAGGAAATACTTTGCCTTTCTGTTTTTTCTACCAAAGTGGATAACTTCACATTTATCCACATTATGTTCCATCTGCCATGTTCTCACCCACTCACTGAGCCTGTCGAGATCCCCTTGAAGCCTCTTCACATCCTCTTCACAAATGACACTGCCACCTAGCTTTCTATCATCAGCAAATTTGGAAATGTTACATTTAGTCCCCTCATCCAAAACATTGATATAGATTGTGAATAGCTGGGGCCCAAGCACTGATCATTGCTGTACCCCACTAGTCACAGCCTGCCATCCTGAAAAAGACACGGTTATCCCTACTCTTTGTTTTCTGTCTGTTAACCAATTCTAAATCCATGCTAGTATATTACCCCCAAATGCATGTGCCCTAATTTTGTTCACCAACCTCTTGTGTGGGACCTTATCGAAGACCTTCTGATAATCCAGATACATCACATCTACCAGTTCCCCCTTGTCTACTCCACTAGTTACATCCTCAAAGAACTCCAATAGGTTTGTCAAACAGGATTTCCCTTTCATAAATTCATGTTGACTCTGCCAATCTTACTATTAGTTTCTAAGTCCCCAGTTATTGCATCCTTTATAAGTCATTAATCATCCAAGTCATTAATATAGATTGTAAATAGTTGAGGCCCCAGCACTGATCCCTGTGGCACCCTACTAGTTACAGCTTGCCAGCCTGAAAATTACCTATTTATCCTGACTCTCTGGTTTCTGTTAAGTAGCCAATCCACAATCCATGTTAATATATTACCCCCAACCCCGTGAGCTCTTATCTTGTGCAGTAACCTTTTATGTGGCACCTTATCAAATGCCTTTTGAAAATGCAAATACACTATAGCTACTGGTTCCCCTTTATCCATCCTGCTTGTTACATCCTCAAAAAACTCTAATAAATGTCCATACCAGTGTTTATGCTCCACTCGAGCCTCCTCACATCTTTCCTCATCTAAATCTATCAGCATAACCCTCTATTCCCTTCTCCCTCATATGCTTGTCTAGCCTCCCCTTAAATGCATCCATACTTTTCGCTTCAACCACTCCCTGTGGTAGCAAATTCCACATTCTCACCATTCTTTATGTAAAAAAAGTTTCTCCTGAATTCCCTATTGGATTTCTTGGTGACTATCTTATATTGATGGCCTCTAGTTATGCTCTTCCCCACAAGTGGAAACATTCTCTCTGTATTCACTCTATCAAAACCTTTCATAATTTTATAGACATCTATTAGGTCACCCCTCAGCCTTCTTTTTTCAAGAGAAAAGAGAACCAGCCTGTTCATCCTTTCCGGATATATATACGCTCGCATTTCTGGTATCATCCTTGTAAACCTTCTCTGCACCCTCTCCAGTGCCTCTATATCCTTCTTAGAATATAGCGACCAGAACTTTACGCAGTACTCTATGTGTGGCCTAACCTAGGTTCAATACAGGTTTGGCATAACTCCATTACTTTTCAATTCTATACCTCTAGAAATAAACCCTAGTGCTTGGTTTGCTTTTTTTATGACCTTGCTAACTTGTGTCACAACTTTTAGTGGTTTGTGTATTTGTACTCCAAAATCCCTTTGTTCCTCTACCCTACTTAGACTCGCACCCTCCAAATAATAAGTGACCTCTCTATTATTCCTATCAAAATGTAGTACCTCACATTTATCTGTGTTGAACTTCATTTGCCAATTATATGCCCATTCTGCAAGTTTATTAATGTGCTCCTGTAATTTGTTGCAGTCCTCCTCATTATTGACTATCCCCCCCAATTTGGTGTCATCCGCAAATTTAGAAATTGTGTTTTTAATCCCAAAGTCTAAATTGTTAATCTAAATTGTGAACAACAGTGGACCCCACAATGATCATTGTGGAATACCACTATCTACCTTCTACCACTGTGAATAGCTACCCTTTACCCCAATCTCTGCTTCCTGTCTTGAAGCCAGCTAGCTATCCATTCTGCTACTTGTTCCCTGACTCCACATTCTCTGACCTTATTCATTAGTCTATTATGTGGTACCTTATCGAAGGCCTTTTGAAAATCTAAATAAATTACATCTACTGAATTACTATTGTCTACTCTCCCTGTTACCTCCTCAAAAAATTCAATGAGGTTGGTGAAGCAAGACTTTCCCTTTTGAAATCCATGCTGACTATTCATTACTATGTTTTTGATTTCTAGATGTTCTTCTATTTTCTCTTTTAGTAGGGATTCCATTTTTTCTCCTGCCGCCAATGTTAAGCTGACTGGTCTATAATTCCCTGGACATGTTCTATCCCCCTTCTTAAATATAGGTATTACGTTAGCTATCTGCCAGTCCTCTGGCACTACACCTTTGAATTGGAGTTCAAAGCCTACTCAGATGGACAACAAATTGAAAGCCTGAATACAAAGTGATTCAAATTAAGTCAAAATTTGCAAATGAAGAAAAATCTGTCCTGCTCAATTAGGAGACGTCAGCTCTTTCAATAAAAACAAGGCTAAAATAAGGCAAATTGTCACTGTGTGGTGGAGCCACTAAGGGACTCCAATCAATTGTATTTAATTCCCTTTAATAATATGTTGGCTGCAGCCTGAGTCTGTATCTTTGTTTTCACTGTTTATATGTACAGAGCACGATCACTTTAATTGCGGTGGGAAAAACGTGATGACGTCATGACGTCAGCCACGGGACCGCCCTAGTATTCCTCGTGGGGCCTCCGAACTGTCTAGACCTATATTCAATGTTCTCCTGTAGTTATCTGTTAAACTCTGTTACTTTTCATTAAACCTCGTTTATTTGATCGCCTGAGTGGACCTCAGTCTTTTGGATAGGAACTAGACATTCCTACATTGGTGACCCCGACTTTTGCGAATGGTTTTCGCAGAGGTTACCAAACATGGAATCGAACGCCGTTGCTTTAAAGCTACCACAGTTCTGGGAGCAACAGCCAGCCACGTGGTTCATCCAGGCTGAAGCCCAGTTCACCATCAGGAACACCGTTGCGGATCAGACCCGTTACTATCATGTGGTCTCCACCCTCGACAGCGCCACAGCCTCGCGGATCATCAGCCTGCTTGGTAATCCACCAGAAGATCGCAAGTATGATACGATAAAGGCGCAGTTGTTACAGGTCTTCGGGCTCACGAAGTCAGAGCGCGCCCGCTGGCTGCTCAATATGCCCGGCCTCAGGGACTCCAAGCCGTCCGAGCTCATGAGCCAAATGCTCACGCTCCTGGGCTCCGAACTGGAATGCTTCCTCTTCAGGGAGCTATTCCTCAGCCAGCTACCGGAGCAAGTTCAAGCTGCCCTAGCTAGGTCGGAAGTCACCGACTGCGCAGAGCTGGCTGCTGATGCGGACAAGATCTTCATGGTGACACAGCAGTACTGCGCTGCCACGAGGCACCCAACCCCCACGGACGCCGCTCCAGCCCCTCAACCTGCGGGGTTGTGCTTCTACCACGCCCGTTTTGATGCGAAAGCAAGATGCTGCCGCCCTCCCTGCAGCTTTTCACTCAGAAAAAACCAGCAGCCACCCTGTCGAAAGAGGAACGGTTATAACGAGCGCCCCGCAGCTGCGATGGCAATCGATAATTCGGGAAAACTCCTTTTCATCAACGATTCCCTATTTGGTCGATGTTTCCTTTGCGACACCGGGGCGCAGTGTAGCATCCTACCCGCATTCAACCTTGATGTACAAGTTGGGGGGCATGGCCCCTCCCTCCAGGCGGCTAATGGCGGGGCCATTAGGACCTTCGGAAGCCGGCGGGTCCAGGTGTGCTTTGGCGGCGAGCGGTTTTACTAGGGTTTCATCACGGCCAAAATCTCTCAAGCCATCCATGGGGTGGATTTTTTGTGCGCCAACGGCCTCCTGGTGGATGTACGGCACCGCCGGTTGATCGATGCGGCCACTTTTCACTCCATCCCGTGCTACCGCGGTAACACCGTGGCGCGCATTGTCTCCTGCGCGTCCCCACCTCCGGATAACTTCACTCGCCTCCTCGGAGATTTCCCAGACCTGACCAGACCCACTTTCTCTTCCACGGCCACGAAACATGGTGTCGAACATCACATCACCACTACTGGCGCCCCGGTCTACGCACGGGCCCGGCGCTTCGAACCTGGCAAGCTCGCGGTGGCGAAAGCGGAGTTCGACACGATGGAGCGGCTAGGGATTATTCGCTGGTCGAATAGTCCCCGGTCTTCGCCTCTCCACATTGTTCCGAAACCTGGAGGCGGATGGCGGCCTTGTGGCGACTACCGATGCCTGAACGACACCACTACTCCTGATCGGTACCCGATCCCCTATATTCAGGATTTCGCTGCACATTTGGCGGGAAATACCATTTTTTCAAAAGTCGACCTTGTCCGTGGCTACCACCAGATCCCCGTACTCCAGCAAGACGTCCCAAAAACTGCAGTCATCACCCCATTCGGCCTGTTTGAATTTTTGCGGATGCCGTTTGGATTGAAGAACACTGCACAGGCTTTCCAGCGCTTGATGGACTCCATGCTTCGGGACCTCAAGTTTCTAATCGTCTACCTCGACGACATCCTCATCGCCAGCCCTAATAAAGAGGAGGACATCTGCCATTTGCGCACCCTCTTTAGACGCCTCAGTCAACACGGCTTGATCATCAACCTGGCCAAGTGCCAGTTCGGCCTGCAGCAGATTGATATTTTAGGCCATCGCATCACATCAGACGGCGCAATTCCCCTGCAATCGAAGGTGGAGGCTGTTACTTCGTTCCCGCGCCCACAGTCCATCAAGGCCCTGTAGGAGTTCCTCGGGATGGTACATTTTTATCATCGGTTCACCCCTAATGCTGCTCTGCTCATGCAGCCCCTGTACCAGGCCCTCAAGGGCAAGTCCGGCAAGGATCCGATCAGCTGAACGGTCGAAATGGACCGGGCGTTCGTCGACACAAAAGGCGCTTTAGCCAATGCAACCATGCTGGCACACCCGCTGCCAGGTGCCACCATCGCCCTTACCACCGATGCGTCAGACTACGCCATCGGCGCAGTGCAGGAAAAGTGGGCGCATGGGACGTGGCAACCGCTGGCATTTGTCAGCCATCAACTGCGGTGAAACAAACTAAAGTACAGCACGTTTGACCAGGAGTTGCTGGCCCTTTATCTGGCCATCCGCCATTTCCGGTTCTTGCTAGAAGGACGTCCGTTCATGACTTTTGTGGACCATAAGCCACTAACGTTCACTATGGCCAAGACCGTCGAACCATGGTCAGCTTGGCAACAACGTCAGCTGACGTTTATCTCAGAATTCACCACTGACATTCAGCATGTGTCCGGTAAGGACAACCTGGTGGCAGATTGCGACCGTTCATGCAGTCCAGCTCGGCATCGACTATGCCCTCATGGCTGCGGACTAAGCCTCGGATCCGGAGGTCCAAGCTTACAGAACCAACCCCTCTAGCCTCCAAGCAGCTGACATCAAATTCCATGCCGCGGGCACTACGCTACTCTGCAACGTCTCCGAAGGAGATCCTTGCCCTATCGTCCCGGTTGCCTGGCGACGAAAAGTTTTTGATGCCATACACGGGTTGTCGCACCCTGGCATGAAGGCCTCGCAACGGTTGATGTCATCCAAATTTGTGTGGCGGGGCATGCACATGGATGTTCACGACTGGGCCAACACCTGCGTGGTCTGCCAAAAGGCCAAGGTACAGTGTCATGTCAAGGCTCCATTGGCCACTTTCGCCGTTCCGGAACGTCGGTTTGATCATGTGCATGTGGACCTGGTGGGGCCACTTCCGCCTTCGCATGGGTTTACTCATCTTCTTACAATGGTGGACCGCACCACTCGATGGCCGGAGGTGGTTCCTCTGTCTTCCACCACTTCCGCAGACGTCGCTAGGGCATTCCTCTCCTCTTGGGTCGCTCGCTTCGGGGTACCGGCAGACATCTCGTCCGATCGTGGGCCGCAGTTTTCTTCGGAGCTACATCGCACCACTGCCTACCATCCACAGGCGAATGGCCTGTGCGAACGATTCCATAGGTCACTCAAAGCTGCACTGCGAGCCAGCCTTCAAGGCGTGGGCTGGGTGGACAGGCTTCCATGGGTCCTTTTGGGTCTTCGTATGGCACCTAAAGAAGATCTTCAATTGTCCTCGGCGGAGTTCTTGTATGGCCAGCCACTACGCATGCCAGGGGATTTCCTTCCATCACCAACAGAGCCTTGGTCCGCGTCCCAGCAGCTCATCAGCCACCAGGAGGCAGCCAGAAGTTTCGCTCCAGTGCCTACGTCGCATCACGGCTTGCAGAGCTCCCACGTCCCAGCTGAGCTGAGAACGCCGACTATGTGTTTATCCGCCATGACGCTCATCGGGACCTGCTCAAACCCCCTTACACTGGTCCTTTCCGTGTGATAAAGCCGGGAGACAAATCTTTTTCGGTCGATGTTGGAGGTAAACCGGACCACATTTCGGTTGATCGCTTGAAGCCTGCTCACTTGGACCTTGACTGCCCAGTCGAGATCGCACAACCGCCGAAACGTGGCCGACCACCCACAGACGCCATGCCAGATCAAACGCAACTGCCTGCCAGCTCGCCCGCCGTCCATCAGCTTCCACTTCAAGGCTACAGAAGTCGATCTGGCAGGCTTGTCAGGCCTCCTCGCCATTTTACTTTTGCTATTAAAGACAATTCTGGGGGGGTGCATGTGGCGAAGCCACTGAGGGACTCCAATCAATTGTATATAATTCCCTTTAATAATATGTTGGCTGCAGCCTGAGTCTGTATCTTTGTTTTCACTGTTTATATGTGCAGAGCGCGATCACTTTAATAGCGCAGGCAAACGCGATGACGTCACGATGTTCATCACGTGGCCCCCCACCGGTGGGAAAAACATGATGAATTCATGATGTCAGCCACGGGACCGCCCTAGTAGTCCTTGTGGAGCCTCCGAACTGACTAGACCTATATTCGATGTTCTCCTGTAGTTATCCGTTAAACTCTTACTTTTCATTAAACCTTGTTTATTTGTTCGCCTGAGTGGACCTCAGTCTTTTGGATAGGAACTAGACATTCCTACAACTCTCTATTTCTACTAAGTGTGTTGTTTCTGTCTCGGTGTTTTCTAGAAAAGGCTATCACAATCATCATTAACGGTACCACCTTTTTCTGTCTATGTCTCATCCGTGATACATATTTGTGTTCGTCTTGTTTGAATTTTGTGGACCTGCTGGTTTTAAAGGGGCTGCTGCTAGTGCTGTCACCTCATATAATCATAGATTGATATAGCACATTTGGTTGTAAAGCTTTGGGTCGTCCTGAGACCATGAAAGGTGCAAAATAATGCAAATCTTTCTTTCTTTCTTGTTTCTAGCACAGAAAGAGGCCGTTCTGCCCATTGTGTCTGTGACAGCTCTTTGAAAGAGCTATCCGATTAGTCCCACTCCTCGCATTGGTGCATAAACCTTATGCCAAGATCCGCTAGTATCAGAAACTTGAGTTATGCAAATGAGTGGGATCTGGATCAAGCATAAGGTCCTAAATTTTCCAGCTCTCTCCCATCAATACTTCAGTGGATCTGGGAGGGTGCGTGTGGAAAATTGGCCAAAGACCGCTCTGCTGCATCACTGTCCGTTTGCGCCAAGACCCCACCCCACTCCTCCCATTTCCCAGTGGCTGAGACTAGTAGCACAAACCCATTCCACCCACCCGTGCCCCCCCCCCCCCCATATGTAGACAGGAGTACAGAGGGAAATGAGGGAAAGATGTATCCTCTGATGTAATTCTTGGCTTTTGCTTTACTAGAATGCCGGGCGGTAGGTCTGGGTATCCTGCACTCTGAGTTCAGTGAATGAACTTAAGAGCAAATGATACACAATGGCAATGGTTAGGCTACAGTTAGAATATTGAACCATTTTGGGCACCTAATTATAGAAAGGATATTAAAGCCATAGAGAACATACAGTGCAAAATCAGCAGCATAATACCAGGAATGAAAAGCTATAGTTATGAGGAGAAACTAGAGGTCCTGAGACTATTTCTACTGGAGGAGAGAAGGCTAAGAAGAGATTTCATGCAAGGTGTTTAAAACCATGGAGAGTTTTGATAGGATAAATAGGGATAAATTATTTCCTCTGGTCAGGGAGTCAGTGACAAGTGGTCATGGATTAAAATTTGTCACTATGAGAGTGAGGAGTGAGGTCTGCAGAAATTTCCTTATGCAGAATGCTGTTGGCGCATGGAATGCTTTGCAAAATGGAATAGTTGATGCAGAGACCATCGCGACATTTAATTGAAGAGGAGATAAACATTTGAAGCAGAGGAACTTATAATGCTATATGTAGAGAATAAAGCAATGGGAAAGAGCAGGGCAATGGGATTAGTGCTGGATCACTCTGCCAAAGAGCTAGTACAGACATGCTGGGCTGAAGAGCTTCCTTCTGTGTGGTTGTTTCTTTGGTTCTGTAAACTTGTGAACTATATGGGCTCAAAATTGAGTAGCGCCCCAACTTCGCCGGGGCGCTACTTTTAGTGCCCCAGAAAAATTAGCACCCCCGTGCCGGAAACTGAGTGGTTGTGCCCCAAGAGCGAAGCGGGGTGCTATTGGAAGTGCCGCGCATCCCTCTTGGGGTGCTGCGAGTCAATATCGCTGCGCTACGTGCTGCGGTATTGCAGGCCATCCTCCCCTTTGTAAAGGGGAGGGGCCTTGTGCATCGCGACCCGGGGCCCAGCTGGGCCCATGGGAAATCGGGAGTGCCGGCACTCAAGAGAAGTGCTGGGCTCTTGGAGCGCAGCCAGCACTCCACCGGGGGGGCGGGGGGCGACCATTCAGGAGGCTGGGAACAGGAGCGCTGGCAGGTGCTGGCAGGCGGCCAGCAACAAAAATGGCCGCCCCACACCTCGCCTTTAAATAGCGCCTCCCCAGCTGCAGGTAGGCCCCCCTGACCCCGTCGGACATAGCATCCGGCGGTAAGTCAGGGGGCGCGAGCGGGGCACGGTGCACAGCAATTACATTATCGCCAGTGGTGCAGCGCCATGGGGCACTACCAGTTAGCACCGCCACTAGCCTCCCACTGAATTTCGTAGGAAGCATGGGCGGCGCGACGCCCCGGCGCTAGTTGCTTTGTTCTTAGGGTGCTAACGGGAAGTGCAAAGCAACCCAATTTTTCCCCCTATGTCTTGTTTAACTAACCAAATAACTTTTTTTGAAATTAGACGTAATTGGATGTTTCTCAGACTAATGTCAACTGTGCCTCAGTGGTAGGCCGTTCACATCTGAGTCACAAGGTCATGGGTTCAAAGCCCCGCTCCAGAACTTGAGCACATAATCTCGGCTGGCAGTACTGAGGAAGTCCTGCACTGTTAGACATGCTGCCTTTCAGATGAGACTTTAAACCGAGGTCCCATCTGCCCTCTCCGGTGAACATAAAGGATCCCATGGCACTATTCACAGAAGAGCAGGAGAGTTTTACTCGGTGTCCTGGGCAACATTTATCCCACGACCAACCAGCACTAAAAATAAGTTTAATTGTTCATTTATCTCATTGCTAATTGTGGAACCTTGCTGTGCACAAATTGGCTGCTGCATTTCCCTGCATTATGACAGTGACCACGCTACTCATAGGTAAATCAAAGACACAAGGCCATGATCTTAAGATAAGCATTAGGTACTCAAAGGAGGAGATTTGAAGAAACTTTTTCAAGGGAAGAGTTATTGAACATGCAAAAATGAAATGCTCAAGTTCAGCAATATGGAGATGCAGGGTGCGGTACTCAAATTATTCAACATCATATTACGTTCAGGCTGTTTTCCCGATATCTGGTGCCAAGGACTAATCTCCCCCATATATAAAAGCGGAAACAAATCAGACCCAAATAACTACCGCGGCATCTGTGTCAACAGTTGTCTAGGGAAGTTATTCTGCAGTATTCTAAATAGTAGATTACTTGATTTTCTTAACAAACATAATATCCTCAGAAAAAACCAAATAGGCTTTCTTCCAAAACACCGCACCGCCGACCATATCTATACCCTTCACACCCTCATTGAAAAACATATACACCAAACAAAAAATGGGAAAATATTCGCCTGTTTCATCGACTTCAAGAAAGCCTTTGACTCTATATGGCACGAAGGGCTCTATTATAAACTTCTTCAATGTGGAATAGGGGGCAAAGTCTATGACCTTATTAAATCAATGTATCTGAAAAACAAATGCGGGGTCAAAATTGGAGACAAACGCACCGATTTCTTCACCCAGAGAAGAGGCGTCCGGCAGGGCTGCAATTTGAGCCCGACCCTGTTCAACATATACATAAATGAATTAGCAGACATGCTGGAGCAAAGCGAGTCACCAGGTCTCCGTCTCCTAGATGGAGAAGTGAAATCCCTGTTCTATGCGGACGACCTGGTTCTGCTGTCTCCCACAGAACAGGGATTACAGCAACAACTAGACCTACTCGACAAATACTGCCAAAATTGGGCTCTAACAGTAAATCTAAAGAAAACCAACATCATGATTTTTCAAAAAAGGCCCAGATGTCAGGAAAACAAATACCAGTTTACCCTCAGTGATACCACTATAGGACACACTATGAGCTACACCTACCTTGGTCTAACTATTACAGCATCAGGGAGCTTCAGCATAGCAGTGAATGCACTAAAAGAAAAAGCCCGAAGAGCCCTATATGCAATAAAAAGAAAATTCTACAACATCCAAATCCCAATCAAAATCTGGCTCAAAATATTTGACAGCATAATCCTGCCCATTGCACTGTACGGTAGTGAAGTATGGGGCCCGCTAAATCACCAAAGCTACACTAAATGGGAAAAACATACAATAGAAGCCCTACATGCAGAATTCTGCCGAAGCATCCTTCGCACCCAAAGGAAAACGCCAACAAATGCATGCAGAGCCGAACTAGGCAGATACCCACTGATAATAAACATCCAAAAACGAGCACTAAACTTCCTAAATCACCTCAAATCTAGCTCCCCAGACACCCTTCATTTCAAAGCCTTTCAGACCCAAGAGCTAAACCCAGAAAAGAGTCCCCTGAGTCAGCTGCTACGGAAACTAAGTACTCAGCCGGACCCTGACCAGCCCCAGACCAACACAGCCGCCCAAACACCAATCCGAGTGAACCAAATCATTAAAAAATGCAAAGAAACCTACCTGGAACATTGGAACAAAATAACCGAAAGCCAAAGCAGATTAGAATGTTACCGGGCCCTAAAAAGAGAATATAAACTGGCAGACTACCTCACGACCATCAGAGACACAAAACAGAGACAGACCCTCACCAGGTACAGACTAAGCGACCACCAACTGGAAATTGAAAAAGGCAGATACAAGAAATCCTGGCAGCCTAGAGAGAATAGAATATGCGATCAATGTCTGGCTGGCGAGGTTGAAACAGAAATGCATTTCCTCCTAAAATGCGAAAAATTCAACACATCAAGAAACATATTATTCAACAAGCTAAGCCAAACAACCCCAGATTTCAAGGAATTGGATGATCTGTCAAAATTGAGATTAGTCCTAGGAGAAGGAGACAGACCATACCTTGGGGCCAAATATGTAACAACATGTCACAACCTGAGGACTGTTTAAAATTAAGACTGTTTAAAATTAATATTGAACGTACCAAATGAAGTACAAAGACTGTTTAAAATTAATACTGTTTAAAAGTAATATTGTATGTACCCAACAAATGTCAAATCGATTGACACCTACAGAATGTTGGAAAACTACCTTTTTGCTATGTAAGCTTTGGCAATATGGTTCTCTGTAAACTTTCATGCCAATAAAGCATTTTAATTGGAATTGGAATTGGAATTGGAACAAAGGAATACTTAGCCACATGTGGGGGATTCATGCTAAGTCCATCGTCACATTCAAAAAGGTACTGAATAATTACTTAAAGATGAATATAAAATATTACGGGGGAAGGCAGAAAAATGGGAATGGTTTAGGAAGAAATCAGCCCCTGAGGGAGCTTAAATTCAGTGCAGCCAAGTAGAGTTAAATAGCCTCCTACTCTGATAAAATCTCTATAGTTTCTATGTTTACTGATTACAGGAGTTAATTCCCTTACAATACGGTTTAAAAATCATGCATTCAATTGTGTTTAGTAGAGCCACTGTTAATGAATAAAAAATTATGAATATTACTTTCTTTCTCGAAATAAATTGAATTTAAGTGATATAATCAGGCTCCTCTGGTGGCTCAGCTCGTTTTTAGGCAGGGAATAGCTGAGCACCACAGATCAGGCAGGTTAAGTCATTTAAAAAAAAATAAGAAACTACGAAAGTAATTGTATATGATTAGACGCCCTCTGATATGCAGAATCTGATTTTATTGATTAGTAATTATGAGAAATGGGACTTTTTTATGCCTTCTTTCATTTTGCCGTTGATGCCAAGACTGTCAGACATCCTCTCTCACCTAAGAAGGTAGGACAGTCTGGGCTGTGGCCTTTTCAAACTGCGACAGCAAACACTATAGGTAATTGGCTGGCAGCTATGAGGAAGAAGATGACACATGTCTGTTCGATAGCCCAGAGTAGTGAGTGAGGCTGTAAAGAGCCTGCTATGTTGATTTTTAACAAGAAGCTAAGGCTGGAAATGGGGAGAAGGTGGCAGTAATCCTGTTACACCTTCACCCACAGGTGAATTGAGAAGGCATAGTGATATTAATCTGTATCGAAATAAAATAGTGGAGAAAGTTACGCAGCAATGTAATGTTATATTTCAGCCAAAAATGAATGTTTGTTAGAGAACATTGTATTCCATTAACTGAAAGGGAGGTGGAAACAGATTCAATAGTAGCTTCTAAAAGGGAATTGGATGTATACTTGAAAAGGAAAGATTTGCAATGCTATGTGTAAAGAGTGGGGAAGTGAGACTAGTTGGACAGCTCTTTCAAAGAGGCGGCACAGGCACGATTGGCCGAATGGCCACATTCTGTGCTGTAAGATTCTGCTAAAAATTCGATAGCCCCTGAAAATGGACATGGGGATCGCGATGCGCGATTACCTCACATCTGTTCAAAGTAATGTAGGCAGCACGTAAACTTGGTGCTGCCTGCTAATTTAAATGATAGTGGTGTGCAGCCCAGAGCTAAATGCACTGCTGAGTGGCTGCACACTCAGCAGGGAGCCCAACTTCATGTGAGGTTAGCACCGATTAAAGCTAGGCTGCACTTCTTAAAGCCAATCTGCATTTCTTAAAGGGGAGGTGCATTTTGACAAGACCAGCTGCAGGAAGTCATTCTAGAAGGCAGTTTCAACTGGAAAACATTCAACAATGTCACAACAGGCCAGAGAGGGCGCCAAGATTCTCAGACGCAGAACTGGGAGCCTTATTACAGGAGGTGGAGAGGAGGAGAGAGATCCTGTTTCCACAGGGGACCAGGAGCCCCTCCAGACAGACACTGCGAAGGCAGTGGGAGCAGATAGCCATGGAGTTCAATACCAATACTGTTGCTCTGAGGGCCTCGATGCAGTGATGGAAGAAGTTCAATGATTTCACATGTGTGGTCAAGGTCAATGAATGCATCTTCAAATGCCATAGCCTGCTGTTGAGACCAAGAAGGTGTGGTTGGAAGTTGCTGAGGTCAGCAGCAGGACCATGGTGCCACGCTCCCGGATTCAGAGCAGAAAGCAGTTTAATGACCTAAACAGGTCAGGAAAGGTGAGTACAGTGGCACATTAACCTACATCCTGCTGTGCGCATCACCCCACACCCTCACTCTGCCTTCTCATGCCTATTCCATCATATCACTCCTCACACCCACTTACCTTGCAGGTGCACCCATCCTTCTATTTCTATGCACTTCCTCACATCCTGATCCATCCATCGACCACTCCCACTCACCGTTATCCCTATGCAATATCATGCCTCTCCCTTATAGTCGCCCTCACCAAATGCACTCCATCCATCCATCAGATGCCATTACACTCACACATAGGTCTGTTCTTTTCCTACTTGCAGTATAAGAGAGCACAGAACACCAGGGAGAGGGAGAGGGAGAGAACCAGAGTGGGCCCTCCACAGATCACGCAGCTCACAACTGCAGAGGAGCTGCTGGAAATAAGTGGCGTTTTGGCATCCCTGGCCTTTGGAGATGGGAGACAGGGTGCTCCCAGTGACCTGGTAACACAATTAAATAAAAGCCACCCACATGTCGTACGGCACACAGTCATGTTGACTTGATTTCAACAGCAAATGAAATATGATCAGCTTCATCCTGATAACTTGCAGTATATTCTTACCTTGCCAGGACTAATTCACATCTTTTATCTGCCACAGGGCCTTCACGTGTCCAGCAGTCAGTGGAGCTTGGCGACGAAGATTCCTCGGAGGAGCTGAGTCCTTCTTAGGGTAGACCATCACAGGACTCATGCACACCCTGCAACAGCTCAGATACTCACACTTCGGTGGGACCAGTAAGGCAGAAAGTTGGGTTTTCACCTGGTGACTCACACTTCACAAGTGAGCAAGAGTAGATGCTGGAGACAGGGACAGCAGTGGAGAGTCCACATTGCAGGGCACAGCTCTCTCTAAGCTCTGCTCAGCTGGACACAGATGCTGTACCTCGGGGGCCATCGATGAAGAGAATCATTGAGCAGCAGCAGACAATGTGCAATGCTCTGACAGGCCTTCAAAGTAGAATGCACACAATTCCAGAGAGATTGGAGGAGTCCATCTCAAGCGTGGTGATGTCGCAGGCCAGATGATGTGTTCTTCCATTGATAGAGTGGCCAGCGCCATGGACCATAATACGCTCCAATCAAATGAGTCCATGCACGCCTTCAACACCACCGTGCAGATTCTGGATGCCAACATGTCTTAAACCTTAAATAGATAGACAGATACCTTAGCCTTGGCTT
Organism: Somniosus microcephalus; assembly: GCF_052327205.1. Taxonomy (NCBI): domain Eukaryota; kingdom Metazoa; phylum Chordata; class Chondrichthyes; order Squaliformes; family Somniosidae; genus Somniosus; species Somniosus microcephalus. The sequence goes on from NC_140987.1 coordinate 269,178,233, forward strand.
TAGAGGGCCGTGCTGATCTGCAGCAAAGTGTTCTCCAGCACAGTGGTAGCATTGAAGTGATGATGGTGAAAGGGGTCATGGAAGTGAGGACTCCACTCAAAGTATTTCCTCTTCTCACCCACAGCCCACCTCTCAGTCAGTTGCCCACATGCTGCCTCATCTCCCAAATGGCTGAGCCTGCCCCTGCACTGGAGCAGTCTTTGATGGTGCCCTCACGGGCTCCAAAACACAGGACGTCGACCAAGAGCATCTCAGCAGTCAGAGTAGGGATCTGAGCAGCCTGCCTCTACATCTGCTGAAGCCACACAGGTTGCACCATGTAGGAGTAGCAGAAAAAGGAAGAGTAAGGCTTTGTATTTGCACAAGAGTATGCACATGGGTGTCTGTGGAAATGAATAAGTTTTTGTTTTTTTATTTAGCTCACATAAATGTTATTCTTTAACACCACTTTCCCGTCTTGTCCATTCTTGGGTGTTGGGTGGTAAGTGGCCTTCTAACTTGTCTGATGACGAATGTGAGGATATGAATTGATGGGGACCAATGGGGGGAGGCACAAGGGGTGGTTGGTTGGCTGCAGGACTGCTTTGTATCATTGGCATTGGAGGGAAGGGGAAGGGGAAGAGTGGCTTTGCATTTTCTGGTGACATGGGTCCACTGGTGCAACCTAAGTGAACCTTGCATTAATAAGGGCATCTCTGGCATCCCAGGCAGCAATGTGAGCAGCTGTGCATGCATCACCCTCATCACCCTCCTCCTCTTCTTCCTCCTCCCCTTCCGAATTATCCGAGGAGGATGTGAGCTCTTCGCCTTGTTCCTCCTGCAGGTGCAAGCTTCGCTGATGCACAATGTTGTGCGGAGCACAGCAAACCATGACCATTCTGGAAACCCTGGCTGTGTGTACTGAAGAATGCCTCCAGATCTGTCCAGGCACCTGAAGCGCATCTTCAGCATACCGATGACCTGTTCAATCACACATCTACTGGGTGATATGGAATTCATTGTCGCACTGTTAGGCTTCAGTGTTGGGGTTTCTGATGGGTGTCATGAACCAAGTTTGCAGAGGGTATCACTTGTCGCCTAGCAGCCACCCCTTGTGTCTGCTACCAGGTGCAAAGAGATCAGGGAGCTTGGACACCCACAGGACGAAAGCATCATGGCAGCTGCCTGGGATTCTTGCGCTGAAGGGACAATTACTAGTCCTAGCCCCTTTAGAGCTACCCCGGATCAGGTGTATTCCTCAGACATTCACTTTCAACTAAAGTTTGAGGTAGCCGAATCGCTTATTCCTTCACAGCGCACACCTGCATAAAGATCTTTTACATAAGAACCTAAGAAATAGGAGCAGGAATAGGCCACTTGACCCCATGAGTCTGCTCCACCATTCAATAAGATCATGGCTGATCTTGGGCTCAAAGCCATTTCCCAGCCCACTCCCCATAACCCTTCACTCCCTTATCTTGCAATAATTTGTCTATTTCCACTTTAAATGTATTTAATGACCCAGCCTCCACGGCTTTCTGGGGCAGAGAATTCCACAGATTTACGAACCTCAGAGAAGAAGTTCCTCCTTATCTCAGTTCTAAAAGGGCGACCCTTTATTCTGAGACTGTGCCCCCGAGTTCTAGATTTCCCCATGAGGAGAAACATCCTCTCTGCATCTACCCTGTCGAGACCCCTCAGTATCTTATCTGTTTCAATAAGATTACCTCTTATTCTTCTAAATTCCAAGGAGTACAGGCCCAGCCTGCTCAACCATTCCCCATAAGTCAAACCCCTCATATCTGGAATTAACCTAGTGAATCGTCTCTGAACTGTCTCCAATGCAAGTATATACTTCCTTAAATAAGGAGACCAAAACTGTACGCAGTGCTCAAGGTGTGATCACACCAATACCTTGTACAGTTGTAGCAGGACTTGCCTGCTTTTATACTCCAACCCCCTTGAAATAAAGGCCAAAATTACATTTGCCTTTTTGATTACTTGCTGTACCTGCATGCTATCTTTTTGTGTTTCATGCACACGGACCCCCAGGTCCCTCTGAACTGTAGCATTTTGTAATCTCTCTCCATTTAAATAATAGTTTGCTTTTTTATTTTTCCTGCCAAAGTGGATAAGCTCGCACTTTCCCACATTATACTCCATCTGCCAAATGTTTGCCCACTCACCTAGCCTGTCTATATCCCTTTGCAGATTCTTTGAGTCCTCTGCACAACTTGCTTTCCCACCCATCTTTGTGTCATCCGCAAACTTGGCTACATTACACTCGATCCCTTCATCCAAGTCATTAATGTAAATTGTAAATAGTTGGGGCCCCAGCACCGATCCTTGTGGCACCCAACTAGTTACCATTTCCCAACCAGAAAATGATCCATTTATCCCAACTCTCTGCTTTCTGTTAGTTAGCCAATTCTCTATACATGCTAATATATTACCCCCAACTCTGTGAGCTCTTATCTTATGCAGTAACCTTTTATGTGGCAACTTATCGAATGCCTTCTGGAAATCCAAATACACCATATCCGCTGGCTCACCCTTGTCCACCCTGCTTGTTACATCCTCAAAGAACTCCAGCAAATCTGTTAAACTTGATTTCCCTTTCCTAAAACCATGCTGACTCTGTTTGACTGCAGTATGTTTTTTTAAATGCCTTGCTACTGCTTCCTTAATGACGGAGCCCAGCATTATTCCAACGACAGATGTTAGGCTAACTGGTCTATAGTTGCCTGCTTTCTGTCTCATTCCGTTCTTAAATAGGGGTGTTACATTTGCGGTTTTCCAATCCGCTGGGACCACTCCAGAGTCCAGGGAAATTTGGTATATTGCAACCAATGCACCCATTATCTCTGCAGCCACTTCTTTTAAGACCTTGGGATACAGGCCATCTGGTCCAGGGGACTTGTCATCTTTTAGTCCCATTATTTTACTTAGTACTATTTCCTGAGAGATAGTGATTGTCTTTAGTTCCCCACTCCCTGTGGCCCCTTGATTATCCATTATTGGGATGTTTTCAGTGTTTTCTACAGTGAAGAAAGATGCAAAATATTTGTGCAGATTCTCTGCCATTTCCCGGTTCCCCATTATTAATTCCCCAGTCTCATCCTCTAAGGGACCAGTTTTTACTTTAGCTACCCTCTTCCTTTTTATATACCTGTAGAAGCTCTTACTCTCTGTTTTAATGTTTCTGCCAGCATACTCTCATAATTCATCTTCTCTCTCTTTATTATTTTTTTAGTCATCTTTGCTGGTTTTTAAAAAATTCCCAACCCTCTGTTCTCTCACCAATCTTGGCAACATTGTATGCCTTCATTTTCAATTTGATACCATTCTTTACTTCCTTAGTAAGCCATGGATGGTGCCCCCTTCTCTTAAAATCTTTCTTTCTCACTGGAATATATTTTTGTTGAGAGTTATGAAATATCTCCTTAAATGTCCGCCACTGCATTTCAACTTTCTTACCCTTTAATTTGTTTTTCCAGTCCACTTTAGCCAGTTCTGTCCTCATGCCATTATAATTGCCTTTGTTTAAGATCAGGACACTGGTTTGGGATACAACTTTCTCACCCTCCAACTGAATTTGATATTCACCATGCTATGGTCTCTCTTTCCTTGAGGATCCTTTACTATGAGATCATTTATTAATTCTGTCTCATTATATAGTACCAGATCCAAGATAGCCTGCTCCCTGGTTGGTTCCATTACATACTGTTCTAGGAAAACATCCCGGATGCACTCTATGAACGCCTCCTCTAGGCTACCATGGCCACTTTGATTTGTCCAATTAATATGGAGATTAAAATCACCCATGATTATTACCATACCTTTTTTACAGACCTCCATTATTTGTTGATTTGTATTCTGTCCAACAGCATTGCTACTGTTCGGGGGCCTGTAGACTACACCCACCAGAGACTTTTCCCCTTATTATTTTTTATCTCCATCCAAACCGATTCTACATCTTGATCTTCTGAGCCAATGTCACTTCTCACCACTGCACTGATCCCATCTTTTACCAACAAAGCTACCCCACCTCCCTTTCCTTTCTTTCTATCCTTCCGCATTATCATATACCCTGGAATATTCAGTTCCCAGTCCTGGTCGGCTTGCAACCACGTCTCTGTAATGGTGATCAGATCATACCCATTTGGATCTATTTGTGCCGTCAACTCATTTATCTTGTTACGAAAACTGTGCGCATTCAGATATAGAGCTTTTAACTTTGTCTTTTTACCATTTTTCCTTATTTTGGCCTTTTTTTCTGCTACACTTATTTTTAAACATTCTGTCCCTTCCTGTCACACTCTGGTTATTATTTCCCCCATCTCTATCCTGCTCTATTGCTTTCTCATTTCTCATTGACTTTTTATATTCCTGCTCACCTGGATCCCCCCCCCCCAACTATTTAGTTTAAAGCTCTCTCTACAGCTCTAGTTATTCGATTCGCCAGGACTCTAGCACCAGCATGGTTCAAGTGAAGCCCATCCAAACGGAACAGCTCCCTCTTATCCCAGTACGGGTGCCAGTGCCCCACAAATTGAAACCCATTTCTCCCACACCAGTCTTTGAGCCACTCGTTCATTTCTCTGATCTTATTTACCCTATGCAAATTCGCTCGTGGCTCAGGTAGTAATCCAGATATTATTACCTTTGTGGTTCTGTTTTTTAATTTAGCCCCTAGCTGCTCATACTCTCTTAGCAGAACCTCTTTCTATGTCCTACCTATGTCATTGGTACCTACGTGGACCATGACAACTGGATCTTCCCCCTCCCACTCCAAGTTCCTCTCCAGCCCAGAGGCGATGTCCTTAACCCTGGCACCGGGCAAGCAACAAAGCCTTCGGGACTCACGCTCTCGGCTGCAGAGAACAGCATCTATCCCCCTCACTATACTGTCCCCAATCAATACAACATTTTTTTTGCTGCCCCCACTTGAATGGCTCCCTGTACCACAGTGCTATGGTCAGTTTGCTCATCCTCCCTGTAGTCCCTGGCCTCGTCCATACAGGGAGCAAAAATCTCTTACCTGTTGGACAAGGCCAAGGGCTGAGGCTCCTCCACCACTACATCCTGGATCCCAATGCCTGCCTCACTTGCAGTGAAACCCTCCTGTCGCTGACAATGGGACAAATTGGAAGTAATTATTCTAGTGGGTGTGACTGCCTCCTGGAACATAGTGTCCAGGTAACGCTCCCCCTCCCTAATGTGTCGCAGTGTCCGAAGCTTGGACTCCAGCTCATCAACTCTGAGCTGAAGTTCCTCGAGCAGCCAACATTTACTGCAGATGTGGTCACCCTGGACCTCAATGGTGTCCACAAGCTCCCACATGCAACAACACACTGCCTGGTCTCCCATATCAATTAATTAATTTGTTTTAAAATTTGGAACGTTTATATGTTTTAATCTACACCAAGGCACTTAAATTTAAACGCTCAAGTTTGGAAGAATAGCGAGAAATAGAGAAATACTCACCAACCAATCATTTACCTGCTTTCTGATGACATCACACTTTGTTTACTTTTTACTTCATTACACTCACCGGTCCTTTGTATCTCAGCATCTCCCGCTGCTTTTGAACTCTCCCAGGTTTCGGTGCACTCGCTCTGCTCCCGCTGCTTTTGAACTCTCCCGGGTTTCGGTGCACTCGCTCTGCTCCCGCTACTTTTGAACTCTCCTGGGTTTTGGCGCTCTCACCCTGCTGCCACTGCTTTTGATCTTTCCCGGCTTTTGCCGCTCTCGCCCTGCTCCCGCTGCTTTTGAACTCTCTCGGGTTTTCTCGCTCTCGCCCTGCTCCCGCTGCTTTTGAACTCTCTCGGGTTTTCTCGCTCTCGCCCTGCTCCCGCTGCTTTTGAACTCTCTCGGGTTTTCTCGCTCTCGCCCTGCTCCCGCTGCTTTTGAACTCTCCTGGAATTTGGCGCTCTCGTTCTGCTCCCGCTGCTTTTGAACACTTCTGGGTTTTTGGCGAGCTCGCTCTGCTCCCGCTGCTTTTGAACTCTCCGGGGTTTTGGGCTCTCGCTCTGCTCCCGCTGCTTTGAACTCTCCCGGGTTTTACCACCATTGCCCTGCCTCCGCTACTTTTGAACTCTCCCGTGTTTTGGCGCTCTCACTCTGCTCCCGCTGCTTTTGAACTCTCCCAGGTTTTCGCGCTCTCGCTCTGCTCCCGCTGCTTGTGAACTCTCCTGGGTTTTGGCGCTCTCGCACTGCTCCCGCTGCTTTTGAACTCTCCCGGGTTTTGGTGCTCTCGCTTTGCTCCCGCTGCTTTTGAACACTCCCGGGTGTTTGGCGCTCTCGCTCTGCTCCTGCTGCTTTTGAACCCTCCCAGATTTGGCCCGCTTGCTCTCGTCCCGCTGCTTTTGAACTCTCCCGGGTTTTGGCGCTCCTGCCCTGCTCCCGCTGTGTTGAATTCTCCTGGGATTTGCCGCTCTTGCCCAGCTCCCGCTGCTTTAGAACTCACCTGGGTTTTGGTGCTCTCACCCTGTTCCCGCTGCTTTTGAAATTTCCCGGGTTTTTGCGCTCTCGCTCTGCTCACGCAGCTTTTGAATTCTCCCGGGTTTTGGCGCTTTCGCCCTTTTCCTGCTGCTTTTGGAATTTCCTGGGTTTTGGCGCTCTCGCCCTGCTCCTGCTGCTTTTGGAATTTCCTGGGTTTTGGCGCTCTCGCTCTGCTCCCGCTGCTTTTGGAATTTCCTGGGTTTTGGCGCTCTCGCTCTGCTCCCGCTGTGTTGAAATCTCTCGGGATTTGCCGCTCTTGTCCTGCTCCCGCTGCTTTAGAACTCACCTGGGTTTTGGCGCTCTCGCCCTTCTCCCGCTGCTTATGAACTCTCCCAGGTCTTGTGGCTCTCGCTCTGCGCCCGCATTTTTTGAATTCTCACGGGTGTTTGGTGCTCTCGCACTGCTCCCGCTGCTTATGAACTCTCCCAGGTTTTGGCGCTCTCGCTCTCCGCCCGCAGCTTTTGAATTCTCCCGGGTTTTGGCGCTCTCGCTCTGCTCCCGCTGCTTTGGAACTCTCCCTGGTTCTGGCGCTCTCGCTCTGCTCCCGCTGTGTTGAACTCTCCCGGGATTTGCCGCTCTTGCCATGCTCCCGCTGCTTTAGAACTCACCTGGGTTTTGGCGCTCTTGCCATGCTCCCCCTGCTTTTGAACTCTCCTGGGTTTCGGCGCTCTCGCTCTGCGCCCGCTGCTTTTGGACTCTCCGGGTTTTGGCGCTCTAGCCCTGCTCCTGCTGATTTTGAACACTCCCGGATTTTTGGCGCTCTCGCCCTGCTCCTGCTGATTTTGAACACTCCCGGATTTTGGGCGCTCTCGCAATGCTTCGGTTGCTTTTGAACTCTCCTGGTTTTCGGCGCTCTTGCTCTGCTCCTGCAGCTTTTGCAGTCTCCTGGGTTTCGGCGCTCTCACTCTGCTCCCGCTGCTTTTGATCTCTCCCGGGTTTTGGCGCTCTCGCTCTGCTTCCGCTCCTTTTGGACTCTCCTGGGTTTTGGCGCTTTCGCCCTGCTCCTGCTGTGTTGAAATCTCTCGGGATTTGCCGCTCTTGCCCTGCTCCCGCTGCTTTTGAATTCTCCCGGGTTTTGGCGCTCTCGCTCTGCTCCCGCTGTGTTGAAATCTCTCGGGATTTGCCGCTCTTGCCCTGCTCCCGCTGCTTTAGAACTCACCTGGGTTTTGGTGCTCTCGCTCTGCTCCCGCTGCTTTTGGACTCTCCCAGGTTTTGGCGCTCTCGCTCTCCGCCCGCAGCTTTTGAATTCTCCCGGGTTCTGGTGCTCCCGCTCTGCTCCCGCTGATTTGGAACTCTCCCTGGTTCTGGCGCTCTCGCTCTGCTCCCGCTGCTTTTGAACTCTCCCGGGATTTGCCGCTCTTGCCCTGCTCCCGCTGCTTTTGAACTCTCCCTGGTTTTGGCGCTCTAGCCCTGCTACCACTGCTTTTGAACTCTCCCGGAATTTGGTGCTCTCGCTCTGCGCCCGCTGCTTTTGGACTCTCCGGGTTTTGGCACTCTCACGCTGCTCCTGCTGCTTTTGTACTTTCCCGGGTTTTGGCGCTCTAGCCCTGCTCCTGCTGATTTTGAACTCTCCCGGGTTTTGGCGCTCTAGCCCTGCTCCCGCTGCTTTTGAACTCTCCCTGGTTTCGTGATTGCATACCAGCTGCACATTGATGGAGTGGAAGCCCTTGCGGTTGACAAATAATCCTGGCTATTCTGGGGGTGCCCGGATTGTCATGTGTGTTCAGTCAATGGCGCCCTGCATCTGTGGGAAGCCAGCCTGAGCCGCAAAGCTGAGCACCCACTCATTCTGAGTGGCATCATCAGTGGCAAATTTGACATAATTGCCAGCCCTTACAAACAAGCCAACTGGGAGATCCTGGATATATCTGCGGCAGAGTCCTGGAAGGATCTGGAAGCAAAAAAGTTGAAGGCTTTGATGACTTTGACAAGTGCTCGTAACAAATGGCCACCAAGTCCAGCATGCAGCAGGTCTTCTTCTCGGTGGCTGCAGACTCTGCCACCACTTGGTGTGACATCCTGAGCCTCCTGAGACACTGGTGTTCAGATATGTCAGGGAAACTGAGCCTCTGGCTTTAGGTACTGTTTCATGGGTAGTGCCTCCTGCGAGCTGCAGCTCTCTGCGAGTCCCCTCTCTGCTGGTCCCATCTCTGCTGGTCCCCTCTCTGCTGGTCCCATCTCTGCTAGTCCCCTTTCTGCTGGTCCCATCTCTGCTAGTCCCCTCTCTGCTGGTCCCATCTCTGCTAGTTCCCTCTCTGTTGGTCGCCTTTCTGCTGCTCTCCTCTCTATTGCTCCCCTCTCTGCTGCTTCCCTCTCTGGTGTGCAGCTACTGGTCTGTGACCAGCAGGCTGCGGGGGCTGTTGCTGTTGCTGTTGCTGGTCACGTTGGCCCTCAGCTGAGGTCCAACCTAAGACAGCATAAGCAGCACCCATCCTGATGTGATAGAGCAAACTTCCAAAGTATAGAACGTAACCTCGAAAGTGCAGAAAGTAACCTCTCAGCAAAAGTATTGTGAACAAACCCTTTCCCACTAGCAGGTAAGAAAGCAGCTGTGAGGACGGAGTATTCATTGGCATCTTTGCCTGAGATTGCTGCAGCCCCCTCAATTGCTGCTGTGTACTCGCCTTGGTTTCACTGACAAGTTTCAGAAAGCCTGGGAAACCCATTGACCTGCCGTTAAAGTCAAAAGTGTGTTGAAATATCGTCTAATTGTGCGACCAACACTTAGTAATTGGCAACCCAACTCTCCCGAGGGGGTTGTGCGCATGCAGCCTAACGCACTTGAGTGAAATGCGAAGGTCGGCGGATTGGAGCCGGCTTCCCGACACGCTGCCAGTTTTGCCAGTGTTAACCCCCCACCCGCACCCAAACCCATGCATTCCTGCAGATTAGAATTCAGTTCAATGTGCGTATGTCTGCCATAACTCAGGCTAGAAAAAATATGGTTATTAATAAGATATCACCCTTCATGGCATTACAAATAAGAGATGTATTATGGAGTTGTTGTTACAATTGGATAGCTAGCTTAAATCTGGCATCTGTTTCTCATTAATTAACATCCATATATCCTAGTTTCATAACCACAGGCAGATCATATGAAGATCTAGAAATATGCAGCTGCTGATCCACATTTTGTGTATAATGATAGGTTTCGCAAACCAAATTGTTGTCAAAGTCACCTCTGAGCAAACCTTCAAATATTCTTCCTCTGTGAGTAGAATTATACATGAATTTGAAGAGTATTGTTGTGTAGGTTTAAAAATATCAATGAAGATGGGGCTTTTTCACAGACCAGGGCATTGAAATTAGTGTCGTGTAGGAATCATCAGATCCCTAACTGAAGCACTGAGGTTGAGTCAGTCCGATAATAAAACAAAATTTAATGGAAACTAGAGAAGAAACAATTGCATGGAGGAGAAATAATCAACAGGTCTTTTCTGGTGCTGGTTTCACGAGGTCTGAGTTGGGAACCTCCCACTCTCTGACGTCATGATGTCATCACGTTTCCCGCCGTTCGGGGCGTCATGTGACCAATGTGATGATGTCATCGCGCTGATTCTGGGGCTTATCCAGAACAGCTATTTACATACAGTAAACAAACATAGGTGCTGTAGCACTCTGTTAAAGGCAGTTATACATTTATACAGGAGTCCGTTGGTGGCTTTGCCACAATAGATTGACTGAGATATCAGTACAGAATGGAAGGAAGAACACAGAGGGCAAAATTAAAACAAGCAAAACAACTCAGACTATGGACTCGAAAGAATGAATCGATCTCTACCGACATAAACGGAAAAATGGCACCAAATTGTCTGAAAAGAATGTGACAGACTGAAGAGTGAAAACAAAGTATTCTTTTTAAATGTACATGGAAAGGAGGAGACAGTAATGTGGAGAGAGATGAGAATGGATTAGTTATAATGATCACATGGCAATGCTAAAATGAGGTGACCTAGAAAAGTGTTATATGCAATAGGAAGCACAACTCAATAGCTTAAGAGAACGTTTGACTGGAGACCACAGAGAGTTAGGCGAGGAACCAAGGATTGGGCCTTAACCAGCTGGAACCCTCGCCATGAAACTCTGTCAAGCATTGGTCCAAGCAGAGAAATGCCCAACAATACAGTTATCTTACGCGCCACAATAAAGGACAACTTCTGCTCCCCCAATACTTAGTATTATTAAGCCATAGGTCGTAGTTTTGATCCTCAATCTGTGCTGAGTTAACTGATGTCAGCCAGAGTTGGTATAGGTGTCCTCAGTTCAGGAAGGAAAGAAACAGCCAAGACTTTGTTTCCTAATCACTATCCAGTGACGCCTGTTGGAAAATGTGCACCTGCAATCATTGGGTAATGGCAGGATTAACCTCTGCGGAGATGCATCCCATGTTCAAATAGCCTGCTAACACTCACTGATACATGAAGAATGGCCATTTGGGTGAGTTGCCCAGTGATGGCCAATCCCCATGAAGCCATACCCCAGTAAGAGTCAGCACCTTTTTGGACAGAGAAGCTGGAAAAATAAAGTGACAGAATTTTTTTTCTAATTCATTCTCGGGATATGAGCATTGCTGGCAAAGTCAGCATTTATTGCCCATCCCTATTAGCCTTTGAGACGGTGGTGGTGGTGGCCATCTTCTTGATCCGTTGCAGTCTGTCTGGTGAAAGTGCGACCACAATGCTTTTAGGTAGGGAGTTCCAGGATTTTGAGCCTTATATTAAAGCACAGCACGAGACTCTGAGGGGAAGTTTGTCCATGGACCACAGGGACTCTGGAGAATGACCAAGAAGTGAAACTGGACCAGAGATTGTGTTGCTTCTCCATTAAACACCATTCTGTCCCACACTAAAAGCTCTCAATCCTTCTCTTCTGTTCTCTTTCACAAATATTTCACTGATGAAAACTACACAAGTCACACAGGGAAAAAAATTTCAATTTCACAATCATTAAAATCCGGAGTCCCATGACACAAAGTGACACTAGGAATTCAGAAATGTGGCCATTCAGTCCCATTCAGGCCCATTCAGGCAGACACTGAGTCACAGCAGTTAGTCAATCAGTCAGGCCGGGAGGTCTGCACTCAGCAAACAAAGAGCTAGAGAATAAGACAGACACTCAATCAGATGGATAGAGCGAAAGACAAAGAGACAGACACTGCATGAGACACTGGTGAACATTGGTTCAAGTGAAGAGATACCAAAGAGTAGTAGCAATAAAGGACAGCCCATGGGAAAATGTAGGAATCATTCATTGAAAAGTATACCTATTTAGTGAGCGTAGTTTGAATTAATTCATTGGGAGATCTTGCTTAATTTATTGAATGCAACTTAGTGAAGAGGGTGGGGTGTTGTAGTTATTGAGTATAACTCGGCTAATTTAGTTGGGCTTTCAATTAAAAGAAAGACTTGCATTGATATAGCACCTTTCATGACCATCGGACATCTCAAAGCGCTTCACAGCCAATAAAGTACTTTTGGAGTGTAGTCACTGTTGTAATGTGGGAAATTAATTTAATGAGTGCAGCTGTGGGGTACATAGGAATAGGAAAGGATTTAAGACTGTAGTGGGAGTTGTGTATGGGCCCCCTGCTAGCAGCTGTGAAGTGCTAGATTGCTTAAATGCAGAGATTACATGAGTATGCAACAAAGGCAGAGTGGTTTTAATGGGGGATTTTAACTATCATATAGATTGCGATAAGCAGATTAGCAGATGTCAGAAAGGTAGTGAATTTCTTGAGTCTGTCCGGGATAGTTTTCTGCAACAATATGTCCTAGAAACAACAAGGGGGCAGGCCGTATTAGATTTAGCAATGAGTAATGAGCCAGATTTGGTAAACAGCCTAACAGTGCATGAACATTTATCTAATAGCCATCATAATATGATTGAGTTCAATGTAGTGTTTGAAAGGGACAAACGTGAAACAGCTACTTAGATTCTAGATTTGGGTAAGGCCGACTTCAAAAGGATGAGATAGAGACTGTCCACAGTAAACTGGGCAAATCTGTTAATGGGTAAAACGATAGAAGATCAGTGGGAGGTGTTAAAAAAGAATTTAACGTGATACAGAATCAGTTTATACCCCTGAGGGGCAAGAGCTCTACTTGCAAAAAAAAACCAGCCATGGGCAACTAAAGAGGCAAGAGACAATATAAAACTAAAAGGAAAAACATACAAAAATGCAAAAAATAGCACAGTACCTAGCAAATGTGAAAGAACATCAAAGGGTGACAAAACAGATAGTGAGAGCAACAAAAAGGGATATGAAAAGAAACTTGTCAGGGATATCAAAATCAACACACAGAATTTTTACAATTAATTTAGGAAAAAGAGCATGGTCAGGAGTAATGTTGGCCCCTTAAAAACTGATTATTGTCAATGATAATAAGGAAATGGCAGACATATTGATTAATTACTTTGTGTCAGTATTTACAGTAGAGGAAGATCCCTGGGGCCTCAACTATTCACCGTACTTATTAACAACTTAGATGATAGGATAGAAAGTCATACATCCAAATTTCCCAATCGCACAAAGATAGGCGGCATTGTAGGCAGTGTAGATGAAAGCATAAAATTACAAAGGGATAAAGATAGATTAAGTGAATGGGCAAAACTGTGGCAAATGAATTTCAATGTAGGAAAGTGTGAGGTCACCCACTTTGGATCTAAAAAAGATAGAACAGGGTACTTTCTACATGGTGAAAGGCTAAAATCAGTGGAGGCCCAAAGAGACTCGGGGGTCCAGGTACATAGATCATTAAAATGTAACGAACAGGTACAGAAAATAATCAAAAAGACTAATGGAATGCTGGCCTTTATATGTAGAGGATAGAATATAAGGGGGTAGAAGTTATGCTGCAGCTATACAAAGCCCTGGTTAGAGTACAGTGAGCAGTTTTGGGCTCTGTCCACACCCCAAGAATAGGTACCAAATGGTGAGGGTGACTTCACAACAACAACTTGCATTTATATATTGCCCTTAATGTAGTAAACCATCCCAAGGCGCTTCACAGGACCGTTATCGAATAAAATTTGACACCGAGACACATAAGGAGATATTAGGGCAGGTGACCAAAAGCTTGGTCAGTGAGGTAGGTTTCAAGGAGCATCTTAAAGGAGGATAGAGAGGTAGAGCGGTGGTGTAGTTTCCAGAGCTTAGGGCTCAGAATACGAGAAGACAGCAGATGCCGAATTTATTTCTGTGGGCCTTCATCTACGAATTATCATCGTTGCTCATGATGTGGTGTCTCTGCAAGACATAATCCACTGCAAGGGGTCAGCCAACAGTAAGAAAGTAAGTAAAAGGAACACAGGAACAGGATGCTCATTCCACTTTAAGATCTGTTACTGCTCATCCCTGCACCACAACATTGCCACTTCCCGCTACCAAAATTGCACGTTATTTTCAAGATTAATGTCTACTTGCCCAACGGAGATTAACTTTAAAAATATACGTTCACCATTGAGGCGCTAATGTGCAAAACCGTTAAAACAAGATAAAATAATTGACTGCATAATTTAGCATATGATTTTAATTAAATAAGCAATCACTGCAGCAGTGAAATAAAACCCTATAAATTTATGATGCGCTCCGCGGCTTCAGTCGCAGTGAGTTGTCTAAGTGACTGGTTATTCTTGATTAGCAATAACTGAAAGCTGCCGACTTGTCGTGAAATTTAATGGGGGGAGCGGGAAATTAATATTTTTCCACTGCTTCCCCTGAGAAAAAAGCTTGCAACAACCGTGAAAGTTGCAAGAGTGAGTGGGGGTGAGGGGGAAACAAAAAAAAAGAAACTGGCAGATTAAGATTCACAACTGAGAGGGGCTGCAGGATGACAGGGCGGCACAGTAGGTCTGGGTGAGGGGAGAGCCCTTTCACACTTACTGCAGCCAAGCAAAACAGAGTCAGGTGGATATTGGGCTGCTGAAAATGAACTATCATGGAAAAAACAAAGGTGAAGGCACTGCCAGGGCGTGAGAGCACTGCCGCAGTATTCCTCGGTAGCTCTGTGTTGGGATGGCTCCCTGCTGCATATGATGTATTTTCTATCAGATAAACAATTTAAATTCGACAGATGGTATAAATAAAGAGGCATAAATAGCACAGATGTGAAAAAAAATGAACCCTGATTAACCATAGTCTTAGTATGGGGGGTGGGGATGGGAGTATTTGTAGTTGGAATTGGCTGATCCATCACAATTAAGTGTGGAGATAGAATGTTTTTTCACATCGTTCATCTTGCCTGGGCCACAAGATAATGGGATTCAGTAATGCGTCACAATGCTAATAAAACCTTTAAGCTCCTTGGGGGAGAAATTCATTATCGCCCCATTTGGGGGCGGTAACATTTGAAAGCTGGGAAGCTTAGCGCGAAGCGCTAATGATTCCCAGATTTCACGAAATTGGGTTTAGCACTCCACTTCCTCCCTGGAACGCTAAAGGACGCAGGCAGGACGGTAGTGGTGCAACGCTGCACAATGTCCCATGCAGCGCTGCCGAGATCCGAGGCTCCTTCCCTTCCTTAAAGAGAATGGCCATCGCTGCAGGCTCTGCATTGGGGTCAGTTAGCTGGTCTCCGATGGAGGCTGCAAATCGGCTCGATCAGCCCCATGCACTCCAGCAGAGTGCCGGGCCGATCGATCGCAGCCCAGGAGATGGAAAAAAAATTGACCCAATCAATTAAAGAAATTTAGGCACTTACCTCACCAACCTCCCCTTTACCTTTCGCCCCCGAAGCACCCGGCCTCTCGATGAACGCCTCCTGCAGCTGCCAGTGTTGTCGCCCGGCAATGCTGCAGGGGGCGAAACTGAAGTTCGGGTCTGGGGCGTTACTGGGGCGATGCGCACGGCGATGATGTCACGATCTCTGGGCGAAGGAGATCAGAGCGCAACGCCATACCGCCGTCGCAAACCTCCTGTCGAATTTAGCGGGAGGCGATATTCTCGCCGTGCCTGGGCGGTAAGTGGTTATCGCCCCATTATCGCCCCCCGGAGACGATAACGGGAGGCGCAAAGGCACCCATTTTCTCCTGTCTCTTTTCAGGAAACCACCAGTCCAGCTGTGGGCAGAGACAAATTAAGGACAAAAAAGTGTTTCAAGCCGAGGTTGTATATACAATTACTTCAAAGTAATGATGGGATGAATTTTGACTGAAAAGATTGTTTATCCAACTGTAATCAGTGCCTGCCGATGCAGTTTATGACACCCAATCATTCCTTGCTGCCCTTTCCCTTGCCGCAGCACTGGTAGTCTCTCCATGCTGTGAACAATGCACTTCAGAATTTCTTGACAAGACCACCACAGAGTAACATCAAGGCCACAGGTGCCTTCCCCCTCAGCTGGAATCTAAGATCTAAAATGTTGTGGTGGTAAATATAGATACAATACACTAAAACAAAGTAAAACAAAAACATCTAACCTCAATAAAAATTAATATTTTCACAAAAAGATTAATCTCAGCAAAATAGGTGGAGCTATTTTAGCAGATTTCTAATGTGATGTTTCTTTTTCCTTCTTCTAATAATCCACACACCATCATAAAAAGCATTAGTAGCTGGGGAAGATGTTCGCAGGTTTAAAATAAAGAACTTGCATTTATAAAGCACCTTTCACCAACCTCAGGATGTCCCTTTTGAAGTGTAGTCACTGTTATAATGTAGGAAAGATGCACTGCAGCCACTCGCCAAGGCTTCTTTGGCATCACCTCCCAAACTCGCAACCTCTTCCACCTAGAAGGGCAAGGGCAGCAAGCACATGGGAACACCACCACCTCCAAGTTCCCCTGCAAGTCACACACCATCCTGACTTGGAAATATATTGTTGATCCTTCATCGTTGCTGGGTCAAAACCCTGGAACTCCCTCCCTAACAGCACTGTGGGAGTACCTTCACCACACGGATGGCAGCGGTTCAAAAAGGCGGCTCACCACCACCTTCTCAAGGGCAACTAGGGATGGGCAATAAATGCTGGCTTTGCCAGTGATGCCCACATCCCATAAACAAATATTTTTTTTAAATGTGGCAGCCAATTAGTGCCCAGCAAGGTCCCACAAACAACAGTGTCATCATGACAAGATAATTTGTTTTTACTGATGTTGGTTGAGGGATAAATATTGGAGAACTCCCCTGCTCTTCTTCAAAATAGTGCCCTGGGATCTTTTACGTCCACCTTCGAGGGCAGACGGTGCCTTGGTTTAACATGTCATCTTAAGTATGTTTCTATGGCGGAGACCACATAGGGACAATAACACAATGTATAGCCAATGCTGTTACAGGAAACTTTGTGATATCCGGCACCAACGGGACCGGCGTGTTGCCGCTCTATCAAAACTGCCGGACATACAAAGTTAATGTTGAAGCATACAGAGGTTTTCATCTCCGTATCTGACAACAAACACTGTTGCTTAGCAACAGCTTCTAAAGAGTCGGCTGCAGCTGCAAGCGTCTCTAGCTGAAGCTGTTGCTATAGCTACAGACCTTGCAATGCCTGACTGGGGAAAAAAAAGAACGAGAACTAAAAAAACTTATAGAAAATGGCTCCTGATTTTTGCCGTTAGATCGAGTATTCCGGGCATACAACCTCACAGTGCAGGTAAGATGATTTAGCCTAGGGTCCTTTCTTATCTATATATATAAAAAGGATATGTCTGTCTGTCTGTCTCTCTGTCTGTCTCTCTGTCTGTCTCTCTGCCTGTCTGTCTCTCTGTCTATCTCTCTGGCCGGCTATACAATCAAAAGTTATAGAGCGTACCTACACATATGTTATATATCAAAAGAAAGCTCATCATTAGGGGACTCTTGTAGGTGTATTTACTTTTTGCTCAGACAAAAATTGTGCCGACGGTAGCCAAAAAATGTTCAAAATTCCTCTCATTACCCGCTCATTTGCATCGAGTGGGGGCGGGATCATTGTGTGTGCAGGCGGGCCATCCTACAGTTGAGTGATGTGATGATTGACCAATCCTACAGTTCAGTGACCTGACGGTTGACCAATCGGTGCGTGTGTGGGCGGGCCTTATCATTCTGAACCGAGGTGAGTGGCCGCCATCTTGATTCCAAACTTTTCATTTCTTTTTCCCACTTTCTGCGTGTTTCTTTTCAAATCTACATTTCCAGCAAAAAAAAGTTGCTTTTCAAACACAAATTGTTTTTAAAAAAAGTTAATTAATTTGTAAATCTTTTCTCTAACATCTAGAATTTTCCTACCTTTCACCGTTTTTCCAGGCCTGTAAGCCTGGGCCGCTTTTGCCCAGCCACGCCCGAGCTAGGCACCACCCATCGCAGACCGGGGCTCAGGGGGGGAGGGCAGGGCTCATGAGATCGGGCCTCGGAGGTCGGGGGGGGCGAGCCTCGGGAGATGGGGTGGCGGGGCTCGGGAGATCAGAGATCGGGCCTCGGGAGATCGGCGCTCGGGAGATCGGGGGGCGGGGCTCGGGAGATCGGGCCTCATGAGATCGGGCCTCGGGAGGGCAGGGGGCGGGGCTCGGGACATCGGGGGGCGGGGCTCTGGACATCGGGAGATCGTTGGGGTGGGACATCGGGAGATCGGGGAGCGGGACATCGGGAGATCGGGGGGCGGGGCTCGGGGACTCCCCCCTCACCCCTCTCCACCTCCTTCCCCCTTCCCCCCTCTCCCCCTCATTCCCCCTTCCCCCCCCATCACCGGCAGAGGGGGGAGGGTCTGCTGGCTCCCCCCTCAATTTCTCCCCCACTCCTTCCCCCACCTCCCCCCACTCCCCTCCCCCTCTCCCCCCACACCTCCTTTCCCCCTCCCCCTCCCCTCCCCCTTCCCTCCCCTCCTCTACCCCTCCCCTCCCCTCCTCTCCCTCCCCTCCCCTCCTCCACCCCTCCCCCTCCCCCCTCCTCCCCCCTCCTTCCCTCTCCCCCTCCTCACCTTCCTCTCCCCTTCTCCCCCTCACCCTCCCCTCCCCCTTCCCTTCCTCCCCCCTCCCCTTCCTCCTCCCTCCCCCCTCCCCCTCCTCCTCCCCCCTCCTCCTCTCCCCCTCCTCCTCCCCCCTCCTCCCTCCTTCTCCCCCTCCTCCTCCCCCACCCCCTCCACCCCTCCCCCTCCTCCCCCCTCCTCCACCACCCCACCCGACTCCACCCCACTCCCCCTCCTCCCCTCCCCATCCTCCTCCACCCCACCAACCTCCAACCTCCCACCCCCTCCTCCCCTTCCCCCCTTCCCCCTTCCCCCACCCTTCCCCCCCTTCCCCCCTTCCCCCTTCCCCCTTTCCCCCCTTCCCCCACCCTTCCCCCCTTTCCCCCTTCTCCCCCTCCCCCCCTCCTTCCCCCCTCCCCTCCTTCCCCCCCTCCCTCCCCTTTCCCCCCCGTCCCCTCCCCTTCCCCCTTCCCCCAGTCGCGCTCTCTCTTCCCCCGTCGCTCTCTCTCTTCCCCCCAGTCGCGCTCTCTCTTCCCCCCAGTCGCGCTCTCTCTTCCCCCAGTCGCGCTCTCTCTTCCCCCCAGTCACTCTCTCTCTCTCTCTCTTCCAACAACAACATGCCCGCAAAAATCCATCGGCATCGCTGGGCACTTCAGATAGTCTATATATATAAAAGGCTATGTCTGTCTGTCTATCTCTCTGTCTATCTTCTGGCCGGCTATACAATCAAAAGTTACAGAGCGTACCTACACATATGTTATATCAAAAGAAAGCTCATCATTAGGGGACTCTTGTAGGTGTATTTACTTTTTGCTTGGACAAAAATTGTGCCGACAGTCGGACAAAAATTGTGCTAATGGTATCCAAAAAACGTTCAAAATTCCTCTCATTATCCACTCATTTGCATCGAGTGGGGGCGGGTTAATTGAGTGTGCGGGTGGGCCATCCTACAGTTGAGTGACGTGAT
>NC_140987.1:269798061-269980927 GCF_052327205.1 Somniosus microcephalus
AGGGAGCAGGATTATATATCTGACGGGGAGCAGGATTGTATATCTGACGGGGAGCAGGATTATACATCTGACGGGGAGCAGGATTATATATCTGACAGGGAGCAGGATTATATATCTGACAGGCAGCAGGATTATATATCTGACGGAGCAGGATTATGCATCTGACGGGGAGCAGGATTATATATCTGACGGGGAGCAGGATTATGTATCTGACAGGGAGCAGGATTATGTATCTGACAGGGAGCAGGATTATATATCTGACGGGGAGCAGGGTTATGTATCTGACGGGGAGCAGGATTATATATCTGACGTGGAGCAGGATTATATATCTGACAGGGAGCAGGATTATGTATCTGATGGGGAGCAGGATTATGTATCTGACGGGGAGCAGGATTATATATCTGACAGGGAGCAGGATTATATATCTGACGGGGAGCAGGATTATATATCTGACAGGGAGCAGGATTATATATCTGACACGGAGCAGGATTATATATCTGACAGGGAGCAGGATTATATATCTGACGGGGCGCAGGATTATATATCTGACGGGGAGCAGGATTATATATCTGACGGGGAGCAGGATTATGTATCTGACGGGGAGCAGGATTATGTATCTGACGGGGAGCAGGATTATGTATCTGACGGGGAGCAGGATTATGTATCTGACGGGGAGCAGGATTATATATCTGACGGGGAGCAGGATTATATATCTGACAGGGAGCAGGATTATATATCTGACAGGGAGCAGGATTATATATCTGACGGGGAGCAGGATTATATATCTGACAGGGAGCAGGATTATATATCTGACGGGGAGCAGGATTATATGTCTGACGGGGAGCAGGATTATGTATCTGACGGGGAGCAGGATTATATATCTGACGGGGAGCAGGATTATGTATCTGACGGGGAGCAGGATTATATATCAGACGGGGAGCAGGGTTATATATCTGACGGGGAGCAGGATTATATATCTGACGGGGAGCAGGATTATGTATCTGACGGGGAGCAGGATTATGTATCTGACGGGGAGCAGGATTATATATCTGACGTGGAGCAGGATTATGTATCTGACAGGGAGCAGGATTATATATCTGACGGGGAGCAGGATTATATATCTGACGGGGAGCAGGATAATGTATTTGACGGGGAGCAGGATTATATATCTGACGGGGAGCAGGATTATATATCTGACGGGGAGCAGGATTATCTATCTGACGGGGAGCAGGATTATGTATCTGACGGGGAGCAGGATTATATATCTGACGGGGAGCAGGATTATGTATCTGACAGGGAGCAGGATTATATATCTGACGGGGAGAAGGATTATATATCTGACGGGGAGCAGGATTATGTATCTGACGGGGAGCAGGATTATATATCTGACGGGGAGCAGGATTATATATCTGACGGGGAGCAGGATTATGTATCTGACGGGGAGCAGGATTATATATCTGACGGGGAGCAGGATTATATATCTGACAGGGAGCAGGATTATATATCTGACAGGGAGCAGGATTATACATCTGACAGGGAGCAGGATTATATATCTGACGGGGAGCAGGATTATATATCTGACAGGGAGCAGGATTATACATCTGACGGAGCAGGATTATATATCTGACGGGGAGCAGGATTATGTATCTGACGGGGAGCAGGATTATATATCTGACGGGGAGCAGGATTATATATCTGACAGGGAGCAGGATTATACATCTGACAGGGAGCAGGATTATATATCTGACGGGGAGCAGGATTATGTATCTGACGGGGAGCAGGATTATATATCTGACGGGGAGCAGGATTATATATCTGACGGGGAGCAGGATTATGTATCTGACGGGGAGCAGGATTATGTATCTGACGGGGAGCAGGATTATATATCTGACGGGGAGCAGGATTATATATCTGACGGGGTGCAGGATTATGTATCTGACGGGGAGCAGGATTATGTATTTGACGGGGAGCAGGATTATACATCTGACGGGGAGCAGGATTATATATCTGACGGGGAGCAGGATTATATATCTGACGGGGAGCAGGATTATTTATTTGACGGGGAGCAGGATTATACATCTGACGGGGAGCAGGATTATATATCTGACGGGGAGCAGGATTATATATCTGACGGGGAGCAGGATTATATATCTGACAGGGAGCAGGATTATATATCTGACGGGGAGCAGGATTATGTATTTGACGGGGAGCAGGATTATATATCTGACGGGGAGCAGGATTATATATCTGACGGGGAGCAGGATTATACATCTGACGGGGAGCAGGATTATATATCTGACGGGGAGCAGGATTATGTATTTGACGGGGAGCAGGATTATATATCTGACGGGGAGCAGGATTATATATCTGACGGGGAGCAGGATTATGTATTTGACGGGGAGCAGGATTATATATCTGACGGGGAGCAGGATTATATATCTGACAGGGAGCAGGATTATATATCTGACGGGGAGCAGGATTATACATCTGACGGGGAGCAGGATTATACATCTGACGGGGAGCAGGATTATATATCTGATGGGGAGCAGGATTATACATCCGACAGGGAGCAGGATTATATATCTGACAGGGAGCAGGATTATATATCTGATGGGGAGCAGGATTATATATCTGACAGGGAGCAGGATTATGTATCTGACGGGGAGCAGGATTATATATCTGACAGGGAGCAGGATTATGTATTTGACGGGGAGCAGGATTATGTATCTGACGGGGAGCAGGATTATATATCTGACGGGGAGCAGGATTGTATATCTGACGGGGAGCAGGATTATGTATCTGACGGGGAGCAGGATTATGTATCTGACGGGGAGCAGGATTATATATCTGACGGGGAGCAGGATTGTATATCTGACGGGGAGCAGGATTATATATCTGACGGGGAGCAGGATTATGTATTTGACGGGGAGCAGGATTATATATCTGACGGGGAGCAGGATTATGTATCTGACGGGGAGCAGGATTATGTATTTGACGGGGAGCAGGATTATATATCTGACGGGGAGCAGGCACAGGGGGTTGCAATAGAGCTTGAGTGTGAGGAATTAGAGGGGGACAGAGACATGGAAGTCGGGGGTGGGGTGGCATCATGTGGAAAGGGAAAGGTTAGTGAGGGGCAGAAGGAGGGGGAAAGGGCAGCTCCTGGGCCCAAACTTAATGCAAGGAAGAGGATGAAACAGCAGGGAGGGGTCAAACAGGAGGTGAAAAGGAGCCGGAGGCTGCAGGAAAAAGCAACAGCTGCCTGAAAAGTTGAGAAGGAGCATGAGAGGAGGGAAGAGCCAGAGATTAAATGATGGGAAGATTATCAGGCATACTTCCCTTCTTTGGAGCGATGATTACATTGGTCTCGATTAATGTGAACAGACTGAGGGGTGAGAAGAAATTGCAGCAGTTGTTGCAGGGTTTCAAAGGTTCGGACTTGTGTCTCCAAGAAACCTTTTGGGATGAGGATATCCTAGAAAGAGTTCAGAAGGCTTGGAAGGGAGAGGTGTTTGCAAGTTGTGCAAACAATAACCGTAGAGGGGTGGCTGTTTTGGTGAGTCCGTCCATAGAAGAGAACGTTGCCTTGGTGGGCAAGGACACTGAGGGGAGATTTTTATGGCTAAGGGTAAAAATGGAGGGATTTAATTGCGATCTCTTTAATATCCATGCACCGAACAACCATTGCAAGCGTCGCGAGTTTTTTCGGGGGTTATTCACTGAAGTGGCAGAGGTGGAAAATCCTTGTATAGTGGGGGATTTTAATGTATTTTTATCTCGGATGGACATTTTAGCCCAGATGACCTTTAAAGATGATGGCCTAGAAATTGAGTTTGCCTCCGCCAGGGCTGTAGCGCCCGAAATTTAGCGCCAGCGTTAATTGCCACTGCGCCCGCCAAAAATTCAGCTGCGCTGCGCCCAGACGGCTGCGGGCGCTAATGGAGGGTGTCAGCGCCTCGCAATGGGTGCTGAATGCAGGATTGCGGCGCTAATCCCCCGCTGCGGCACCCGATGCGGTGCGGCAGGCTAGGGTACTGCAGGCCTCCTCCTTCTGTTAAGGAGGAGCTGCCTGCAGCCGACCGCTGGCCGGTGGAATCGCACGAAAAATGAGCCCGGCACCTCGGAGAAGTGCCGGGCTCGAGGCCCACACACATCTGTGCCGCGGGGGGGTGGTGGAGGAGTCCGGGGAGGGAGGTGCGGGCAGGCGGCCGCCGGGAAAGCAGCCGGCCACCGCACCACCTTAATGCGCCGGCGCTAAGTCCAGCAAGAAACTTTTGAAAAATCGTTAGTTGCGGCTGCCACGGGCGAGGCGACCGCAACTGAATTTCGGCGTCCGGCCGCGTTACCACGGCAACCGGGACGCTGCGCACACCGATGACGTCATCGGTGCCGGCGCAGCGCTACCGGCTAACGCCGATGGTAGGGCCCAAATCAATTTCCGAAACGGCTATAATTCCGGCGCAAGGCCCTCTAGCGCCTCTAATTGGGCGCTAACCGCACTCAATTTCTAGGCCGATAACTCCAGAGGAATGAATGTAAAAATGATGTCAAATTTAAATTTGAGAGTCTTATGGAGGGACCGGAACCCCCAAAAAAGGGAGTTTTCAAGAGCAGGTTGGGTGGGTGATGTTTTAAAACAGAGCCGAATAGGTTTTGTGTTAATGTGGGAAGGGTTAAGTTCACAGGTGATGGAGATTTATTATAAAAAAGTATTTTTTAGTGATCACTCGGCTTTGATTCTTAGAATTAGGAACAGCAGAGTTAAGATCGGTTCAGGGGTGTGGATTTTAAACAATCAATACCTGAAAGAAATTGCTTATAAAGAAGGGATTATAAATATAATAAAGAATGCTCGGAAGGAACCTTTGTTCTTGAAAGAAAGAAGAGTTTGGTGGGATAATTTCAAATATGAGGTAAAAGTTTTTTCAGTACGTTATGGGAAAAAGAGGGTGGCAGCTAATCAGCATTGAGAAGAGAATATAAACAAAAGGTTTATGGATGTCTGTAAAGCAGTTGACAGAGGGGATAAGGGAGCTGAGACAAAGTTCCGGGTGCTAAAGGAAGATTGGGAATTATTGCAAGCTGAAAAATGCAAGGGGGCCATTCTCCGTGCAAAGGCTAGAGATGCATTGGAGGGCGAAAGATGCACTAGATATTTTCTAGAGCAAGAGAAGCTGTGACAGAGATTATCGTTAATTGAAGAGTTGAAGGTTGGGGAGAAGATCATTCATGAAAGTGGGGAGATTTTAGAGGTGGCTATCAGCTTTTATCAAGAGTTATATACAGAAGAAGACATTTCCAATTTGGCGATGGAGAAGGTTACTGCTTTTATTGAAGAGGGTTTAAAGGAGGATGAGAGAAGCATGTGTGACAATGAAGTAGGATTAGCGGAAATAAAAGTAGCAATAAGTGGAATGAAGTGGGGGAGAAGCCCAGGGTCCGATGGACTAAGTGCAGAATTTTACAAAGAATTTTTCGAGATTTTAAGTCCATTATTCTTAGAAGCTTTAAAGGAAATTAAAATTGAGGGAAGCCTGGCCCCATCTATGAGGAGAGGTATCATAAGCTTAGCTGATATAAAAATAATAAAGGGAATAGACGGGATCTGAAGAATTGGAGGCCCATCACATTATTAAATGTGGATTATAAGATCTTAGCGAGGGTTATGGCAAATCGTTTGAAGGAGGTGTTACCGGAGATAGTTTGGCCCTCTCAGTCCTATGGAGTCATAGGCCGGGACATCGCAGACTCTGTGGTCTCAATCCGAGATGCGATAGAGCTCATGGAAGAGAGTTGGAGGGAGGCTTATGTATTAAAGATAGATCAAGAGAAAGCCTTTGATAGGGTCTCTCATGAGTTTTTATTGAAGGTTTTGGAAGCACTTGGTTTCAAGGAAAATTTCATTCGGTGGATAAGGATTTTTTATTCAAACATATTTAGCTGCCTTAAATGTAATGGTTTTTTATCCAAGTATTTCCTGATACAGAGATCAGTGAGACAGGGTTGTCCCCTGTCCCCATTGTTGTACACATTGGTAGCAGAACCATTAGGTTACATGATGCGAAAGAAACAAGGTGTAGTTGGGATTGTGGTCCCCAGTTCTGGGCTGGTGTCGGTGATACACCAATATGCAGATGACACAACTTTAACATTGAGAAATGGGGAGTCAGTGAGGAAAGCTATGGATGTAGTGGAGGAATATTGTAGAGCTTCAGGAGCCAGAGTGAATTATATTAAGTCCCAATGCCTGGTTGCAGGGAGGGGTAGGGGGAATGGTTGGGGGAATGTCCCTTTAAGGTGGTGGAGGTTTTGGAAGTTCTGGGGGTGCATATGGGGTGCAAGAAAGACAGGGATGAAGTGGATTGATTAAATTGGGAACCAAAGGTTATGAAAATTAAAAAGATTTTGGGAAGATGGGAAAGAAGGTGGTTGAAAGTGCAAGGAAGAGCGACAGTGGTGTCTGCTCTCCTGCTATCTAAGCTATGGTATTTATTTGAGAAGTCACGCAACACCAGGTTATAGTCCAACAGCTTTATTTGAAAGCTGTTGGACTATAACCTGGTGTTGTGTGACTTCTCACATTTGTCCACCCCAGTCCAACACCGGCATCTCCACATCATGGTATTTATTGACGGTGGAGGATATTCCTGAGTGGGTGGAAAAGTCCATCCTAGAGGCTTATGTGAGGTTTTTATGGGAAGGGAAACCAGCCTTGGTGGCATACAATACAATACAATACAAATCGCTTTATTGGCATGATAAGGTACATCTTATGTTGCCAAAGCATCAAAATACATTTATGGTTGAACACATAAACGCGGTTCCATTCATACAGTGTATAAACAGGTATATCCCTGAGTTTATAAATATACATTCGCCTTGTTTATATATACTCTTGTCTCAGTTTACTGGTTGTCCCTCTGTTCATGGCAAGCTGTAACATAGTGTGCCGCCAGTGTTACACAGCTTCTCTCCTCCCCCAGTAGGAATGGGAGTTTTTGGTTGTCAGTCAGATTTCTGAATTCAGGGCATATTTGTGAGAATTTTTGGTAGAAATTCTCTCTGATGCCCTGATATTTTCCACAGGCTGTGAGGAAGTGCATCTCTGTCTCAACTACTCCCTGACTGCAGTGAGAGCATATCCTGTCTTCTCTTGGCAGCCTGGTCTGCCTGTGTCTGCCTTTTTCGATCACTAGGCTATGTTCGCTAAGTCTGTACCTTGTCAAGGTTCTTCTCAGTTTGTTATCCTTTACCATGGTCAGGTAATCAGCTATGTTGTATTGTCTGTTTAGGGCCAAGTAGCAATTGAGTTTGCTTTGGGTTTTTGTTGTTTCTGCCCAATATGACAGAGATTTTTCCTTTTGCTTAGCGACGATTGTGTTGGGTCGAATTCTTTGTGTTACCCTGTCACTGTCCTGGGACTGGTTATTGTTAGTATTGTTATTAGTTACTTTATTGAGTCCCAGGACTAGTTGACTGAGGGTATTCTTCTTTATGGTCAACTCTTGGCATTTCAGGGCGTCGTAGTGATAGCATTGGGGGTTGCTCATTTGTAGGTGATTCCAAAATTTGGTGGCTCTTTTTTGGATAGTGATTATTAATGGGTATTGGCCTAGTTCCGCCCTGCATGCGTTGTTTACTGTTTTCCTTTGAGTCCGGAGGATACTTTTACAGAATTCCGCATGTAGGATTTCAATTGGGTGTTTGTCCCATTTTGCAAAATCTTGTTGTGTTAGTGGTCCCCAGACCTCACTGCCATAGAGTGCAATTGGTTCAATTACTGATTTGAAAATTTTGAGCCAAATGCTAATTGGGATTTCTATTTGGATTGATTTTTTGATGGCATAGAAAGCCCTTCTTGCTTTCTCTTTCAGTTCATTCACAGCCAGTTTGAAGTTTCCCGTAGAACTGATTTTTAAGCCCAAGTATGTGTAGTGAGTGGTTTGTTCAATTTTGGTTGTTCCTACTATGAAATTTATTGTGGGTCCAT
Source organism: Somniosus microcephalus (assembly GCF_052327205.1). Taxonomy (NCBI): domain Eukaryota; kingdom Metazoa; phylum Chordata; class Chondrichthyes; order Squaliformes; family Somniosidae; genus Somniosus; species Somniosus microcephalus. Next base: position 269,806,052 of record NC_140987.1, read on the forward strand.
GTTGTTTGGATCTTTGCTGGAACACAAGGACTTTGGTTTTTTGGGGATTTATTGTCAGGGCCCAAGTCTGGCAGTACGACTCCAGCAGGTCCAGGTTCTGCTGTAGACCCTCCTTAGTTGGTGACAGCAGAACCAGGTCGTCGGCATAGAGGAGGAATTTAACCTTGGATTCATATAGGGTGAGGCCGGGTGCTGTAGATTGTTCAAGTAGTTTTGCCAATCCATTAATGTAAATATTAAAGAGTGTCGGTGAGATTGGCGAGCCCTGCGTCACCCCCCGCCCCTGTGGGAAGTACTTTGTTTGTTTGTCTCCAATTTTAACTGCACATTTATTGTTTGTATACATTGATTTAATTACATCATATGCTTTCCCTCCTACCCCGCTTTCGATAAGTTTCAGGAATAAACCGTCATGCCAGATGGAGTCGAAAGCCTTCTGGAAATCTACAAAGCATGCGTAGATTTTGCTTTTGTTATGGTGAACGTGTTTGTCAATTAGGGTCTGTAGGGTGAAGATATGATCGGATGTTCTATAGTTTGGCAGGAATCCAATTTGGCTTTTACTCAAGACATTGTGCTCTTCAAGGAAGTTTATAAGTCTTTTGTTTATGATGCTACAGAATACCTTCCCCAGGTTACTGTTTACACAGATGCCTCGATAGTTGTTTGGGTCGATTTTGTCCCCACTTTTGTATATGGGTGTTATGAGTCCTTTGTTCCAGATGTCAGGGAAATAACCGACACTCAGGACCAAGTTGAAGAGTTTTAGGATAGCCAGTTTCAGTTTGTCGTCTGTGTGTTTAATCATCTCGTTTAGTATGCCGTCTGTCCCGCAAGCTTTTCCTGGTCGCAGGTCCTTGAGTTTTTCAAGAAGTTCTTTTTCTGTTATTACGGCGTCTAGTGGGTTTTGGTTATCTTTTATGGCCATTTCAAGCTTTTCCAGTTTTTTGCGTATTTGGTGTTGCTCTGGTCTTAGTGTGTTTTTCTGGTATAATTTTTCAAAGTGGTTTACCCATGTGTCCCCATTTTGAATGGACAAATCGTCGTGTTGTTTTTTGTGTAGTGTTTTCAAGTTGTCCCAGAAACAATTCGACTCAATGGATTCCTCCATGGAGCTGAGTGTATTCTTAATAAATTGCTCTTTTTTGGTCCTGAGTGTGTTTCTGTATTGTGTTAGCGTCTGACAATAAGTAAGGCGTAATTCCTCGTTTTCTGGATGTCTGTGTTTTTGGTTTGATAGTTTTCTAAGTTTTTTCCTCATGTTATGGCAATCATGGTCAAACCATTTTTCATAGTTTTTTGTTTTGGGTTTGTTCTTGCGAGCTTTCAAGTTTGCATTTGTTGCCAAATTATCAAAAATATTGTTTAGTTTACTAACTGCCCGGTTTACGCCTTCTTTATTGTGAGTGTATATGTTATCCAGAAAGGTGTCTAAGAGAGCTTGAGTTGATGCATTGCTAATTGTTTTCTGGTATTTTTCCGTGTCATTTTTGGCCCATCTGTACGATTTTTTGGTGTTGTACAGTTTACTGGGTTGTGTTTCTATGTTGTTTGTTTCTGTCTTTTTGAGAAACATAGTAATTTGGCTGTGATCTGACAGTGTTGTTTGTGGTTTGACTGTGAATGCTCTGAAAGAGGATGGGTCCAAGTCTGTAATCATATAGTCTACTGTGCTGCAGCCAAGAGGTGAGCAGTAGGTCGATCTTCCTAGGAGGTCTCCTATGAACCTACCATTGACAATGTACAGACCCAGGTTTCGACAGAGCTGTAGTAGCTGTTTACCGTTGGTATTTGACTGCTTGTCGCAGTTATGCCTGTATGGAAGGGAAGGGATGTCAAAGTGGTTATTCCCGAATACATAATTGTTTCCCTGATTATTGGTGAAGTCTGGTTCTTCGCCCGTTCTTGAATTGAGGTCCCCACAGATCAACACGTTCCCCTGGGCCTGGTATTGGATAATTTCCCCCTCCATGTTGGAGAAGGTGTCCTCTTTGTAGTACGGGGAATCGATTGGAGGGATATAAAGTGCGCAAATGTAAACATCTTGGGTGTTTGAGATAATCTCCCTCTCAAGTTTGAGCCACATATGGTTTTCGCCCTTTTTTATAAATTTGATGTAATTCTTAAGTTCTGTTTTAAACCAGATCAGTATGCCTCCGGAGTCTCTGCCTTGGGTTACACTTGGTAATTTATTGGAGGGAACCACTAGCTCAGTGTACCCTTGGGGACAGCCGGTGTCTCCTTTTCCTTTATACCAAGTTTCCTGTAAAATGATAATATCTAGATCTTTAGTTTCCTCTATGAACTCTGGGGTCCTACTCTTCACTTCTCGCACTGAAGAGCGTAGACCTTGGATATTCCAGGTCGAAATATATAAGGATTTCATGTTAAGTTTTATCTTTTTCTATGATAGGTTAAAGAGTGGTACGTGTTTGTCGTGTCTAAGTGTGGGGAAAAAAAAAAAAAATCACCCCAGTTGTCTACAAAAGTTAATACAATTTGGTTACAGTTCTTTCTATTAATTAGTCCTTGATCCATAAGGCGGAAGTAGATGCTGCTGCACATCTGCTTATTGTCTCTTAATGGATTGTTTCTGTCTGAGGTATTGCGTACGTCCTGTGCATCTCTCCCTCTGTCTGGCTGGTAGCGGTCCTATTCCCCTGTGGGACAGGAGTGGTGCAGGTCTGATAATGTTGTTTTGCATGGGGATCCTCTCCGGTCTCGGTTGGTGTGGTGGTGGTCTTTGTAGTGTTCCTGATATGTACCCCGCTGATCTCTGGTGGTCGGGGGGGGGTCCTCTTGGAGTCTGGGTATGGACCCGGTTAAAAGCGACGTCCTTCAGGGCTTTAGCAAAGATCGATATTTTTTGCCTTTGGATGTGGACGTGGTCGTAAAGACATTCTTCATCGAGGGTGGGGTGTTGGGCCAGGTGTACGTTGTGGTTTGATTCACATTCTGTTGCTATGCTAGCATTTATCTCATGAATTGTGTTGTTGTTGAAGTCTGTTCTCGGCAATATTGTGGAAACAGTGATTCTAGTGTTTGGAAATGTACTGCTTGCCTTCCTAATCATTGCTCTGAGCGATGTTGCTACCTCTTTCTGTTTGGTCTTTAGGTCATTTGTGCCCGTGTGTATTATTATGTGTTGGGGGGAGCCTAATCTGGCTTTGGTCAGCCATCCCATGGCTCTGTCTGTTGTTGGGCACCAAATCTTTTCAACTTTACTTCTAGGGAAGAGCTTTTTCTCCCATAGAAATTTCCCATTTGAGTCTATGAGTATTACGACGTCAGCCTTGTTTGTGTTTACTGTCTGGTGGCTTTCGCCTGGACTCATAGTGTGTGTGCTGGGCTGGGGTGTCTGGTGTGTGCGTACCTCTTGTGAGCGGCTCGCTTGTGGTTCCATGGTGGTGGGGGAAGATTGCGAGTCAGTATGCTGGTCGGTCTGTGTGGCACCCCTTGTATTGTGTGTCTGTTGCTTTTGTTCCGTGTGGGAGTGCAACCGTTCCGTCCGGCTCTGTCTTGTCTTATCTCTAGTCTCTGGTTGCTGGTCTAATGGTGTTTTCTCTCCTCTATGGCTCTCTTCTTTTTCCTGCAGCTCTTTCACCTGATTCTTAAGTAGATTCACCTGGTTATCAAGTCTATTCAGCTCTCTCTTGTGTCTCTCCCTCTCCTGCTTTTGTTTGTCATTCAATTTGAGGACCTCCTCTCTAAGTTTAACCATCTCTATCTCTAATTGATAAAATTTATCTTTTGGTTGTATCTGGCTGTGTGATCCCGGGGTATGTGTCTGGTCGGCCCTGGAAGGCTCACTCACTTCGTGGCTAAGCTGGTCGGCCCTGGAAGGCTCACTCACTTCCTGGCTATGCTGCTCTTCTCTTGGTGGGCTGGGAATGGTAGGAGAACTATGTGTGGCTTCCTCCGTGGTAGTTATGCTGGGGTTTGTCAGTTGTATCGTGTGGCTGTGGTTCCCCGGGGTTAGTGTCTGGTTTGAACTGTGTGGCTCGTTCATCCCTTGACCATGCAGATTTTCTCCTGGTAAGTTGTCAATGTTGGGGGGAGTGCGGGCCACTCTGGGGCTGTTCATTCCCCTCGTAGTTGATCTTTTCAGTGTCCTGAAGGCCGTTGCAAATTTGTCGAGGTTGCCTTGCACTAATATTGTTCCGGTATTGTACGCGTTGACAGTCGTGATTGAACTGTCTCCTGGTGTGTTAATTTTCATTATGGACCCATTTGCGGTATTTTTTAGCTTAACACTGGTATAGTGTGATTTTATTGCTCTGATCCAAGCCGCTGGCTGATCTGAGTAGAATATGAGGTTACTTTTTGTCCCATTGTTGTAACAGTCAGTAAAGAGAGTTTCTGGTTTTTCTCTCATCTGAGCATGCTTGATCGTTTTTATAGCTTTTTTTGTGGTGTTGGGGGGAATCTGGAAGCGGGGCTGTTGTGGATCTTCTGATTCGCTCATTTTTGGTAAAGTATTGTTGATCTTAGAATAAGCTTTTCTGGGGCCCCGGGTTTGGTGTTACCCTCTCCCTGTTCGCGAACTTTCCCGGTCCCCCTCTCCGACCCCGTGGTCCCTGGGCCTCGGCTCCTGGGTTCAACCTTCTCAGGTCTGAGTCTGTGAGCCGCTGTTTCCCGGTGCCTTCGGGCTGTTCCCCTCCCCCTCAGAGGTCTCTGGGCCTCTGTTTCGGCCTGGCTCCTCGGGCCTTTCCCTGGGCCTCCCTCCCTGGGCCCTGTACTCACGGTCTTGGTTGCGAGCCTTCTGGTTGCTCTCCTTCTCCTCAGAGGTCTCTGTGCCTGCTGGCCTGGCTCCTCGGGCCTTTCCCGTGCTGGATTGTTGGGCTGCGGCCCGAGTCCCCTCGGCTGTGCCGATTGCTGGATTTCCGGGATGCGTTCCGAGTCTCCTCGGCTGTGCCGATTTCTGGGATGCGGCCCGCGTCCTCTCCGCTGTGCCGATTGCCGGGCTGCGTTCCGGATCTCCTCGGCTGTGCCGATTTCTGGGATGCGGCCCGAGTCCCCTCGGCTGTGCCGGTTGCTGGACCGCTGGGCTGCGGCCCGAGTCACCTCGCCTCCTCGAACTCGGTCCCGATGCCGCCGACTCAACCACCGCTGCTGAAGCCCCGTGTGGCTGCCGTTCACTGGTTTGTGTAGTTCTTCTCTTGTTTCTTTTTTTTTTGCTTTGGCTTTTTTTTCCCTCTATTTTCCTCTGGGTTTTTTTTTCTTTGGTAGTCTTTCTGGCGATCTTTTCCTTCTCTACTTTGTCTAGACTAATTTAAACTTAAACTAAACTAAACTAAACTAACTTAATTAGAACTAAATTTAATTTTAAAACCTTTTAAAAATTGAAATGAAATGAAACTTTTTTTCCCCGCTTTAGACACTAAAAACACTAAAATCTCAGCAGCCCATCTTCAGCGTGTGTATTCACTCCGTCTGCAGCACAGCTACACCCCCCCCAGAACACACAGATACACCCCCCCAGAACACCATCATTGGATGGAGAAAACAGGGAGGGCTCAATTTTCCAGATATTGATTTGAAGAAGAAATCCTTTAGAATCAAATGGGTGAAGAGATTTCTTCAGAAGTCAAATACAAGTTTTTGGAAGAGATGTTTTGAGCATTTTTTAAAACAAAGTGGGATAGGAGGGCAGGGGATATTGTATATGGAATACAATAATATGTTTTTGAAACCGATTAAACTTCTCCCTAGGTTTTATAAGGGGGTTGTAGAGACTTGGGCCCAATTTTTAAAGAGTGTGCAGTTTATGCCCAAGGGGGCTGAGGAATTTTTAGAACAGCCCTTATTTTTGAACAGGTGGGTCAACATCAAAGGAGAGGTTTTATTTAATTAAGCTTTTATAAAAGCTGGGATTATATCTGTGAAAGATGTATTATACGAGGTAATTCCAGGTTGGTTGCCAGAAGCGATCGTGAGGGACATGGTGTGGGAGGAGGATCAGGAGATAGAAGTAAAAGCAATAGGAATCATGTATGAGAAGATTGTGAGGGCAATGCCACAGGATTGGATGGAAGAAATAAATGCAGAAATCTCCAAAGGAAGTAAAATGCGTCCTGCTTTTCCAAGCTTTGTACTAGAGAAAGGGGGAGAGTTGGTCCAATTTGACAACTGTAATACTCGAGATTTCTATGAGGTATTCAAAGAATGGAGATTCAAGACACCTGCTGGTCAGGAGTTTTGGCAGAGTATATACCCACAGCTGGACTTCAACAGGATTTGGAAGGGAGTGTGGGCGAATTTTAAATGCCCAGAATGGATTGAACTGGATTTCAAATTGGCTCATAACCGGATTTTTACCATGACGGTCTTGTGCAAGATTGGACGAGTGGAGGCGGCAACTTGCCCAATGTGTGGGACACAGGATGAGACTCTGTCCCATTTACTGGTGTTATGTCCGCAGTTAAATGACTTTAAGTACTATGTTCGACAGTTGTGTGAAGCTTTTATGCTGGGTGGGGACCGAAGAGCGAGAATGGGAATTCCGTGGGACTCAATTTTGAGATGGGGATTGCAGGAGAGTCTGCCAGAGTCTAGCGGAGCGGCAATTAATTTAATGTTCAGTTTGGCTAGATTTGTGATTGTGCAAAGAAGGAATGCTCTTTTTTTAAGGGGAGGAGAATCAATCTAAAAGAGTATTTAAATATAAGCTAAAAGATCATTATAAGGCTCTGTTGATGTTTTATTCAGAAAGGAATTTAAGGACAGTATTTTACAACCAATTTTTTAAGCACAATCGATGAATATATGTTACAGGTGACAAATTAAACTTCAGGTTTTGATGTTAAAATGTGGTGGCGGAATGGCTGTGCAGAGCGGTGGAATTGATTTGTATCATACAATGTAATGATCATGATGTTGTAAATGTTCTTAATGTTCAATAAAGTATAATATTAAAAAATAGTTGGTAGCACACTTGCCTCTGAGTCAGAATGCTGTGGGTTCAAATCCCTGGAGTGGGACTTGAGCACATAAATCTAAGCTGACACTCCAATGCAGTGCTGAGGGAGTGCTGCACTATCGGAGGTGCCGTCTTTCAGATGAGATGTTAAACCAAGGCCCCATCTGCTCTCTCAGGTGGACATAAAAGATCCAATGGCACTATTTCAAAGAAGAGCAGGGGAGTTATCCCTGGTGTCCTGGCCAATATTTATCCCTCAATCAACATCACTAAAACAGTTTATCTGGTCATTATCACATTGCTGTTTGTGGGAGCTTGCTGTGTGCAAATTGGCTGCCGCGTTTCCTACATTACAGCAGTGACTGCACTCCAAAGGTACTGCATTGGCTGTAAAACATCTGGTGGTCGTGAAAGGAGCTATATAAATGTACATTTTTTTTTTAAATGAAGCACGTTTCAAAGTGCAATCACTGTTGTAATGTTAGAAACACAGCAAGTTCCCACAAACAGCAATTAAATAATTACCAGATAATCCACTTTAGTGATGTTGGCTGAGGGACAAATGTTGGCCAGGACACCAGGGATAGTCTTCAACATAGTGCTATAGGATTTTTTATGTCCATCTGAGAGGGTAGACGGGGCCTCAGTTTAACATCTCATCTGAAAGACCTCCAACAGCAAAGCACTGAAGTGTCAGCCGAGATTTTGTGCTCAAATCTCATGGAGTAGGACTTGAACCCACAACTTTCTGATTCAAGAGGCAAGAGTGCTACCCACTGAGCCACGGCTGACACATACATTTCTCAATATTACAACAATGACTACACTGGCTGTAAAGCGCTTTGAGACATCCTGAGGTCGTGAAAGGTGCTATACCAATACAAGTCTTTTTTTTCCTTTCCTAGATCAATATACATACATGTAAATTTTCAGTAGAGGTCATTGGGTAATTATCAAGAACAGAAACCCTGTCTGAATCTTTTCCATCTCAAGCCTACGTCAATGCCAGCAGCAATACCATAGGCACAACAATAACAGCAAGGTGCTTCCATGAGGCATAACAAAAACAACTCACATTTATATAGCGCCTTTAATGTCGTAAAATGTCCCAAGAAGCTTCACAGGAGCCATTATCAGACTAAATTTGATACTGAGCCACATAAAGAGATATTAGGACAGGTGATCAAAAGCTTCGTCAAAGAGGTAGGCTTTAAGGAGCGTCTTAAAGGAGGAGAGTGAGGTAGAGGGGTGGAGAGGTTTAGGGAGGAAATTCCAGAGCTCAGGGCCTAGGATTGTAGTGCTGGAAGAGGTTACAGAGATAGGGAGGGATGTGACCGTGGAGGGATTTGAAAACAAGGATGAGAATTTTAAAATAGAGGTGTTGCCGGACCGGGAACCAGTATAGGTCAGCGAGCACAGGGGTGATGGGTGAACGGAACTTGGTGCGAGTTATGATATGGGCTGCAGATTTTTGGATGAGCTCATATTTATGGCGGGTTGAAGATGGGAGACCAGCATTGGAATAGTCAAGTCTGGAGGTAAAAAAAAAGGGCATGGATGAGGGTTTCAGCAGCAGATGAGCTAAGGCAGGGTCGGAGTCAAGCGATGTTGCGGAGGTGGGAGTAGGCGGTATTGGTGATGGGTGTTGGAAGCTCATTTCGGGGTCACATAAGACACCAAGGTTGCAAACGGTCGTGCAGCTGAGATCAGCTAGCTGAGGCTAGATGACAGTTCAAAACTATGAACCCGCTCATCTGAGTGGCTCATACCACATCATTTATCCACTGAGTAATCAAGGGAGTCTTATCGTCAATTATCTTAAGCGGACATGAAGATTTGAATCTGAATCCCTTTATAATGGGACAAGCTCAATATGCTCTAATTGCATCTGAAGCAGGGCAAGTTGCATTGATTAGCACTTAAAAATCACTTTGGAGCTCATCACATCTCAGCTCTCCTGCTGACCTCCCATTAAAACTGACTGAAGAAACTGCTAGGACGTAACTATAAAAATGCATAAAATATCCATTAAAATGTCATGAATTAGTGTTATTTAGACAGTAGTTTTAAACCATTATTCATATAAAAATGACTTTATAGATAAATGTGCTACCCAACCATTTCATGTGTGAACTTTACCATCAGACTCTAATGGAAACATCTCATCAATTTGACTAATGCTCTTCTGGAGAAGTGGATTCATATGAGCATTTTACCTCCGGCAGGACAGCAGCACCATTTGCTGAGCCTAGCCTATGAGTATTTCTGATTTTAACAGATTATTTGCCATCAGTGTAGAACCAAAGAATTAATCTGAGGTTAATTTTGATTTGGTCCAATTAAGAAAGATTTATTAGCTGAGCTGCTAGCGAAATTATGATGGCATTTCTTAACATGTGAGTGCCTATAGTGGATATAAACTGGAAGAGGACGTTAGTCATGGGACGTAATAGAATTGTGCAAAAATATGTATTTTATTGTGCATCTTACTTCAAATGAATAATACTCATACATTGTTGGTATGTAACCTTGGTTTGCGATGTTTCCATTTGAAGGACATGGTATAGTTTTATTATTGGTAAAACTTTAGGTTCGGCTCATTCAGAGCCAGCATTTGTGTAAACAGGCAAAAGCAAAATACTGCAGATGCTGGAAATCTAAAATAAAAGCAGAAATGCTGGAAATGCTCAACAGGTCAGGCAGCATCTGTAGGCAGAGAAACCGAGCTAACGTTACAGGTTGATGACGCTTTGTCAGAATTGTAAAAAGTTAGAGATGTAACAGGTTTTAAACAATTGCAGGGGCAGGGAGAGGAGGGAGGGGAAGAGAGAACAAAAGGGAAGGTCCATGATAGGGTGGAAGGCAGGAGCGATTAAATGACAAAAGAGATGATGGTGCAAGACAAAATGGGATGGTCATGGGGCAGGTAAAGAAACAAAAGATGGGTCCAGAGGAGGTGTAAATTGGAATATCAGAATCATTAGCAACAGCTGCTGTCCAAAAAAATGGGGGCAGAGGTTATGATCTGAAATTGTGAACTCGATGTTCTCTCTCCACAGATGCTGCCTGGCCTGCTGAGTATTTCCAGCATTTTCTGTTTATATTATTGTGCGGAGTGATTATTTCCACTGCGTGTTCATCGCTATGGGCGCATGCACGCCCATTTGGTATAGTGCATGCGCACTCGATCTGGTCGCACATACGCAGTACCAAACAGTGCAGCGGCTGCAGGCTGCACCGACACGCTTTCCTCGGCTCCGTGCGGAGAAGCTCAGGGGATTGGATGTTGGGGGGGGGGGAGAGGAGAGGGTATCAAAGGGGGGAGAGGAGAGAAGATTGAAGGAGGGGAGAGAGGAGAGGGGATCGAAGTGAGGAGGAGGGGATCGAAGAATGGGGAGAGGAGAGGGGATTGAAGCGAGGAGGAGAGTGGATCAAAGGGGGGAGAGGGGATTGAAAGGAGGGAGAGAGGAGAGGGAATCGAAGGGAGAGAAGGGTTTGAAGGGGGGAGGGAGGAGAGAGGATCAAAGCGGGGAGAGAGGAGAGGGAATCGAAGGGAGAGAAGGGATTGAAGGGGGGAGGGAGGAGAGAGGATCAAAGCAGGGAGAGAGGAGAGGGAATCGAAGGGAGAGAAGGGTTTGAAGGGGGGAGGGAGGAGAGAGGATCAAAGCGGGGAGAGAGGAGAGGGATTCGAAGGGAGAGAAGGGATTGAAGGGGGGAGGGAGGACAGAGGATCAAAGGGGGGAGAGAGGAGAGGGAATCGAAGGAAGAGAAGGGATTGAAGGGGGGAGGGAGGACAGAGGATTAAAGGGGGGAGAGAGGAGAGGGAATCGAAGGGAGAGAAGGGATTGTAGGGGGGAGGAAGGACAGAGGATCAAAGGGGGGAGAGGGGAGAGGGAATCGAAGGAAGAGAAGGGATTGAAGGGGGGAGGGAGGAGAGAGGATCAAAGGGGGGAGAGAGGAGAGGGGATCAAAGGGGGGGAAGGCCTGCTGAGCATTTCCAGCATTTTCAGTTTATATTTCAGTTTGGGGTAAAAGAGAAGTCTTCCCTCCTCTCAAGCGGACCCCCTGAGATAAGGGGTCGACACTTGCCCTATAGCAAACACAAATTTACCAGACAGACACCTTGGATAAGTTTCACGATCTTTATTCAAGCATATGCAAGGGGAAAATCTCAGTCTCAGCCCAGAGAAAGGATTCTTCCACCGAGTATGAAATACATACAGCAATTATACCCTAACTTGATGCGTGCACCCCTCATGCAGCCCATTTCTATGATCATTGATTGGTCTACAGAATAGGCAAAGGGCTGTGTCCATTCGATTCCCCTTATCAGAGAGGTTGCTGAATGGTTCATAGAAACCCATCTTTACAGCATTTGCGGGCTAATTTATCTGTTCCTGTTCTGGCCAGGAGGTGCTTACATCATGCTTTGAGAATCTGTATGTCCTGCCTTATCTTAAGCAAGGACAAAAGACCAGCTTATTAGCTTTACAGTTCCTGTCTTATCTGGGTCCTACATTTTTAAGCAAGGTTAGGAGACAAACTTATTTTTCACTAATTTTAATTCTAAGAAGTTATAGTTACTTCTAACTTTTAATTCTAAGAAGTCAGTTTTGTCCCCTTACATTCAGATTTCCAGCATCCACAGTATTTTTCCTTTGGGAAGAGAAACTTCCTGGACAAGACCCATCTCTGTCCAGGAGAGAGACAGAATACTGGTAATGGGGTGAAGGTGAAGACTCAAATCAGTAAGGCTGATGAACATATCTTTTATCAAGGATCATGAGAGAGGGGATAACTTTGGCAAGATAGTTTTATCACCTCTGGTTCTATTCTCACCACGTCTTCTGTCCGTTGAAAATGGAATTGTATTGATGATGGTATATAGACCATTCCTCCCTCTAATTGTTGTAACATTTCTGTCATTTCTTTTTTCACTGGGCAGAGCTGACAAATTAGTGTCAAATACACTGTAGTTCTGTGCTGTGAATTTGTGTTTGTTGATGGCCACCAGCATTAAAAAAAACTATTGTACAATCTCTCTGTGTGAGATTCAAACGTAGGTTTCAGAGGTGAATGGGTAGTGCCTTAGTTCAACAACAACAAGTTGCATTTATATAGCACCTTTAACATAGTGATACATTCCAAGGAGCATTATCAAATAAAAATAATCACGAGCTAAAGAAGGAGACATTGGGGCAGGTGACTAAAAGCTTGGTCAAAGAGGTAAGTTTTAAGGAGCATCTTAAAGGAGGAGAGAGAGAGGTAGAGAGTCTGAAAGGTCTAGGGCAGGAATTCCAGAGCTTAGGGCCTAGACGGCCAAAGGCTCAGCTGCCAATTGGTGTGGAGGAGGAAGTAGGGGATGCACAAGAGATCAGCGTTGGAGCGTTGAGGGCTGAAGGAGGTTACAGAGATAGAAAGAGATTTGAACATGAGGATGTGAATTTTAAAATCGAGGCATTAGTGGACCAGGAGCCGATGTAGGTCAGTGACAAAAGGGATGATGGGTGAACAGGACTTGGTGCGAGTTAAGATACAGGCAGCAGAGTTTTGGATTAGCTCCAATTTACGGAGTGTGGAAGATGGAAAGCTGGCCAGGAGAGCTTTGGAACAGTTGAGTCTAGGGGTAACAAAAGCACTTAGAAGGGATTCAGGGCTGATGGGCTGAGGCTGGGGTGGAGGCGGGCAATATTACAGAGTTGGAAGTCAGCTGTCTTTTTGACGGAGAGGATATGGGGTTGGTCGCTCAGCTCAGTATGTTCAATGTTATATCTGGGCTCTGATTTTAATTAAAATTTTGAGCCTTTGTTGGGTCATGTAAAATATTACTTTGTGTGATTATTTTTGGTTACAAAAAGAAAGTAAAAGTATCTCCCCTAATAAATAACTATCGAGAATATCTATATTATAAACGGATCGATCTGTCTGTCTGTCTGTCTGTCTGTCTGTCTCTCTATCTGTCTGTCTGTCTATCTGTCTGTCTGTCTGTCTGTCTATCTGTCTGTCTGTCTATCTGTCTTGTCTGTCCTCGGTGTGCGTCCTGTCCGGCTATGCGCTCGAAAGTTATAGAGTGTACCTACGCGTGCATTACGTCAAAAGAAGCTTACCTTTCCAAAACGGTCGTAAGCATATTTACGTTTCGGCCGGACAAAATCGCACCTTCGGTATCCAACAAAACGTTCAAAATTCCACTCATTAGCATCTAATTATCCGCTCATTAGCCATAGAGTGACGTCGAGGTCGACCATCGTACGCCGGGTTCCTGGCGTGCGGGCAGCCCTCCTACATTCGAGTGAAGGGACGATTGACCAATCCTACACTTCGGTGACCTGACGGTCGACCAATCGGTGCCTGTGTGGGCGGGCCTTATCGTTCTGAACCGAGGTGAGTCGCCGCCATCTTGATTCAAAACTTTCATTTCTTTTTCCCTCTTTCTGCGTGTTTCTTTCAAATCTACATTTCCAGCAAAAAAAAGTTGCTTTTAAAACACAAATTGTTTTTTTAAAAAAGTTAATTAATTTGTAAATCTTTGTCTAACCTCTATAAATACTCCTACCTTTCACCGTTTTTCCAGCCCGGGGCCTAGGCTTCTCCAACTGCCAGCAGTGCAACTCTAACCCAGGCTCCCGCCTAGACAAGACAAACACTGCAGAGGGCAGAGGGTGTGCTGCCTCAGCTCCATTCCCGGGGTCAGTAGGTGGGGGACGCTTCATAAGCAACTGGGTAGGTCGCAAGCACCCGAATAATAATCTGAAGATCCTGTGTTTGCAGCTGAGGAATTTTCTTCTGCTGACAGTCCCAGGTTACGGCAGCCATCTTTGTCAAGGAGGGCAAAAAGTTTCAGTGCGACGCATTTTGATTCAGTGTGTAACAGAGTGCATGCGTGGCCATCTTAGTAAGGAACATAGAGTGGGTGGGCTTCTGTGCTCCAATCGGGTGCTGGTGACCAAACAGACAATCGACTGTGTGGGCAGGGCCTAATCTTTCCAACTGAAAAGCAAGCGGCGGCCATTGTTTGTGATACAATACACTGAGAGGTGAGCACCCCTTTTTTAATAAAAAGATTGCTGAGGTTGTAAAGTGTATGTTAGAAAGATTTACCAATAATGTTTATAAGTACAGGAAACTTTGTGCTATCACCGGAGGTGAGCTATCCGGCAATCTGGAGCCACCGGCAAAAATCAGCAGCTGTTTTTTATTCCTTTTTTTTGTTGCTTTATTTGAACAGTCAAGCTGTGCAAGGTCTGTAGCTATAGCAACAGCTTTAGCTACAGAGCTTTAGGGCCACACCTGAGGGTTTAGAAGCTGTTGCTAAGCAACAGTGTTTGTTTGTTAAATACAGAGATAAGAATCTCCGTATCTCTCAACATTAACTCTGGAGAGTACTTGAGGCAAGGCAGCAGCTCGGTCCCGTGGGTGCCGGATAGCACAAAGTTTCCTGTACTTTAAGTTTATCTACCCCCCTCCCCTTTCCAACCCCACCCACCCCACACCCCCTTCCCCCCAACCCCCCACAACCCCCCTCACCCCCCTCCCCCCACACTGCCTTCCCCCTCCCCCCAAAACCCCCCCCACCCCCCCCCTCCCCCCCCACACCCCCCACACCCCCCCCCCCCCCACCCCCCCCCCCCCCACACCCCCCCACCCCCCCCCCCACCCCACCCCTCCCCCCCACCCCCCCTCACCACCCCCCCCTCCCCACCCCCTCCCAAACCCCATTCCCCCCCCTTCCCCCCAACCCAACCCCCCCCACCCCCCTTCCCCTCCATCCCCTCCTCCCCAACACCCCTCCCTCCCCCCCACCACAACCCCACTTCCCCTCCACCCCCCACACCCCATCCTCTCACCCCCCCACCCCTCCTCTCCCATCCCCCCTCCCCCTCCCCAACCCCCCTTCCCTCCCCATACCCCCTCCCCTCCCCCCTCCCCTCCCCCCTTCCCTCCCCCCCTCTTCCCCTCCCCTTCCCCCTCCCTCCCCTCCCCTTCCCCCCCTCCTCTTCCTTCCCCCCTCCCCTCCCACCCTCCCACCTCCCCTCCCTTCCCCCTCCTCCCTCCCCTCCCCCTACTCCCTCCCCTCCCCTTCCACCCCCACCCTCCCCCCTCCTCCCTCCCCCTCCATCCCCCTTCCACCCCTGCCCCCCCCTCCCTCCCCCTCATCGCCCCTTCCCCTTCCCCACTCCCCCCCTCGCCCTCCTCCCCCCCACTCCTCCCCCTTCCCCTTCCCCCACTCCCCCCTTCCCCTTCCCCCACCTCCCCCTCCCCTTCCCTCCACCCCACCCCCTCCCCCCTCCCCCTCCCCCCCACTCCCTCCCCACTCCTCCCCCTTCCCCCACTCCTCCCCCCTTCCCCCACTCCCTCTCCCCCACCACATCCACTCCTCCCCTCCCCCCCATTGCTCTCTCTCTTCCCCCCCAGTCGCTCTCTCTCTCTTCCCCCCCAGTCGCTCTCTCTCTCTCTTCCCCCAGTCGTTCTCTCTCTCTCTTCCCCCAGTCGCTCTCTCTCTCTCTCCCCCCAGTCGCTCTCTCTCTCTCTTCCCCCCCAGTCCCTCTCTCTCTCCCTTCCCCCCCAGCCGCTCTCTCTCTCTCTTCCCCCCCAGTCGCTCTCTCTCTCTCCCCCCCAGTCGCTCTCTCTCTTCCCCCCCAGTCGCTCTCTCTCTTCCCCCCCAGTCGCTCTCTCTCTTCCCCCCCAGTCGCTCTCTCTCTTCCCCCCAAGTCGCTCTCTCTCTTCCCCCCCGGTCGCTCTCTCTCTTCCCCCCCGGTCGCTCTCTCTCTTCCCCCCCGGTTGCTCTCTCTCTTCCCCCCCAGTCGCTCTCTCTCTTCCCCCCCAGTCGCTCTCTCTCTTCCCCCCCAGTCGCTCTCCCTCTTCCCCCCAGTCGCTCTCTCTCTTCCCCCCCAGTCGCTCTCTCTCTTCCCCCCAGTCGCTCTCTCTCTCTGCCCCCCAGTCGCTCTCTCTCTTCCCCCCCCAGTCGCTCTCTCTCTTCCCCCCCAGTCGCTCACTCTCTTCCCCCCCAGTCGCTCTCTCTCTTCCCCCCCACAGTCGCTCTCTCTCTTCCCCCCCAGTCGCTCTCTCTCTTCCCCCCCAGTCGCTCTCTCTCTTCCCCCCCAGTCGCTCTCTCTCTTCCCCCATCGCTCTCTCTCTTCCTCCCCAGTCGCTCTCTCTTCCCCCCCAGTCGGTCTCTCTCTTCCCCACCAGTCGCTTTCTCTCTTCCCCCCAGTCGCACTCTCTCTTCCCCCCCAGTCACTCTCTCTCTTCCCCCCAGTCGCTCTCTCTCTTCCCCCCCAGTCGCTCTCTCTCTTCCCCCCCAGTCGCTTTCACTCTTCCCCCCAGTCGCTCTCTCTCTTCCCCCCAGTCGCTCTCTCTCTTCCCCCCCGTCACTCTCTCTCTTCCCCCCCAGTCGTTCTCTCTCTTCCCCCCAGTCGTTCTCTCTCTTCCCCCCCCAGTCGCTCTCTCTCTTCCCCCGCCCCCAGTCGCTCTCTCTCTCTCTTCCAACAACAACATGTCCTCGAAAAAGCCTCAGCACCGCCGGGCACTCCAGCTAGTATTTTATAAATGGAACAGGGGCTTAGTTCCTGTAAAAAACTTCCAGTCAGATCATCCAAACTATATTATAACATGCTAGCTACAAAAATATGTTCCTATTAAAAAAAATTGGATGAGATCATAGGGATGATTCCCAATTGGGCACAGGTTCAGTCAGGAACAAAGTCATTTTTCTGGACTTTTAATTGCAATTTTTTGAGCTTTTTTTTAAATGATCCTCACTGAGACCTGCTCTGCATTTTCTGTTTCCTTTTGATGTATTTTTATAGCTTAAGTATAAGGCACATTGAAAATTGAAAAGATTTCCCACTTCCAGGTTTTTAAACACAGTGGCCTCAATATTAACCCCCCGCCATGATGAATGGGAGTGGCGGGAGGCAGTGTGATAAATAAGTTGCGAACCCAACCCCAACACGCAGCGCACGCGCCTGCCACCATTTTTCGGCGACGGCTATTGGGACATCCGAGTATCCCACTGTGGAGAGACGGGATGCTTATTAACATATTTAAATCGGGCTGCTATAGTGCAATTGGGAGACTGATTTGAAATTAACTCATGCCGTGGAAAGGAGGCGGGAGCTGCCAGATCCCCAGTGTAATTGGCTCTTTCAGCACTCCTCATGAGCCAATGCTCCCCTCATTCCCCTCAAGGCAGCCCTACCCCAGCCTCAATCTCCAGACTTCCCCACCCCCGCCCCTCGCAGCCCCCCAGCTCTTCCGATCGCAGGGCTTCCCTCTCCTCCCCTCCCCATTGCCAACCGGAGATCCTCAGCTGTGCCGACCCCTCCCCAGACCTGCCGATTGCCGATCTCTCCCCTTCTCAATTGCCAGTGCTAAAAGGTTACACAGACAAGGCTTTTGTTCCCTTGAGTATAGAAGATTAAGGGATGATCTAATTGAGCTGTTTAGGAAGATTCAAGGATTTGACAGGGTAGACGGAGAGAAACTATTTCCTCTGGTGGGGGAGGCCAGAACAAAGAGGTGTAACCTTAAAATTAGAGCTAGGTCATTCAAGGGTGATGTCAGGAAGCACTTCTTCACACAAAGGGTAGTGGAAATCTGGAACTCGCTACCCAAAAAACTGTTAAATCTGGGGGTCAATTGAAAATTTGAAAGTGAGATTTATAGATTTTAATTTTTCTTTATTCATTCATGGGATGTGGGTGTCGCTATGAAGGAAAGCATTTATTGCCCATCCCTAATTGCCCTTGAGAAGGTGGTGGTGCGCCAGCTTCTTGAACCGCTGCAGTCGGTGTGGTGAAGGTGCTCCCACAGCGCTGTTAGGTAGGGAGTTCCAGGATTTTGACCCAGCGACGATGAAGGAATGGCGATATATTTCCAAGTCAGGATGGTGTGTGACTTGGAGGGGCACTTGAAGCTGGTGGTGTTCCCATGCAGTGGCTGTCCTTGTCCTTCTAGATGGTAAAGGTCGCGGGTTTGGGAGGTGGTGTCGAAGAAGCCTTGGTGAGTTGCTGCAGTGCATCTTGTAGATGGTACACACTGCAGCCATGGTGCGCTGGTGGTGGAGGGAGTGAATGTTTAAGCTGGCGGATGGGGTGCTTTGTCCTGGATGATGTCAAGTGTTGTTGGAGCTGCACTTATCCAGGGAAGTGGAGAGTATTCCATCACACACCAAACCTGTGCCTTGTTGATGGTGGGAAGACTTTGGGGAGTCAGGAGGTGAGACACCCACTGCAGATTACTCAGCCTCTGACCTGCTCTTGTTGCCACAGTATTTATGTGGCTGGTGTAGTTAAGTTTCTGTTCAATGGTGACCTCCATGATAGTGATGGTAATGCTGTTGAATGTCAAGGGGTGGTGGTTAGACACATTTCTGACCCAATGATGAAGGGAAGGTCATTGATGAAGCAGCTGAAGATGGTTGGGCCTAGGTTACTGCCCTGAGGAACTCCTGCAGCGATGTCCTGGGGCTGAGATGATTGGCCTCCAACAAACATAACCATCTTCCTTTGTGCTAGGTATGACTCCAGCCATTGGAGAGTTTTCCCTCTGATTCTCATTTACTTCAATTTTTCTAGGACTCCTTGATGCCACACTCGGTCAAATGCTGCCTCGATGTTGGGGGCAATCATTCTTACCTCACCTCTGGAATTCAGCTCTTTTGTCCATATTTTCACCAGGGCTGTAATGAGGTCTGGAGCTGAGTGGTCCTGGCAGAATCCAAACTGAGCATCGTTGAGCAGGTTATTGGTGAGAAAATGCCGTTTGATAGATGCCAGTGTTGTAGCTGTACTGGCACAGCTTGGCTAGAGGCACGGCTAGTTCTGGAGCACAAGTCTTCAGCACCACAGCCGGGATGCTGTCAAAGCCTTTGTCAGTGCACTCCTTGATATCATGTGGAGTGAATCGATGTGGCTGAAGACTGGCTTCTGTGATGGTTGGAACCTCAGAAAGAGGCTGAGATGGATCATCCACTCAGCACTTTTGGGTGAAGATCGTTGCAACCGCTTCAGCCTTATCTTTTGCACTTAGGTGCAGTGCGCTGCCATCACTATGGATGCAGATGTTCATGGAGCCTACTGATACTAGCTTTTTATTCCAGATTTATTTAATTAACTGAATTTAAATTCCCCTAGCTGCCGTGGTGGGATTTGAACTCATATCGTCAGATCATTAGTCCAGTGACGTTACCACTATGCTACCATACAGTTAGGCAAAGATATAACAGTAAAGAACCAAGGTGGGTAGATGGAGTTAAGAAACAGATCAGTGTTGAAATCTCGTGCTGGGGTGTTGCAGGGACTTCTTGTTGGTATTATAATGCCCTGGTCAAGTAAGGACTTGATCATTGGTTCAATGCCTTGTTCTGCTGCTTGGGAGAGAGGATATTGTGCCTTTCTTGGGAGTGGGACTGCAGGATTGAGGGTAACCTTGTAGGGTTGTGTGGTTAACACCTTTCCGACCTCATTGGGGTGGCTAGAGCATACTTGCTTGGGGATTTGACTCAGATGTTTCTCTACTTCTGGTAGGAGCGGGAAGTTATGGATGTCCAACCCCCTTGCCTCAAATTTGCCTTCGAACAGCAGGCTTGTCTGCAATTCCACCCCGTATCCCTGCTTTTCTTCATACTGGACCAAGGTACCCTGAGGCACTTGCCACTCTTTTTCTATTCCTAGTCCTCCCATTCTTTTAACCATTGGTCCCAAGTCCCTTGGTGCATGTCCTTGTGCCACCGTTAGGGTGCAATGTGGTTTACTGTCTTTTTCTTCAAACAGGTCCCATGCTTCCATGGGTAAAAGAATAGCGGCGGCTATGCCTTTGGGACCAATTAAAATTTTCTGAATTTTCAGCAAATATCTGTGTTGTAGAATGGGCTTATAATATCTTTTGTGGTATTTGTCCATTCCTGTCTCATCATAAAAGGCTGTGCAGTGGAGCTCTGTATGCCAATGGCCCAAACACTGATCTAAGGACAAATTGGAGGGAGCCTATAATAGTTGACAATGTTTTGCTAAGACCATCTTCACAAATCTGCCATGCGTATAGGACCAGGGACAATTTGATCTGTAGTGGGTACATACCACATCTGTCTATGGGAACATGGACTTCAAGTCCTTTTTCAGAGCAAACAATCGTTGCCTTCATTTTATATAATAAGTCTCTTCCTAATAAATTCACTGGTACTTCTTGAGACAGTAAAAAGGTATGTTGGTTCCTGTAATTATCTACTTGCACACTGAAGAGTTCTGATCAAGTCATGGTCTGAGTAACTCCTGACAATCCTACGCAACTGGCACTAGTGGCTGTACACGGAATTCCTTCTGCATATTGTTTTGTCAACACTGAATTGGTGGCTCCCGTATCTACCAGAAAAGGAATTTCTTTTCTCTCCATATTTATTATTAAGGTGGGCTCTTCTGTCATATTGGTTGAAACTGCAGGCAATCGTTCTAGGGGTAATTGCTTTTGGGCAATCTGCGGGTCAGGTCCCAGGCGTCATGTTGAATAGGGTAAATTTAAACTTTGTCCACTTTGATTCTGGTTAGCATTTTGTGCTCCCCATGGGTTGTGGACTGAAAAATTTGCTTGAGGGCGGGTGTGAACCTGCGCTTGGGTAGAACCGTTTCCCTGGGTCCATTTTACCCATTTGGGTAAGTCATCTATTGATATCTGACCACAATTCTGGAGTGTGCCTTTTTCTGGTATTTCACTTGCTCCGGCACCCATTCTGATTGATTGAGAGTTTTTACAGTTTCTGATCTCACAATCCTTTTCGGTCAACTGAGTTCTCTATGCCCACTCCTAATGACCGTCACGTGGCCTAAAAAGGCTCTTAATTCAGGCGCAGTCTGGGTGTGTGAGATATGTTGACATGAACCAACCGTAGTCGATCAATCAGGCACTGTTTCCTTTCTCAATCAAAGAATGTTTTTCCGAATCACAATTTTCCCTAGTGACTCTTCCCGTTTCTTAAATTGCAATGTCGCACAAAAGTATTGAACACAACAGTATAACAAGGACAAGTAGGACAAACAACATCCACGCGGGTATACAAATTATAGCCTTAAACTCTATCTAAACAAATAGTCAATTCTCAGTCTGCGTTGTACGCCACTACAGACCAAGTCCTTAACAGTAAAACATATTACTTTAAAATCCTGTCTTTTAAGGATAAGTCCTATCTTTCAAGGACGAGCGTCCCTTTTTACTTTTCCTCTATTTCAAGGATATCTCTCCCTTTCTTTCAAGGGTAATCGTTTCTTTCCTTCAAGAAACAGGGACCTCTACAGATGTCTCTTCTTACCTTCCTTTCAACAATCTGCCCGGCCTGTTTTCAGGGTGCAGGTTTTTGAAATCTGCCTCCTTTTACTGTCAAGCTGAAAGAGGTAGTGATAACAAAAATTTCAACTCAACCCTGAAATGAGTCTTAACAGATTGCAGTACTCCTGCCGAAACAAACAGACTACACGACTGTACTGTCCAAGGAGGAACCCCTTTGGTGACTAGGCGCCACTGATAACTGGCCAGTTAGGGTCTGTTCTTAGAGAGTCATCATGTTCTTGTCTGTTTACTCACCGGTAGGTAGCAAGCGATCTCGGTGGAACCTCCCAGTTTTACTGTCGAAATCTCGACTCCGAGTAAGACTCTAAAATACAAGCAGTGCCGTCAGATAGTTAGTTTATTTTTTACTTGCACAAGGGGAGTGTTGCCTTGTCAAAGGCTAGGCCAACAACTCCAAAGAACATCAGCGAATGCAGCATATTTATACACTCAAACAAGCAAGCGTTCCATATATCACGTGTAATGGTATTGTATCAGTTTGCACAGTGTAAGAGTTTGCACAATGATAATCAAAAGGTCAGCAGGACAGAAATATCTCCAGACAAGGTTATTTAATCATATATCTTGTCAGGAGGTTCTGTCTGAATCTTGTTACCAAAATGATCAGCTTACTCCTGTCTGAATCTTGTTACCAAAATGATCAGCTTACTCATGTCTGAATCTTGTTACCAAAATGATCAGCTTACTCAATAGTTTTGCCTCTTTGTCTAGCGACAATCATTAATAGTTTATCTATTCTATAGCCTTATGCCTCCCTTGTGCTAGTGAGTCAATACAGCTGTTATCACATCATCAATGTGGGTAGGTATTTTGAAAGGTCTCTTGGTCCTAGACACGTTTTGACACATTTGCTTCTATGCGTTAACTACAACCTAAGCAAGTTTGTTCTTTTAACCCCTTGATAGCTTATTTTTACTTGGGCATTTTATTCTACCCAGCATGCTAAGTATAATGTCAATTTCCACATCAGCCATGATCCATGTTGACCTCCTGTGTGAAGGTGACCTACGCCAGTTGCATGCTTTGGGCATTGGTAGCTTCTCCTGAGTTCTGTAGAAAGCACTTCGCCTGCCTTCACCATACCTGCTATAATTTGCAGTTTTTCATCTGTAAGGTTCATGCCTGCCTTGTGCACTCTTCCTTCATTTCTTCCAAAAACTGTACTCCATGTCTAGATTAGCCTATAGTGCACTATTTAAAGCATTTAAGTGGCTTTCAGCAGTTTAGTAGCATTCTTGCAAGTGCTTTCTGATGGGCCACTCCTTTTTGCAATACTTTTATGCCTCTGAAGTACCCAAGGTTTTCAGAAAGTGCACAATGTTGTGTGTTACTGTGAGTGTGTTAAAGAAGGGAGAAATTTTGAATTTCTGTTTAATACACTGCCTTTTCATTACAAATAATTGTGCTGTTTGTTGTAATGATTGTTTTAAAATGGTGGCCCAGATAAAGGAGAAGCCTTGCTGCCGACTGTGAGGTCAATAGGTCAATGAGAGGCAATTGTTGATCTCAGGGAGATGTGGGAGAGCTAAGAGCTGTTTTACTCCTGAGTCCCATTGCTGTTGGACTTTGTAAGTTGCAACAAAGGGAAGGAGCCAGCTGTAAACAGGTTGTCCTGGTGCTTGTTCACTTTCAAGGCACTGCAGGTAGTATAATTAGACTAGAGTCTCAGAAGCTCCCTTTCTATTTTCCCCCCCAGACTCATCATTTGAGTTGTCCTTGCTTCCCTAACCTTCTCTCTACTCCTCTCTCACTCCCTCTCTCTTTTGTTCTGGTCCTCTAGGTGCTACCACACACTCGGGAAATGGTGTAATTTTACCAGGTTCAGCGGTGTGTAGCTTCTGTAATAAGTAGCTTGCTCACCGTGACCAACCACTTCGCCCGGTTAAACAGCCAAGTTTTTCCTCCTTCTCCAATATTTTTATAACTAATAAACAAAAATGAAACATTCACAGCCATTTTTTAATGCCCTGTGATTTTCCTCCCGGGTGTTGCTCGCAGCAGCGTCCAGGAGATTAATTGATGGAGATTCCAGGGCGATCCTGGAGGGTTGGCAACCCGATGCTCAGTGGGAGGCGTGCCATGCTTCTTTGGGCGTGTGGAGGGGCAGGGTTGCCTTGATTTAGGAAATCTTTTTTGAGGTTGTAACTATCAGGGTAGATAAGGGGAAACTTGTGGATGTATTATATTTGGATTGTCAGGAAGCATTCGATAAGGTGCTACACAAGAGGTTTTTACACAAAATTAGAGCTCATGGGGTTGGGGTAATGTATTAGCATGGATTGTGGATTGGTTAATGGACAGAAAACAGAGATTAGGACTAAACGGGACATTTTTGGGTTGGCAGACTGTAACTAGTGGGGTACCACAAGGATAAAAGCTTGGGCCTCATCAATTTACAATCTATATCAATTATTTATATGAGGGGACCAAATATAATATATCCATGTTTGCTGATGATACAAAGCTAGGTGGAAAAGTAAGTTGTGAGGAGGATGCAAAGAGCCTGCAAAGGGATATAGATTAAGTGAGTGGGTAAGAACATGTCAGATGGAATATAATGTGGAGAAATGTGAAGTTAGAGAGGGTGCAGAAAAGGTTTACGAGAATGATTCCAGGGATGAGAGACTTCAGTTACGTGGATAGACTGGAGAAGCTGGGGTTGTTCTCCATAGAGTTGAGAAGGTTGAGAGGAGATTTGATAGATGTTCAAAATCAGGAGGGGTATAGACAGAGTAGATAGAGAGAAACTGTTCCCATTGGCGGAAGGGTCGAGAACCAGAGGACACAGATTTAAGGTGATTGGCAAAAGAACCAAAGGCGACATGAGGAAAAACTTTTTTACGCAGCGAGTGGTTAGGATCTGGAAGGCACTGCCTGAAAGGGTGGTGGAGGCAGATTCAATCATGGCTTTCAAAAGGGAATTGGATAAGTACCTGAAGGAAAAAAATTGCAGGGCTACAGGGAAAGGGTGGGGAATGGGACTAGCTGAAGTGCTGTTGCAGAGAGCCGGCACGGGCTCGACAGGCCGAAAGGCCTCCTTCTGTGCTGTAACCATTCTACGATTGTATGATCCACTTTGCTCGGAAAAATAGAAATGCAGAATATTTTTTTAAATAGTGAGACATTAGGAAATGTTGGTATTCAGAGGGACCTGGGAGTCCTTGTACATGAATCACTGAAAGTAAACGTGCAGGTACAGCAAGCAATTAGGAAAGCAAATGATATGTTAGCCGTTATTATAAAAGGATTGGAGATTAAGAGTAAATAAGTCTTATTGCAATTTTATAGAGCCTTGGTGAGACCACTGCTGGAGTACTGTGGTCTCCTTACCTAAGGAAGCATATACTTGCCTTAGAAGGACTGCAACGAAGGTTCACCAGACTGATTCCTGGGATACAGGGATTGCCCTATGAGGAGAGATTGAGTAGACTCGGCCTACATTGCCTAGATTTTAGAAGAATGAGAGGCGGTCTCATTGAAATGTATAAAATTCTTAAGGGGCTTGACAGGATAGATGCTGGGAGAATGGTTCCCCTGGCGGGGGGTCTAAATTTAGGGGTCACAGTCTCAGAAAAAGGGGCCGGCCATTTAGGACTGATATGAGGAGAAATTTCTTCACTCAGAGGTTTGTGAATCTTTGTAATTCTCCACCCCAGAGGGCTGGAGATGCTCAGTTGTTGAGTATATTCAGGACAGAGATCGATAGATTTTTGGATATTAAGGGAATCAAGGGATATGGGGATAGTGTGGGAAGGTGGAGTTGAGGTCAAAGATCAGCCATGATCTTACTAAATGGCGGAGCAGGCTTGAAGGGCCGAATGGCCTACTCCTGCTCCTATTTCTTATGTTCCTATGATTGTTTCTCAGTGAGTGTAGGTGTTGCTCAGTACAAATGTTCCTTGGTGGGGGCAGGGCTTGCCTAATCTTCAATGGATGGGGAGAAGAACGAATTAGAGTGGTCAATGAGGGTGCAGTCGGAATGATCCTTGGTTGGAGGGAAGGTACTTCAGTTTCAGGTTTAATAAGACTGCTCTGCAAGAGGGTGGGGAGGAGTCCAAGCATTCCTTGGGTGAGAGGTGGAAGAAAAACCATTGTGAAACCCAAAAGGACTGCAATGGAAAAAACATGCTTGACATGAGGGAGGTGGGGTGGTGGGGGTGAGAGCGCGCCAGAAAACCGGCAGTGCTGCCCAAAGTTCACGTAATGTTTATTTGCCTGCTGCTACAGCCTGTCAGTGCCTACATGGTGAAGTGAGATGATGAGTATGACAATGTGTGTCTAATTTTTGGTGGGAGTGGTCCTGTTGCTGGACAATGCGGGAAAAAGTTGGCCTTCTGTAGACTGTTCTCGCGAATTAAGATGATGATCCGCTCTATAAATTTAGGGAATTATAAAATAGTGTTGTTTAGATTGACAGTTCAGGTAATTTACAGTTATTAAGATAAATTTTGCTTGATATATGCTTTTAAACTCCAGGGACTTGAGCACATAAAGCTAGGTTGACACTCCAGTGCAATGCTGAGGGAGTGCTGCACTGTCAGGGGTGCCGTCTTTTGGATGAAACGTTTAACCGAGGCCCCGTCTGCCCTCTCAGGTGGACGTAAAAGATCCCATGGCACTATTTTGAAGAAGAGCAGGGGAGTTATCACAGTGTCCTGGCCAATATTTATCCCTCAACCACCATAACAAAAACAGGTAATCTGGTCATTATCACATTGCTATTTGTTGGAACCTTGCTGTGTACAAACTGGCTGCTGTGTTTCCCACATTACAACAGTGACTCCACTCCAAAAGTATTTTATTGGCCTCAAAGCGCTTTGAGACATCCGTTGGTCGTGAAAGGCGTCATATAAATGCAAGTCTTTCTTTCTATGGGGAAGCAAATAGTGCACTTAAGGACAGAACAAAATACATTATTATTATTTGAGTTCCTACTAAAATACCTATCTCCTAAGTTTCAGACAAAGGGAAATTCAAGGTCACTACAGCAAGGCTGTCACATAACATTAGTTCAGTCACAATTAATGGGTCACATAATGTGACCCTCACAGTGCTGCTTACAGGTGCAATATCAATGTGCTGCTATGGCCGCTCACTTTCTCTAACATATAATAGAGAGATTTCCATCATATACAATAGGTGAGGCAGAGAAAAATACTTATAAGCAGACATAACAAAGACTGATTATATCAGTATGCTTTCACATAAGCCAAAAATTGGGTTGTGTACAATTTAAATATGTCGGGGGAATTTATTTATTTGATTGCACATACGTGATTTGGGTTATTTTCTTCTTGACTCCTTTAATTTCTTACAACGGATTATATTTCTTTCAGTGGGAGCTCACTCTTTGACGGAATATTAACCTTGCGTGTTAATGCATAATGCAGAGAAGAGATTGATTAGGGCACTACACTCCCAGCACGACCGAAATCTCATGCTTTTCTGCCTCTCCTAAACAAAGTGACAAAACGAGTGCGCTGTCTTGAAAGCTACATTTCTTTTTCCTTAAAGTGTTTAATGTTTATCCTGGAGATCTGATGGTAAAAAAAAACTACGTTGCCATGAGTACAAAAAAAACCCCCAATCCAGCCATCTCTTACAATGCATCAGTGATACCAGCAGTGACATTTACTGTCAAGTAATCAGAATGGAGAACCAGCACTGCAATTGCATATTAAATGAGTACAAATGATACACCAGGCCAAATTGCATCAAATAGGGCCATGACCAGATTCAAAACAAACCTCCTACCAGTCACCACAAACAGTCCAGAAGGGAGCCAGCTTCCTCATCAGCACTGTAACCATTTGAGATTTGTAAATTACTACATCTGCTACCCTTATGTCCTGTCTGTGTGAGATTGCCAATTTGGACTGAGCTGTAAGCAAGTTTGACCGATGCCCACTAGGAACTGGATTCAGTGCTGGCGTTGATAAACACGCAGCTTTTTAATCTCTTGAAGCTGAATCGCCTGACCAATCGGGTGAAAGCCTCCTCTCTCTCTTTCTGTTGATTATGGGGTCCTAAAGGAAATGAATTTAGGTAGTTTCGCACCAATGGCCCCACAGTACAAAACCACCCACAGTCTGCCCATGATGTTACTTTCCTGCAGTCTGAAATAAGGAGCTAATTTAAACAGTTGGTTTGTAACCTAGCTGGGGAAGAGAGGGCAATTATGTATTTTAATTAGACAAAATTAATTTTTAATTTGACAAAATTAATTTTTAATTTAAATCTGCAGCTTAGCTTGTGGGTGAAGTGTTTTTTTATGTATATTCCTTGAATCTGGTGTTTTACGCCACAATTCTTTATTCACCGCTCCTTGTTCGAGTCTTTTCAATCTGATTACGCACTCATGATACTGAGACGGGTCAATATAAATAACTAAATACTATGCCACTGTGACCATGGTTTGCTCTCTCTCTGTCCTCCTGAACCTTTTTACTGCCTTTGCCACTGTTGGTCACTCCATTCTCCTGCATTGCCTTATCTACAGCTCCAAGCAACTACACTCTTGTGGTCACATTGCAACCTTAAAGCTGTCATTACATCATCTCAAACAGTTTTTCCTCCTGTACCTGCACAACAACAACTTACACATCAACGTAGTAGTATGTCCCAAGGTGCTTCACAGGAGGGGTACTGAATAAAATTTGACACCGAGCCACATAAGGAGATACTAGGACAGGAAAGAGGTAGTTTTTAAGGAGCATTTTGAAGGAGGAGACAGAGGTAGAGAGGCGGAGAGGTTTAGAGAGGGAATTCCAGAGCTCAGGGCCTAGGCAGCTGAACGCATGGCCGCCAATGGTGGGGCGATGAAAATCGGGGATGTGAAAGAGGCCAGAATTGAAGGAGCCCAGAGATCTCGGAGGGTTGTGGGGCTGGAGGAGTTTAAAGAGATAGGGAAGGACGAGGCCATGGTGGGATTTTAACACAAGGAAGAGAATTTTAAATTTGAGGTATTGCCGGACCTGGAACCAATATAAGTCAGCGATCACGGGTGATGGGTGAACGGATCATACAGTCATAGAAACACTTCCCCATAAGCTCTGTTGTTAGAGGGCTGCAGCCTTGGTTCCCTCCTATTCACTATTTACATGCTAACATTCAGCAGTATCCATCACAAGCACGGTGTCATCTTTTGTGATGTTTACTCATTTGGCCTAGAAGGGATTTTTGTTTTAATTTATGTTATGAATTTAAATTTAGCTCACACAGGATTAGAAAAAATGAAAGACTTGCATTTCTATAGTGCCTTTCATGACCTCAGGATGTCCCAAAGTGCTTTTACATCCAATTAAGTACTTTTGAAGTGTTGTAATACAGGAAACATAGCAGCCAATTTTGCACACAGCAAGATCCCACAAGCTGCAATGTGATAATGAGCAGGTAATCTGTTTTAGTGATGTTGGTTGACTCTCAGGAGCATACAAGTTAAGTTAATCCAGTTCTTTAACTGGGGTACTAGTGAAGGCAGTTAACAGTATTGGCCCAGATATTCCGATCGCAAGATTCCCGCGGGCGGAGGGCTGCAATCTGGAAAAATCTGCGCCAAGACTGGAGGGCTTCTGGGAGGCACACAATTCTGCTGCTGGGCCTCTCCAAACTGCCGGAATGCAGGGCCCAAGTACCCCAGAGGCGCAGGTATTTCGCAGCGTCCTGGGATCACGTGGGCCATGGGGAGCCAATCACAGAAGGGAATCTCCCTTCATACATTTGACAGGAAGACCTGTCAAATATTAAATGGAGATGACCCCTAAAACAGAGTAAAACTTCAAATAAATTTTTTTTAAATCACATTTTTAAAATGACTTGAAATTATATAAATTAACTATTTTAAACAAAAATTAACATTTTTGAAAAAAATAATTAAAGTTTTTAACGGGGCTTTAAAAAACTTGCCTTTTTTTAAAAGTATTTTTAAATGATAAATCAGTGGAAAAATGTTTTTTTTTACTTTTTTCAACTCTTATCCTGGTAAAAGCAGGCCTTTTACCAGGCGCAAGAATTGTAAGAGCCTCAAAATGAGCAAGGTGCCTCCACATCTGCTGAAGCCACAGGGTAAGCACCACGTAGAAGCACGTGTAAGAGGAAGATAACACACAAGGGTAGTCACTTGAGTGTTTTGTTCTGTTGTATATTTGTCATTGTCATCCTTTTGTGATTGTATGAAAAAAAGTGATGGCAAACAGTTGAAATTCTGGTCTATGCGTTCTGGGAAAGGAAGTTGCACATTGAGGGCTCAGGGTGACTTGCATTTGTAATGATGATGGTGAAAGTGATAGGAAGGCGCTGTTTATTGGAGAGATGATGTATGGCATGTTAAGGTTGTCCACACATTCATAGCCATATGCCAGCCACCTGTGGTTGAAGTGTAAGCTTACGTAAATCTGGCATGGATGTGTGCATCCCTTGCATGATGGCCAGCAATGAGCTCGAGTGCTGCTGCATTGGCCACATCTGACCCCGCAAGGCATGCCTCCTCCTCATCCTACTCGTCCTCCTCCTCTTCTTCCGAGGAGGTTCTGCGATTAGCCACTTGTTCCTCAGGGAGCGCTAAGCCACACTGCTGTGCAATGTTGTGCAGTGCACAGCAGACGACGATGGTTCTGGACACCCAGGCTGGTGCATACTGCAGTGCTCCACCAGATCTGTCGAGGCATCAGAATCGCATTTTGAGAAAGCTGATGGTTTGCTCTATGATGCTTCTGGTGGAAAGGTGGCTCACATTGCACTGCTCCTCAGCCTCGTTTGATGGCCTCCTCATCGGTGTCATGAGCCACTTTTTCAGGGGATAGCCCTTGTCGCCAAGTAGCCATCCGGAAAGTTGGATTGGCGGATTGAAGAGCTGAGGCACAGTAGACTGCTGCAGGATGAAGGAGTCATGGCAACTGCCTGGGTACTTGGCACAAACATATATAATGTTCCTCCTGTGGTTACACACCAGCTGGACATAAAGGGAGTGAACATAAGAACATAAGAAATAGGAGCAGGAGCAGGCCAATCGGCCCCTCGAGCCTGCTCTGCCATTCAATAAGATCATGGCTGACCTGATCCTAACCGCCAATCTACTATCACAGAACCATCTCCTGAATCTAACAGAATTAGACACACAAAATAGGAGCAGGATCAGGCTACACGGCCCCTGGGCCCGCTCCGCTACCCACAGGGCCATGTCCGATCCGAAACTAGACTCATGTCCAAATTCCTGCCCGCTCCCCGTAACCCTTAATTCCCTTTACTTCTAGGAAACTGTCTATTTCTGTTTTAAATTTATGTAATGATGTAGCTTCTACAGCTTTTTGGGGCAGCATATTCCATGGACCGACCACCCTCTGAGTGAAGTAGTTCCTCCGCATCTCAGTTTTGAAAGAGCAGCCCCTTATTCTAAGACTGTGCCCCCTCGTTCTAGTTTCATCCATCATCGGGAACATCCTCCCCGCATCCACCCGATCCAACCACTTCGCAATCTTATATGTTTCAATAAGATCGCCTCTCATTCTTCTGAACTCCAATGAGTAGAATCCCAATCTACTCAACCTCTCCTCATATGTCCATCCCCTCATCCCCGGGATTAACCGAGTGAACCTTCTTTGTACTGACTCGAGAGCAAGTATGTCTTTTCTTAAGTATGGACACCAAAACTGTATGCAGTGTTCCAGGTGCGGTCTCACCAATACCTTGTACAACTGAAGCAATACCTCCCTATTTTTATATTCTACCCCCCTAGCAATGAAAGCCAACATTCCATTGGCCTTCTTAATCACTTGCTGCACCTGCATACTAATCTTTTGAGTTTCGTGCACCAGGACCCCCAGATCCCTTTGTACTTCAGTACTTTCCAGTTTCTTGCCATTAAGATAATAACTTGCTCTGCGATTTTTCCTGCCAAAGTGCATAACCACACACTTTCCAGTATTGTATTCCATCTGCCAAATCTCTGCCCACTTACTTAGCCTGTCTCTGTCCCCTTGCAGGTTTTTTATGTCCTCCTCACTCACTACTTTCCCTCCCATCTTAGTATCATCTGCAAACTTTGATGTTACACTCGGTCCCCTCCTCCAAATCGTTAATATAGATTGTAAAGAGTTGGGGACCCAGCACTGACCCCTGCAGAACACCACTAGTTACTGAATGCCAGTCTGAGAATGAACCATTTATCCCAACTCTCTGCCTTCTGTTAGATAGCCAATCCTCTATCCATGCCAGAATATTACCCCCAATCCCGTGGTTTTTTATCTTAAGCAATAATCTTTTGTGTGGCACCTTGTCAAATGCCTTTTGGAAGTCTAAATACACTACGTCCACTGGTTCCCCTTTATCCACCCTATATGTTACTTCCTCAAAGAACTCCAGCAAATTTGTCAAACATGACTTCCCCTTCATAAAACCATGCTGACTTTGTCCTATTAAATTATGATTATCCAAATGTCCTGTTACTGTCTCCTTAATAATGGACTCCAAAATTTTACCTACCACAGATGTTAGGCTAACCGGTCTACAGTTTCCAACCTTCTGTCCACTGCCCTTTTTAAATAAGGGTATTACATTAGCAGTTTTTCAGTCTGCCGGGACCTTTGCTGAGTTCAGGGAGTTTTGGAAAATTATTACTAATGCATCCACAATCCCTACCGCCACTTCCCTCAAGACCCTAGGATGTAAGCCATCAGGTCCAGGTGATTTATCCGCCTTGAGTCCCATTATTTTACCGAGTACCACTTCCTTAGTGATTTTGGTCATGTTTAGCTCCTCCCCCCCTATAGCCCCCTGTTTGTCCAGTGTTGGGATATTCTTAGTGTCCTCTACTGTAAAGACTGATATAAAATATTCATTCAGTGTTTTTGCCATCTCCATATTTCCCACCATTAATTTCCCGGTCTCATCCTCTAAGGGACCAACATTTACTTTAGCCACCCTTTTTCTTTTTATATAACTATAAAAACTCTTACTATCTGTTTTTATATTTTTTGCTAATTTACTTTCATAATCTATCTTCCCTTTCTTAATCAATCTTTTTGTTATTTTTTGCTGTCTTTTAAAGTTTTCCCAATCCTCTATCCTCCCACTAGATTTGGCTACCTTATATGCCCTTGTTTTTAGTCGAATACTATCCTTAATTTCTTTACTTAGCCACGGATGGCTGTCTTTTCTTTTACACCCTTTTCTTCTCAGTGGAATATATATTTTTTGGAAGTTGTAAAATAACTCCTTAAATGTACACCACTGATCATGTATCGTCTTACCCTTTAATCTATTTTCCCAATCCACTCTACTCAATTCCGCTCTCATACCTTCATAGTCTCCTTTATTCAAGCTTAGCACGCTTGTTTGAGATCCAACCTTCTCACCCTCTAATTGAATATGGAATTCAACCATGTTATGGTCACTCATTCCAAGGGGATCCTTTACTAGGACATTTTTAATTAATCCTGTCTCGTTACACAGGACCAGATCTAAGGTTGCTTGTCCCCTGGTCGGTTCAGTTACATACTGCTCAAGAAACTCATCCCTAATACACTCAATGAACTCATCCTCATGGCAGCCCTGCCCAATTTGATTTGTCCAATTAATATGATAGTTAAAATCCCCCATAATTATAGATGTTCCCTTATTACAAGCCTCAACTATTTCCTGATTGATACTCCATCCAACAGAGTTGCAACTGTTCGGAGGCCTATAGACTACGCCCACTAGTGTTTTTTTCCCCTTATTATTCCTTATCTCCACCCAAACTGTTTCATTATCCTGATCTTTGACCCAATATCATTTCTCTGTGTTACAGTGATTCCTTCCTTTATTAACATAGCCACCCCACCTCCCCTTCCTTCCTGCCTGTCCTTGCTGATCGTTAAATAAGTGGAAGCTCTTGTGGTTCACAAATACAGCTGGGTTGTGATGGGGTGCCCTAATGGCCACATGTGTGCAGTCTACGAGGCCCGGCACTCTTGGGAAGCCTGACATATTTGCAAAGCTAACACACGCAAAGTTACACTTGCTTCATCCATAGAGAAGTGGATGTAATTGTGCGTCTTTGCAAAGAGGGCATTGGTAGCCTGCGTGATGCAGGCCTTTGCAGCTGACTGGGAGATGCCGCTGATGTCTGCAGATGAACCCTGGAAGGAGCCTGAAGCAAAGAAGTTGAGTGCGGTGGTGACTTTGACAGCCACTGGTTAGGAGTGACCACCTGCTCCTCTGGGCTCCAGATGTTGGTGCAGCATTTTGCAGATGTCAGCGGCTACCTCTCATGGAAGTCTCAGCCTCCTCTGGCACTGCTGCTCACTCATGCTGACAAAGCTGATCCCCTGCCTATAAACCCTGAGTTGGGGGTATCTCTTGTGGTGCGGTGCAGCCCTGCGCTGATGCCCTCTGCCCTGTGCAGCATCAGGTGGCTGAGGAGAAGGTTAGCGCTCCTGTTGTTGGTGCTGCTGTTGTGCCTGGTTGTGTTGCTGCCACGGCTGCTCTTCCTCCGAATCTGACGACCAGGATGAGAGGATATAAATGGTTCCCATCCCACTGGTACAGGAAACTTTCGATTTACCGGCACCTAAATAACCAGAAATCTCGGTTAACCGGCAAAATTCAGGAGTAGGTTCAGGTAAGTTTTACTTCATATTGTACTTGCCTTCCTCGATCTGTTGCTGTGCAAGGGTGTGGCTGCAGCTGTTGCTAAGCTACGAGACGCTTGGAACTTGTGGCCATTGTTCTGAACCTGTTGCTAAGCAACAGCGTTTGTTGCTTTTTACGGAGCTGTCAGCTCTCCGTATCTTTTACTATAGCTTTCGGTTATCTGGAATTTTTGATGAACCGGCACCACGTCGGTCCCGTCGGTGCCGGATAAAAAAAAGTTTCCTGTATATATCTCAGTCAAGGAACGGAGGTTGTTTGTGCTCAAAGTGGCCAGAGGGTATTCCAAGGAGGTTACACAGCAGATGGATTTCAGACTCAACACTCACAAGATTAGTTGAGCTGTAAAATGTCTCCCAAGCCTCAAAGCCCTAAGTTGTAGCATGTGAAAGAATGAGAGATTGCAGGACTGCTTTTAAGCTGCTCGAATAGCTGGCAACAATTCAGGTCCTCGCTCAACCTGGCTCGATTCACCAGAAGTGTTTTTATGAAGGCGGGCAGCATGGTGGAAAAGCTGCAAAATCAGATTAGGCCTTTAAAATAGGATTATCCAGGCAGTTAACAAGCTCTTAACTGCCTTAACTGCCTCTCCCGCCATTTGGTGTCGGGTGAGTTCGGGAGCGGCTGACCCAACACTTGCCAAAGTTGCGTGGAGGCAGGATGGAGGCGGGTTCGCAGCCCGCACCTAGTTTTTCCAATTTTCGCAACAGACCCACCTCCAAACCCGCCCCTAAGCACTATTAAACTTACGGCCATAGTCTCAGCCATATGCTACGTTATACTGGTTAAGTCTTACATTATTGCATTTACCTGAAACACATTCATCACATCTATGCTGAGGATGTCAGGGTAAAGCCCTTAAAATGGGGTAGTTAGCTTATCTGCCAGCCATGGCGCAGTGGGTAGCATGCTTGTTTCTGAGTTAGAAGGTTGTGGGTTCAAGGCCCACTCCAGAGACCCAAACCCAAAATCATAAGCTGGCACTGTCGGAGGTGTCGTCTTTCAGATGAGACGTTAAACTGATGCTTGTCTGGCCCCTCAGATGGATGGAAAAGATCCAACGCACTATTTCAAAGAAAAGCAGCTGGGTTTCCCCCAGTGCTCTGGCCAAGATTTATCCCACAACCAACATCACTGAAACAGATTATCTGGCCATTATCACATTGCTGTTTGTTGGGAGCTTGCTGTGGACAAATTGTTTCCTACATTACAACAGTGCCTACACTTCAAAAGTATTTAATTAGCTGTTAATTGGCTTGAGGTTGTGAAAGAAGTTATATAAAATTCTCTTTATTTGTTAAATGATGGATAAGTATACCCATGACCTTTGCACAGATCAAACCTACAGTCTTGCAAAGCATTTTCACCTTTGTTGAGAAACATAGGTAAATATGATTTGGCTGAGTGCCTGGTGAGCTACTAAAAGCTGCTTTATTGAACACAGTTCACTTAGAATCATAGAATGATACAGTATAGAAGGAGGCCATTCAGCTTATCGTGCCTGTGCTAGCTCTTTGAAAGAGCTATCCAATTAGTCCCACTCCCCCTGCTCTTTCCCCATAGCCCTGAAGCAGTTTGTAGGATCAGATTCCAAAAGTAATCAAATGCTCATAGCAACTGTCTATAAATCAGCTCACCACCACCTTCTCAAGGGCAATTACGGATGGGCAATAAATGCTTGCATTGCCCGCAACGCCCACATCCTGGAACAAATATTTTTTTAATTGTAATTGCAGGCATATCTTAATTATGTCACACAACACTAGCCTTGTTCCATGGGAAAACTACTTGCGTGGTAACAGTAAGACTTGTATGCTCATTTTACATGAATAATTTGGTGCTACGGCAACTGGGTGGTATGTTATGCATTTGATAGTTAATCGCAGTGAAAAGTTTGTTTGGGTGATAATGACACTGCCAGTAGCGTTGTTGTGTATTTGTGTAGAACAGTGCCCTCATTGTTGTCACATAGGCAAAGAGAGGGCAAAATATGTCATTAGCACCTTCTGGGGTGCAGTTTTCTTCTGCTAGGATGCTCGAATAGCCAGTTTATAGACTTTCATTGTCATTTCATGATCTGTCTTTCGGCTGAGATGTTAAACCGAGGCCCCGCCTGTTCTCTCAGGTGAGCGTAAACGGTCCCATGGCACTATTTCAAAGATGAGCTGGGGAGTTCTTGTCAATATTTAACCCATAAACAACACCAAAAAAAAGACCCAGATTATCTGGTCATGATCAAATTGCTGTTTGTGGGAGCTTGCTGTGCGCAAATTGGCTTTCTATGTTACAACAGTGACTACACTTCAAAAGTACTTCATTGGCTGTTAAGCACTTTGGGACATCCTGAGGATGTGAAAGACGATATATAAATGTAAGTCCTTCCTTCGTCTTTCCTTTGTTTCTTTCCTTCCTACTCTAGAAATGAACTGTTAACATTGGAACAATATAGAATGCATGTCCCATTCATCATTTAGGGTAACTTCGTGCCAATAATTTAAATCACCTATGTCTTCCACAGTGGCTAATGGGTAAACACATTGTTCAGCATGGGAGTGCTCGACAGGTGCTTGGGGGAGAGGAGGATTTCCTCTTTGTGCTGTGCATAATTAAATAGTTTATAAAGAAAGGAATTATAATTTCAGTGTACATACCACACAATGGAAATTTCACCCCACTGCTCCCCCAGAAGGTAGCATGTTCATCCTTGAGTTAGCTGATCGTATATTGAAAGAAAGACTTACATTTTTATCGCACCTTTCATGACCTCAGGACATCTCAAACTGCTTTTCAGCAATGAAGTACATTTGAGGCGTAGTCACTGTTGAAATGTGGCAGCCAATTTGCGCACAGCAAGGTCCCACAAACAACAATGTGATAATTACCAGATAGTCTGTTTTTGTTATGTTGATTGAGCAATAATTATTGGTCAGTACATCAGGGCGAACTCCTCTGCTCTTCTTCGAAATATTGCCATGGGATCTTTTACGTTCACCTGAGAGAGCAGGCAGGGCCTCAGTTTAACATCTCATCTGAAAGACGACACCTCTGACAGTGCAGCCCTTCCTCAGTACTGCACTGGAGTGTCAGCTAGATTTTTGTGCTCAAGTTTCTGGAGTGGGACTTGAACCCACAGCCTTCTGTCTCAGAAGCAAGAGTGCTACCCGCTGAGTCATGTCTGACACTAGATGGGGTAGCAATGGGAATGTTAAAGCTATTCAGCAAGGAATAACTTTTTAAAAGATACTTGCAGTCTTCAATGAAATGATACTATTCGATAGATTAAACTCTGTGGGGGTAATTTTGGCTGGGCGATGAAAATTGGGAGAGATGTAGAGTGGGTGGCTTATCTGATATCGCCCTTTTTACACGATCACCCAAGGTCAAAATTTGAATGCCATTTAAAAATTGCACCACTGCTGCCAACATGAGTAGTGAACTTCATTCACTTAGTGAGCTTTGTCCGGAACAAGGAACCCCGAGTACATCTTTAATATAGAAAGAGGAGGTTCCTGGCAGTCAATCTTTTACTAACAAGTAATCGGAGCAACTGTTTATTTGCTTGGCTCAACAACATCAGCTTCAAAGCAATGCATTCCATTTGATTAAGCTCTTTTATGGGGAGGTGGACCCATACGTGAGCTCATCAAATCTTGTGTGAATTCATGAAATCGTGTTGCCATTTATCAGGACAGTATGAAGGCTTTACAAGTACCTTCCATTATTAACATCACATCAAGACAGCTCATTCTCAGTCTTCAAAACAGAAGCAGTGTGAGTGGAATTTATAGAACTAGTACCAGCCTACCAATAAGAGCTGACCACTGTTGTATACATGCGACTTTATTTAATGATAATGGTGGGTCATTATGACTTTTGACAAGGCTGTAAAATGTGCGATATTGGCTCGATCACCCATTAAACACCTCTCCTGATTTTTGTTTCAATAAACAATAGCCACAGTCTGTTCCACTAAATGCATTATGACAGTGAATAATATCACCAAGGGTTTCTTGAAAGATTACTGGTCAGAGCACCAAGCTTAAGTAACACTATTTATAATTGGCTTCCTAGGAACTTTGATTTCACTAGCAAAATACAAAAAGTAATGTTAGATTTTGATCCAGAGGTCTAAGAATCCAATATTTCAGGACATCCTAACACGCCACTGGAATGTCAGCATTATTCAGGTGGAATTACTGTCCACAAATCCCTGAAGCTCTCTTGACACACCATCAGTGAAAACAATCACTACAGCGATATTAAAGAAGTGTTGAGGTAAATATTTACCCTTACATAGATTCTAGCTGATCAAAGAAAATTGAACAAGGGGATGTTAGCGTGTTGGCAGATCTACATGCGCAAATTTATTTGTAGGGAGTATGTTTAATTTCATTCGTATTAATGCACTGGTTTGTTTATAATCTACTGCAGGTCATCAGCCACCTAATTGCATTTTATTTTCAGTCTCTGCGAGCATTTAATGAAAGACAAAAGCCTTTAGCCTGTACAACTCCAGTGCGTCAAAGAAAGAAAAAAAGACTTGCATTTATAAAGCACATTTCATAACCTCAGGACATCCTGGGGCACTTTACAGCCAATGAAGTACTTTTGAGTGTAGTCACTGTTGTAATATAGGAAATTCGGCAGCCAATTTGCGCACAGCAAGCTCCCACAAACAACAATATGATAAAGACCAGGGCCTAGAAATTCAGTATAGCCACTTTTGGGGCGGTAAAGTCGGGCGGGCGCTAAAGTTAGCGCCCGCCGGAAAGTGGAGGCCACTTCGCCGATATTCAGTAGCTTTGGCCAAGGAGTTTGGGCGAGCGCTGAAACTGGCGTTGCACCCCTATCTTTAGGCACTAAGCCGGCGGTGCAGAGTGATACCGCCGAGGCCGGGCGCAGCGCAGTTGCGGTCATGTTTTGATTGACAGCAGACACCCAGACGCCGGCCAGCTCTTAAAGGGGAAAGGGTCGACTTGGTCTGCTGCCACGCCCTGGATAGTGGAGCCCTCCAGCTAGGCCTGAGCACTGCTGCTGGACCCAAATAGCGCCTGAAGCCATGCAGAAGGCCCGTGAACGAGCGCAGCGCTTCTCAGAGCATGCTTTGAGGGTGCTGCTTAGGGGTTTGGAGAAGAAAAGAGATATCTTGTGCCCGGACAGTGGCAAGAAGGCT
Organism: Somniosus microcephalus; assembly: GCF_052327205.1. Taxonomy (NCBI): domain Eukaryota; kingdom Metazoa; phylum Chordata; class Chondrichthyes; order Squaliformes; family Somniosidae; genus Somniosus; species Somniosus microcephalus. The sequence continues at coordinate 269,845,114 of NC_140987.1, forward strand.
CCCAAGAGGCTGTACAGGAGAGCCTGGAGGGAAATCGCCCAGAGGGTCACAGCCAACAGCGATGTCCCCAGGACTGGTGACCAATGCCACAAGAAGTTCAACGACCTCACTCGGTTGGTCAGGGTGAGTACCCTTTCCAGTGTCCTCCTCATCCTTGCATGTGCACCTCACATTATGGGCAAAGGGACCTCAAAGGCCTAATGGCCAGCCCTCCTCCAGCAGCTATGGCACTGGCATGATCATCAGTAGCACTTTCTGCACTTGACACACTGGCCAAGCTATTCGACCATGGGAGGCAGTGCACACAACAACAGGGCACCACACTGGCCAAGCTATTCGACCATGGGAGGCAGTGCACACAACAACAGGGCACCACACTGTACTTAGAGGCCGTCCTTTCTCTTGCAGGCCAAGCTGGCGCAGAATCTGAAGAGCCGGACTGTCACCGGGGGAGGCCGTGTCCAGTTCCAGGAGCTCAGTGACCTGGAGGAGCACGTGGCTCGACTCATGCGTGCCCGGGTGATTGGCCCCGTTGCTATTGGAGATGCCGACCCTGTGCTGGGCCCCAATGGTAAGGACATGACCGTTTGGACCTCTCTCGTTCCCCTTGCGCTTCAGATCTACATCCTTTGCCACTGTCCCACCAATGCGCATAATGCCACCACTCATGCCTCCCTCGCTGACGCTCTGTCCTCACTCTAAAGCTACTCTTGCACCTTCCTGCTTTCAGCTGGTGAGGAGGAGGTCCCTGAAGCTGCGAGTGTCAGTCCCTCGGAAGAGGAGGACGACGAGGACCAAGAGGAAGGCGGCACATCGGGGGAACCCTCATCCGCGCCAGGGGATGGCAATGGAGGGGACACGTCTTGCCTGGAGGAGAGCCAGGGGGAAGTGTTGCAGGGGGGTGTAGCTCCTGTGCCCAGTGGCGTCCAGCCACGCGGGAAGGGTCGGGCAGCACGGCTGCCTTCTCCCCAGAGGGGGGAAGTGTTGCAGGGGAGGGCAGTTGCTGGGCCCAGTGGCGTCCAGCCACGCGGGAAGGGTCGGGCAGCACGGCTGCCTTCTCCCCAGAGGGGGGAAGTGTTGCAGGGGAGGGCAGTTGCTGGGCCCAGTGGCGTCCAGCCACGCGGGAAGGGTCGGCCAGCTCGGCGGCCTTCTCCCCAGAGGGAGAGTCCGGCCTCCAGTCCGGAGACGGTCCTTGCCCAAGAGGTGCGCCTCCTTGATCAAATGTCCGCGGATTCGGAGCGGCGCCACACCGAGTTCATGGGGGTTGTGGGACAGTTGCCTCAGGCCATTGAGTCCCTGGCTCATAGTGTGGCCGATTTCGGGGACTCACAGGCCAGGGGTGTCGAACAACTCGCGGCAGCACAGGACGCGAGTCGAGAGTTCATGAGTGGTGCTGTGCAGACACTGGCTGGTCTGATGCGGGCACAGACCAGGGCAGTACGGGCACTCACTTCTACCACACTCGCTGTGGCACGGACGCATTGCCAGGGCACCCGCCGCGCTGCTGCAGCACAGCGGTCTGGCCTTCACCAGATTGCTGCGCTTGCTGCAGTGCCAGCCCGGCCGAGTGCCAGTATCTCTGGCGACCAGCGAGTGCCTGGCATCAGCCAGCTTTCCCCCATTGCTGCAGCCGCCACTGCCACTCCCCCAGCAAAGCTGCGACGAGCTGCTGGAGAGACTGATGCTGCCCAGCCACAGCTGCAGCAGTCAGCAGCCGGCCCCTCCAGGGCCGGACCTCGTCTAGGCCGACCCCCAAGGGCCTCTGCCGTCACGCTTTGTGCCCCTCAGGAGCCTTCCCCCAGCCTTGCAACACCCACAGGGCCCAGGTTGAGGCGGAGCAGCAGGTCGGGCAGGGGCCGGAGAAGCCTGCACAAGGACTCGTCCTCTCGGCACACCAAGTAGAGTGTGTTGCCAAATGTTTTTTTATATGGGGGTGTTTGTGTTCTGTATGGGGGGGGTTTATTTTGGTAAGGCCGAAGATGATGGCAAATGTTTTTTTAGATGGGGGTGTTTGTGTTCTGTATGGGGGGGTTTGTCTTGGTAAAGCCGAGGATGAAGGCCAATTGGATGGACAAGTTTTGTTATTCCTCCCCAGGTTGTGGGAGTGAGATATGTTTTTGACTGTTTTTTGGGGGTCTTGTCTGTTTTTGTGTTTCATGTGGGAAGGGCCCTGAGTTTGTTAAATAAAGCTTTTTATTTATTCAGCTTGTCCATGTGTCATGTTTCAAGTGGTTGTTGCGTTAACCGGCTGAGGGCTTGCGGAGCGGCTGCATTCAGGTGCGTTCATTGCCACAAGCCATTCCCTGACAGGGGGCCTAGAAGTGTCGTTCAATAAGCCGCCGGCGGACGGCCCTTGGACCTTGTGGCTCCCTCCTGGGCTGGTGCTCCTCCTCCTCCTCCTCCTCATGCTCCTCCTGCTCCTCCTCCTGAGGTGGTGGTCCAACGTGAGGTGGCAGTGCCTGAGTCCTGCGGATAGCCAGGTTGTGCAGCATGCAGCAAACGACGACGAACTGGGAGACTCTATCCGGCGAATACTGTAGAGATCCGCCGGAACGATCCAGGCAGCGGAACCGTTGCTTGAGGACGCCAATCGTTTGCTCTATGATGTTCCTTGTGGCTTGATGGCTTTCATTGTATGCCTCCTCAGCAGGGGCCCTGGGCGCGCGGAGCGGGGTCATGAGCCATGTACACAAAGGGTAGCCCTTGTCCCCGATAAGCCATCCCCTTGGGGGAGGCTGTGCCTGGAACATGTCAGCCACAGTAGTCTGGCGCAGGATAAATGCATCGTGGCTGCTTCCTGGAAAGCGGGCATTGACAGCTAGGATGCGCTGCCTGTGGTCACACACCAGCTGTACATTGAGGGAATGGTAGCCCTTCCGGTTGCGGTAATCCTCGGCATTGTCGATAGGTGCCCGCATAGCCACATGCGTGCAATCAATGGCGCCCTGCACCATGGGGAAGTCGGCGATCCTGGCAAATCCGACTGCACGCTGCTCCTGCCTCTCTAGGGTCATGAGGAAGGAGATGAATTGGTGTCTCCTTGCGAAAAGGGCATTGGTGACCTGCCGGATGCAGCGATGCACGGCGAACTGGGAGATGTTCGCTATGTCCCCAGCAGCGGCTTGGAAGGAGCCGCTTGCATAAAAGTTCAGAGCCACCGTGACCTTCACTTCCACCGACAGAGATGTCCTGCACATCAGCTGTGGACGCAGATCTCTGTGAAGCAGCTGGCAGATCTCTGCAACCACCTCCCTTCTGAAGCGCAGCCTCTTCACACAATGCGCGGCAGTCATGGTGAGATAGGACACCTGCTGCCGGTATTCCCTGAGTGGGTAAGGCCTACGTTGCCGACGCCTGATGGCCCCTCTGCGTCTAGGCATGGCTGCCCCTCTCACACAGCGTCTGCGAGCCCTTCGCACATAATGCTGGAACTGAGGGTTGGAACCCCGTGCAGCCCCCATAATATACTTGCAAACAGTCAAATCACAAGGAGTCAAATTTCCAAGCTCTGGCCAGAAGCCAAAAATACCTCTCCTATGTTGTCCCAAATCAGTAAGGTCTGTTCCTTGGTCTCTGTCCAGAAATCCAAAGCACTAAAGTCATTGCAGCAAAATGGCTGGCCTTTATACCTCAGTCTAAGTGCCCTTTAATTAGCGCTCCCCGAGGCCCGCAGGGCCTCTGCTGCGTTCCACTTCACAGTTCTTAACAGCGCCATGCCCACATTGGGCGGGCGCCACTGAAGTTCTGGTTTGGGGCGCACAAACGGCGTTGCACGACGAAATAACGTCATAAGGTGTGCGCGCAGCTGAGCGCGCGCAAACACTTTGCGCCGGCGCAAACACTTTGCGCCGGCGCAAAATGTCAACTGAAGTTGGGCGTAGGCGCAGATCGCTCTGCGCCCGGGCGCACAGTGCCTAGCGCTCGAAATCTACTCCTCTTATGGCGCTAACGGCTGGCGAACGCAACTGAATTTCTAGGCCCAGATAATCTGTTTTAGTGATGTTGGTTGAGGGATAAATATTGGCCAGGAATCTATTCCTGGACTACTCCTCAAACAGATAAATGCAGGGCTCCATAACAAAGTCTTTCAAGGGCAGTCACTGAAGAAATACTTAGAAAATAAAATAAAGGAAAATGAATTGCCAAGGAGTTATATGAGGATAAATGGACGCCATTCCTTTTAGTTACTTCTGCACTAATGTTTAACTGGAATCTTTAAATTAATTGTACTACAGAGTGGAAGATTCTCATTTTGGGGAAATGGGTTGAACATTACTTGTTGTAGCCACAACATTCGATGGCATGCTAGGGGAAGTAAAGCTAGATAAAGTGCCTTACATTCATGAAATCTAAATGAAAGCGATGATGGAAGAAATATAAAAAGTAACTATCTCATAGAAATAAATTATACCCAAAGCTGTTCACTTAATACTCAGAGTAATTCCTCCAGTTTGTTCACTTCTTGGCCATTCCCTTTTCTGCTGGTAGTCTGGGAGGGGTCAGTACTGCTGCATAGCTCCATTTCTACACAGACAGAAGAACAGCAATTAAGAAGCGCATGATTGAAAATTTCATTTCAAATATATTCAAAGGAATCTTTGTTGCAAAATGTTTAAAAGAAATTAAAGGCAACTAAAACGAATGCTGTTTCACTTATTTTATTAATAAATTGTACTGGAGTCAGCACAGGTTACATGGGTAAGTGATTCCCTTGCTTGGGAAGTAAGATGGTTTTCATCCTTAGCATCCCCACAGAGCTCTGGAGCATAGGGAGAATATAATTGTATTCATCACAAAGACGCTGAATATAGGAGAGAGGCTGGCTTGATGAAACTAAAATTTAAAAAAATCTTTGCACAATCAGTTTCTCTGCTGCTTGGTCTAATCTTGGACCTAATGTTGTGTGAAACAATCAGGAGGCAAAATCACGCAGAAAATATTTGCACTTTTCCAAAATTTTAAAATATGATGATTCCCCAGTTCAGATTTCATGCTCAGCCTTTGTATCCTGTAGCTAAAATTTGCTTTCCAATTTATCCACACAATAAATGGAAGTATTTTCTAATACATATAAGACTAGTCATACGTAGCACAAAGGAAGATGGTTGTGGTGGTTGGAGGTCAATCATCACAGCCCCAAGACATTGCTGCAGGACTGCCGCAGGGCAGTATCCTAGGCCCAACCATCTTCAGCTGCTTCATCAATGACCTTCCCTCCAACATAAGGTCACAAATGGGGATGTTCGCCGATGACTGCACAGTGTTCAGTGCCTTCACAACTCCTCAGATAATGAAGCAGTCCATGCCCGCATGCAACAAGACCTGGACGACATTCAGGCTTGGGCTGATAAGTGGCAGGTAACATTCGCGTGGCACAAATGCCAGGCAATGACTATCTCCAACAAGCGAGGGTCTAACCACTGTCCCTTGACATTCAATGGCATTACCATCACCGAATCCCCCGCCATCAACATCCAGGGGGTCACCATTGACAAGAAACTTAACTGGACCAGCCACATAACTACTGTGGCAACAAGGGCAGGTCAGAGACTAGGTATTCTGTGGCGTGTGTCTCACCTCCTGACTCCCCAAACCTTTCCACCATCTACAAGGCACAAGTAAGGAGTTTGATGGAATACTCTCCACTTGCCTGGCAGCTCCAACAATATTCAAGAAACTCGACAACATCCAGGACAAAGCAGCCCGCTTGATTGGCATCTCATTAACCAACTTAAACATTCACTCCCTCCACCACCGGCGTGCCGTGGCTGCAGTGTGTACCATCTACAAGATGCACTGTAGCAACTCGCCAAGGCTTCTTCGGCAGCACCTCCCAAACCCGCAACGTCTTTCATCTAGAAGGACAAGGGCAGCAGGCGCATGGAAACACCACAGCCTCCAAGTTCCCCTCCAAGTCACACACCATCCTGACATGGAAGTATATCGCCGATCCTTCGCCGTCGCTGGGTCAAAATCCTGGAACTCCCTCCCCAACATAAGAACGTAAGAAATAGGAGCAGGAGTAGGCCATTTAGCCCCTCAACCCTGCACTGCCATTTAATGAGATTATGGCTGATCTGATAGCAAAATACTGCAGGTGTTGGAAATCCGAAATAACAACAGAAAATGCTGGAAAAACTCAACAGGTCAGGCAACATCCGTGGAGAGAAATTTGAGTTGACGTTTCTGGTCGAACCCTTCCTCAAAACTGGAAAGAAAAGAAACTAGATCGAAGGCAGGGCTGCGATCGGACAAAAGAATAAAAGAAACAAAAGAAGTAAAAGAGATTAGAAGCTAGACGAGATGGTAATAGGCTGAGATTAGGTGTAAAGTGTACTGGCTGGGCAAGAGATAGCTGCCAGGTGTGAGAGAGAAACAAAAGGAAAGGGGGGGGGGGAAAGGAGTGGAAAAATTACAAGAAAAAATGAAATAGGGGCCGAGGTTATGATCTGAAATTGCTGAACTCGATATTGAGTCCGGAAGGCTGCAGAGTGCCTAATCGGAAGATGAGGTGCTGTTCCTCGAGTTTACGTTGAGCTTCCGTGGAACAATACAAGAGGCCAAGGACGGTGAGGTCCGAGTGGGAATGGAGCGGTGAATTAAAATGACAGGCGACCGGAAGCTCGGGGTCACCCTTACGGACTGAACGGAGGTGTTCCACAAAGCGGTCACCCAATCTGCGTTTGGTCTCCCCAATGTAGAGGAGACCGCATCGTGAGCAGCGAATACAGTATACTAGATTGCGAGAAGTACAAGTAAATCGCTGTTTCACCTGGAAAGGGTGTTTGAGGCCCTGGACAGTGGGAAGGGGGGAGGTATAGGGGCAGGTGTTACATCTCCTCCGCTTGCACGGGAAGGTGCCGGGCGAAGGAGAAGGGCTGTTTGGGGTGATAGAGGAGTGGACTAGGGTGTCTCGGAGGGAGCGGTCCCTGCGGAATGCTGAAAGGGGAGGGGAGGGGAAGATACGTTCCCACCCCGCTTCCTGTAAGGACTCTAATCCATTCTCCCAGTTTCTCCATCTCCGCCGTATCTGCTCCGACGATGCCACCTTCCACACCAGTGCTTCAGACATGCCTTCCTTTTTCCGCAACTGAGGATTCCCCTCTACCATGGTTGACACTGCCCTCGACCGTGTCAATTCTATCTCCCGCACTTCTGTCCTCACCCTGCCCCTCCCTCCCGGAACCACGATAGGGTTCCCCTTGTCCTCACCTTTCACCCCACCAGGCTCCACATTCAACGGATCATCCTCCAGCATTTCCGCTACCTCCAAAGTGATCCCACCACCAAACGTATCTTCCCCTCCCCTCCCCTTTCAGCATTCCGCAGGGACTGCTCCCTCCGAGACACCCTAGTCCACTCCTCTATCACCCCAAACAGCCCTTCCCCTTCGCCTGGCACCTTCCCGTGCAAGCAGAGGAGATGTAACACCTGCCATATACCTCCCCCCTTCCCACTGTCCAGGGCCTCAAACACCCCTTCCAGGTGAAACAGCGATTTACTTGTACTCCTCGCAATCTAGTATACTGTATTCGCTGCTCACGATGCGGTCTCCTCTACATTGGGGAGACCAAACGCAGATTGGTGACCGCTTTGCAGAACACCCCCATTCAGTCCGTAAGGGTGACCCCGAGCTTCCGGTCACCTGTCATTTTAATTCACCGCTCCATTCCCACTCGGACCTCACCGTCCTTGGCCTCTTGTATTGTTCCACGGAAGCTCAATGTAAACTCGAGGAACAGCACCTCATCTTCCGATTAGGCACTCTGCAGCCTTCCGGACTCAATATCGAGTTCAACAATTTCAGATCATAACCTCGGCCACTATTTCATTTTTTCTTGTAATTTTTCCACTCCTTTCCCCTCCCCCTTTTCCTTTTGTTTCTCTCTCACACCTGGCAGCTATCTCTTGCCCAGCCAGTACACTTTACACCAAATCTCAGCCTATTACCATCTCATCTAGCTTCTAATCTCTTTTACTTCTTTTGTTTCTTTTATTCTTTTGTCCGATCGCAGCCCTGCCTTCGATCTAGTTTCTTTTCTTTCCAGTTTTGAAGAAGGGTTCGACCCGAAGCGTCAACTCAAATTTCTCTCCACGGATGTTGCCTGACCTGCGGAGTTTTTCCAGCATTTTCTGTTGTTATTATGGCTGATCTGATCTTGGGCTCAGCTCCATTTCCCTGCCAGCTCCCCATAACCCTTCACTCCCCTATTGTTCAAAAATCTGTCCATCTCCACCTTAAATATATTCAATGACCCAGCCTTCACAGCTCTCTGGGGCAGAGAATTCCACAGATTTACGACACTCAGAGAAGAAATTGTTCCTCATCTCAGTTTTAAATGGGTGACCCCTTATTCTAACAGCACTGTGGGAGTACCTTCACCACACGGACTGCAGCGTTTCAAGAAGGTGGCTCACCACCACCTTCTCAAGGGCAATTCAGGATGTGCAATAAATGCTGGCCTTGCCAACGATGCCCAGATCCCATGAAGGAATAAAAAAAAAGAAATTTTTATAGCTAATAAAACTGGATAAATGGTTAACATCTCCAATAAAATATTGGAGCAAATGGCCTGGATTTTGCAGTCAGTGGTGAAGGAACGCCACTCGCCATTCATCACACGTATAGCTGCCCACAGACCTTTAGTGGGCTTTACGGGGCCTTGCGCGGCCCAACCCGGGGCCCAGCTAGGCCAGCAGGGATCAGAGTGCCGGCAAAAGAGCCGGACACTCAAGAGAAATGCCGGGCTCATGGAACGCAGCTGGCACTCCGCGGGGGAGCTGCTCAGGAGGCCAGGGATGGCAACATGGGCAGGTGCTGGCAGGCGGCCAGCAACAGAAATGGCCACCCAGCACCTCCCCTTTCATTTGCGCCTTCCCAACCGCTGGTAGGCCCCCCTGACCCCCTTGGACATAGCGTACGGCACTACGTCAGGAGGCGTTACCGAAGATCGCAAGCGGGGTGTTTCGCAAGGTGATAATGTCATCGCCGGCGGCGCAGCGCGGCGGGGCACTAACGGTTACTGCTGGCGCTAACCTCCTGCTGAATTTCGCGGGAGGCATTGGCGTCGCCGCGCCCAGGCACTAGTTGCTTTGCACACTGTTAAAAGAGGGCACTAACCGGAGGCGCAAAGCAACCAAATTTTTAGGCCATGGCCCCACTCTGCTCCCATTCCTCCAACCACCCATAAGCAATAACCATTTTACCACCGAGTGTGTTGCAGTCCAAAAATTCTCTACCTTTGTTCTGCAGCTGCACGCATAGGAATACTATGAGCAAACTAGTCCCTCTGAGGCAGCATCAATTTTCTCCCCAGCACTGGCATCAAGTGGACCCATGGACTCTTCCGCTCAACATTATTGGCGGCAGCACTAATGAACCAGCATGCTTGTTACACAGAAAGGGTATTACTGATGGGTGAGCGATGGACTGCATTCTGTCCGATGGAATCCCATTACCTTTGGGAATTGCCCCAGTCCCATTTTGAGAGCAAATATTGCACCCCCTTGTAGATTACAAACTCTGGCAGATTCCTTTTTTAGCTCCAGCAAAACAGCAGGGCATTTTGTTATAAACCATGCCTGTGACAAACAGCACGTAATACTTCATTGAAGTGATGTTGAAAAGCTATTATATTGGGCCTCATTGGGGTAATAATCTGAATGATGCTTATATTCATCACCAATAAACTTTCCTCTGGTGGGTTCTGTAGATAACGTGCTATTCCGATCAGAAAATATTTGTTCAGATGTTCATATGCATTTTTAATTAATAAGTTTAACATTAAAGTAATTAGAGAGATAAATCTTTTTCTTTTTTTTTAATGGATGATGATGTGAAAAAAGTGTAACTTTACATTATTTGGATTTATCACTGATGATTACATGAGTCATTTGCATTAAAATTATGTTCCCACAATGATTTTTATAACAAAGGGAATCTTAATAATTTACAGCCATTTTCCGTGCTCCTGCAGTTTCTCCCAGCTTTCCAAGGACCATCCTCTGCTTCCAACTAATTCTCAGCTGCAGGATGCAGTGCCCTTAGTTCTGTCCAAAATCAGTTGTACGGGTTAAAGCAGCAATCAATTCCTGTGGAAAGTTCACAGTGTGAATATAAACACAAGTTATTTATAGCATTTCAACAGACTTGTCAGCACACCAGGAATAGAAGATTGGCAGTGCAGTCGGTGACAGTGAGGACCTCTATTAATTAGACCTACAGTTGGACAAACTTGTCCCCTTAGCTCCTCCCATTAGCGCCGGTTGATACCGCTAATGGGGCGCTAGAGCAGCAATGCCGGGGCAAGGCGAGTCCAGCACCACACGCCAAATCCGATCCCCCATATTGCTGCCAGTAAGAGGTAATGCCAGGAAAGTCAATGCCAGGTAGATCGTGACATCAGTGAGTGTGCAATGCTCACTAGCCACCCGATTTGCTAAATTGATTCTCACTACTTACCTCACCGCCTGGAGTAAACACCAAAAGGGAGAGTTGGTGTGCAGCACCAGGAAGCCGGCTCCAGGGACGTTATTTAAAGGGATCATCAGTAATCACTCATAGCTGTCAGGTTAGTGCAGTTTCAGTGCTTTTTTTGTTAGTTTCACCCACTGCAACAGTTTTATTCATTAATTTCCAGGTTCTTTTGTATCAGGAGTCTTCTGGCAATGAAAAAGTAGCTACATTTATTCTTCAAAGATTTAAACTGCTACACTTGGTAACATTAATGGGGGCTGTACTGGCAGTCGACGTCACCCGCCAGGATCTACGGTGGAGGCAGCGAGAAATACGAGAACATGTGCGCAGAGAGATGAGGAGGAACATCAGAGCTCTCAGCAGGAGGCCTTACCCGCCGAGGGTATTCCGAGAGCACTTCTCCGACCTTCAATTAAGTGAGGAGCAGTGTATTAGATAACTCCACTTCACCAAGGAGGTGGTCACAGAACTCTGCCAGCTCCTCCAGACATCCAAACTCACACCAGGATGACTTAAACCCCAAATCCCCTTTGCTCACCAAATCTCTATCATCCCATTCCTCTCGCAGGCCATATTACAGCACAAAGCTGAAATGAGAAACACCACAAAAGAATGATAAGTGAAGTAATAAATTTATTGAAAAGTAGTGGACACATATTTACATCAAAAATATTTACTTTTCAACCTTGTGCAATCCCTTAATGCCTGTCGTTACTGTGCTTTTTCCTGCGCTAGTGCTCCCATGAAGTGTTGGCACAGTGGTTGCAGCAGGGCTGGTGGAAGGCTGCTGGGTGTCTGTGTGGGAGACTTCACATGGCCTTGCAGGATGTCCTCGACCAGCTCTGGGCCTGCAAGGCCCGGCTGTAGACTGCACCACCTCAGCATGGGCGGCAGCAGTCTGGGCTGGCTGGATGACAGGCAATGACAAGGGCAATGGCAGAGTGGCAGTGGCGGGAACAGGAATGCTATCATCCTGAGAGAGAACAGCAGGTTCTTGCTCCACTGACCCACTACCACTCCCCTGAGCAGCACCTCAGCATCCCTAGCAATCTGTTGGAGCACAGATTGCTGGCCTGCTGCAACACCATGAAAGCCCTGGTCGACAGTGGTAGACCCAGCCAGGATGGCAGCATTCAGAGCTTGCATGGCATCAAGCTGAGACTGCATGAGAGCTGTCTGAGATTGGATGGAACCAAGCTTAGACTGCATTACAACACTAAGGCATTGCGTTGCTTCCACCTGTGCTGCAATGGAAGCTGCCAGATCGTCCATCACATGTGGCATCAGGTCTGGATCACCATGGTCTCTCTGGGAGTCTAACATCTTTTCCAGACTGGGAATGATGGGCTCCATGTTATGCGCAGAGCCTTGTGCAATGTTGGAGGTGTACTCCTCCACGCTCCTTGCCATTGCCGAGAGGCTCTCAGGCACACTTGCCATTGCACCAATCATCTCCGTGTGCATGCCCATCACACTTTTGTGAACTGCCTCCCCATCAAGGTCCTCATCTGAGTGCTGTGCAGCAGAACTCGCACGTAAAGTCGCCCTCCGGGGAGCTGGCCCCCGAGCTACCCTTTCCACCTGGCCTTGCTGCAGCCCACTCGTTCCCGGTGCCTCACCCTGTGCAGATCCCACTACTATGCCAGCCTCTAAAGAACGCTTTGTGCCAGTATCTGAGCTGGTGCCTGCGGGTGAGACCTGCAGTGACACAGTGTGTTCTTTCTCCTCCTCTTCTCCCACCTCTCTATCTATGGTGTCCTCAGGGAAAGGCGCTCAGGTGCTTGCTGATTATCTGAAAGCATAAAGGCACAAGAGACGGGCTAGGGTGAGGGGAGGGGGGCAGGAAGGGAGAAATGCATGGAGACAGCATGATTAGCTGGAAAGTGCAAAATGCTTGTGGGGTGAGGGGAAGTGGGATGTGAGAAGGAATAGGGATGAACATACCGTTGTTGTCCCCAAGCGGGTCAACGTTGCCAGTGGCCACGGTGCCCACCACCTGCTGCCCAATAATTTGCAGCTCCCTATTCTCCAGCACAAACAGTGGTTAGGTGTCGGCTTGTCCCCCGCCTGTGCGCTCCTGCTCCCTCCTGTTGTGAGCTACCTTGGCTGGCAAGAGAAAGGAAAGTGTGCAAGTGAGTGTAAAGCAATATGTGTGGGTGATGTGCCTGCCGTCGTTGTATAGCGGTCATTGTATGCAAGGTGTGAGATGTGGGTGTGAGTGTTGGTAGGCACAAATTGTTCGTGGGTGAGTCCTGGGAGTGTGGTGATTTGGCCAGTGTGTGAAGATTGTGCTACAGATGGTGGTATGTAGCGTTTGCTGAAGCATTGACTCACCCTGACCACCCAAGTGAGGTTGTTAAATTTCTTCCTGCATTGTGTGTGGGTCCTGACGACCACAGTGCTGACCGAGATGTGCTGCACTACTTCCCTCCACATGGTGTGGAAGACTTGTGGTGAGTGCCTCCTGCCATTTGCCGGGTAGAGCACCGCCCTCCATCTCTCCATAGTGAAAACCAATGCCTCCAATGCTTCATTGGAGAATCTGCAGGCTCTCCCTGGGGCGTGGACCTGCCATGAGCAAACCTGGTTCAGTCCTCCAGCTCCTTCTCCTTGATCTGCTTCTGCTTGCTGAGGCAGCTGCACAGCCAGCAATGCTGAGAATGAGGTGCTGCAGCATCAATGAACCTCCCCTTTAAATAGTGAAAAAAGCCTGTGGCAATGATGAGTTGCGATTAGACAGCACTCAATATTGGTCCAGCCTTTAAGTCTAACGCCAATGAGTTTGGGTTTTAAGACTTGATTTAGGACTCCAATCATTTTATTGAGCAGTGAGGATGAATTTTGCATGCAGTCTAAAGCATTTGCGCCTGGCACTAATTCTCCAACTTTTCTACTGACACCACCCATTCTTTGGCTATAACGAATTTCCAGCCAACCACAGTGTTGATTGACACTACTGCCAGTGAGTTGCAGGCAGGGTAGGACTTACAGCAGGACTCACAGCAAACAGTCTATTTACTATCACATACAGAGCCTATTTACTACAGAAAACAGACTGGGTCGGGTCGTCTTCAGGCGTCAAGGGTAGCCATTTAAAACAGGCATTCTGCCCCTTTCATATGCTAATGTGGTGGCCTAATGCCTGTGTTAAAACCCCACAGGGAAATCAGGTCTGCCCTGAGGGGAGCAGAGGTCAGGCCTGCCCTGCTCAGGTTTTCCAGGAGTGGATGCGGCCTAGCCGGATAGCCACCACCAAAAAGTTAAGTAACACTTTTGTTTTAAAATTCATGTGGAGCCTGGAGGAACAAGTGTGCTCCTTCTGGCTCCACAAAACCGGCCTCTAACAGCCATGATCACCTATCTACCACTGTCCCCCCCTGCACCGCGCACCTCCCACCCCACACCCCTACCCCACCCACGCTAGCTGTCCTCCTCCCCCTTCCCAGCCCTTACCTGAGGGCCACTGCTGATTGGGCAAGAGGCCTGAAATTCGTTTTCGGAAATGGCCGTGCGGCATGTGGAGATGCGTCCGGTGCCAAAAGCTCACCGAATTGATTGAATTGAGGCCTAATTTTCAGCCGGCCTCTTGCCTCCTGTTTGGAGCCTGTGATGTCTGCATAGAGCTGATTCAGGGGCCCAGAATGTTTACCCCAATATGTGTGGTAGATAAATTCATGAAGCAAAGCAAATGTAGATATGTAAGAAATTAGATCATATTGATAATTGCGGTTATTTTTATTCCTGGTTTTCTTCCAAATGCGCTGAATAACTGAAATATATGTGCCTGAATGGCTTTTGTAAAATTGCTATTTAAATGAAATGAACATTATGCTACTGTAATGTGAAGCCTTTTCCTGAATCGTTCTGTGGCCCTGGCATTTCTCATCAGAAAAATGGATGATAATTCTTTTTTCTTCATAATTTATTTAAATATATTGAACGATCAGATTTCTAATACAAGAGCAAAGGTACTGCGGATGTGGAAATCTGAAATAAAAGGAGAAAATGCTGGAAACACTCAGCAGGTGATGCAGCCTCTGTGGTGATATCTAATATAGACTAATATTTATGCAGTTTCTCGCCATCAAAGCAAACCAAAAATCAAAAATTCACAATTACCATAACTCTGAATACATTGCAATATAAATAGTTAGGTTTTCTACTCCCCTATAACTTTGAGCAAACATTGGTTCTGCTCATGGGGCTTGATCTTTATAAAAATGGCTTCAAAAATTGTATAGTGTATTGCATGAAGACTCTTGTCGAAATTTAATTTGTATAATTAACATAAGAAGATGTGACACCATACACAATGTTATCTCCAGTAATTTTTTTAAGCAATTATGTCACATTATATTCTTGTTACTAGAACGGTGCATATTTGCCTTTAAAATTAATTGGCCTGGAAATTGGGAGCAATCCCTGTGCAAGAAAGGTAGGCCCAAGACACTAGGCCTCAGGCCTCATTTGCATGAGGCCAGTGAGCTGAAGATGCTGGCTGGGCACCCCCAGGGCAACGAGCCAGCAAAGAGGATTTGAGTTGGGTCACTGCATCAACAGCAGCTGCCCTCAGGTAAGTCCTGCGGGGGCGTTTGTGGCGGGGGAGGTACGGGGTGAAGCAGTCTGGAGGGAGGTTGGCGATTGGGTGGGAAGAGGAAAGTGATTGGGTGCGAGAGGGCGATCAGGAGGAAGGAGCAACTGATTGGGTGCGAGGGGGCGATCGTGAGGGAGGGGGAAAGTGATTGGTTCGGAGGGGGTGATTGTGAGGGATGATGGCGATCGGGTGAGGGGGGAACCACGATCGAGAGGGAGGGGGCAAGCGATTGGGTGGGAGGTGGTGATCAGGAGGGGGGGTGATTGTGAGGGATGATGGCGATTGGGTGAGGGGACCACGATCGACAGGGAGGGGGCAAGCGATTGGGTGGGAGGGGGTGATTAGGAGGGGGGGTGATTGTGAGGGATGATGGCGATCGGGTGAGGGGGACCACGATCGGGAGGGAGGGGGCAAGCGATTGGGTGGGAGGGGGCGATCAGGAGGGGGGGTGATTGTGAGGGATGATGGCGATCGGGTGGGGGGACCACGATCGGGAGGGAGGGGGCAAGCGATTGGGTGGGAGGGGGCAATCGGAAGGGAGAGGGTGGTGACTGTGAGGGAGGATGGCGACCAAGTGAGAGGGAGATCAGGAGGGAGGGGAAGAGGTGGAGAGAAGGAGAGGCGATCGGGAGGGGTCAAGTGGGGGCCGGCAACATTCTTCTGCACTGCAGTAAAGCCAGGAGGAGCACCCCTGCCCCTCCCGGCTCCACATTCAGCTAAGTATTTTGTTTAACAAACATATCTTTTTGGCGGTAGCCTCCAGCAGTCCTGTTAAGAACCACTCATTAGGCACATGCAGACCCAGTGCCTGCTGTATTCAGAGCAGCCCAATTTTGCAAAGAGAGCATCAAAGAGGCGTTAGGCCCCCTATTTGCATATTCAAAGGGACGAATGCCTGTTTCCACTCCGATCCGGGACACCTCTTTTCCCACCTTTACCAATATGGTGGGTGGCGCACTTCCAGCATGTAATGAGCTGTGCACTAGCCCGCCTGAAAAACAGGCGCATTGCCATCAAATTTCTAGTTTGCTTTGGAACAGACTGCGGATGAATTGTGGGGAAAAACTGTCTCCCAGTAACACTGTTGGAACCAGTCCCTAATCTGCATCACAATGGCCCAGAAATTCAGGTCTCCACAGGTGAGTATGCACGGGGTACTCACGCATGGGCCCGATGGAATTGCCGGTTTCCTGCATGCACTGCGCATGCGTGGGAAACCGGCACTTCCATTCCTCTGAACGAAGGGGTTCAGAGGTCGAACGCGTGCGCGGGGGAGTCTGTACGTGCGCTTTGAAATTATGTTTTTTTTACAGGTTTCTCCGGGAGGGTAAGTCTTTAGAATTTAGAAATTTAAAAAGCAGGCATAAGGCCTGCTTTTTACAAGGTAAGTGGGCAATTAATTAAAATTAAAACATTTTTTCCACAGGTTTATTATTTTTAAATACTTTAAAGCAAGGTAAGTTTATTTTTAGCCCTGTTAGAATATAAAATTATATTTTTCAAAAATTTAAATTGTTTAAAATAGTTATTTAATGTAATTTATAGTTTATTTAAAAAGTGCGACTTTTAAAAAAAATTATTTGCAGGCTTACTGCTATTTTGGGGCCGTAGTATTTACAAGTCATGAAAGGTTGTACTGGTCTCGCTAGACGTGCTCCTATCTAGTTATCCAGCCAGCTAAACACTCATTCAAATAATTCCTCGAGAAGCGGGTTTGCTGTTTTGAAGCTTTACTTGAACAAATTTGTGAAACTGTAAACAAAGACAAAGTATGTTTTGTACATTGAACTGACTATACATTAGATGTTACATAAGATATAAACATATTTATAACAATAGAATAGACTAATTGTATAACTAAATAGCACTGGAGCTAAACTTCGGTAACTAACACTCACAAAGTATTGTCAAATACTACACTGACAAGGTTGCTATCCTGTTGTTAAACAAAGATACTCACAGACATTGCGTCTTGCCTAGCATATGAGATGAGATGGCACAGGATTGAGAATCCCTCATGTGAGATTCTCCATAACTCTGCCAGGTTCTTCCTGGAATACTACTCCGGGTCAAAACAGGAAGTTCAAATAACCTAATGCCATACACTAACACTGCTATACACTAACTACCACTAGAGGGTACTATCTGCATGTAATAAGTCCAGAACACTCCCCATCTGCGGTCGTTAGCGACTCCACATAATCCTAACTCTACTTGTCACTGGAATCCTCTGGCGACAAAAGAAGGACCACCTCAGAGACAGTCCGTCGGTGTTGATGATAGGATGCAGCTTCCATAAACTGCTGTGAGGGGGTTGGTTGCGTTCTGCTGCTATGCACTTCAACTCTTCTGAGTAGCACTCGTGTTGGATGCTCTTCATCACAAGGATTTTGGCTCTCTTGAGCTCCTCTTCAGGGGGACTCCTACGACAGATGTGCCACCCATGGCAGCTACTCTCTTATGTAGACTGGGAGAAGGGATCAGCTATTTGGGTTACGCGTGCTACTGTCTTTATGAGAGCGTTCCATTTGGAGAAATGCTCAAAGCGTTTGGTGCTCATCAGGTCCTTAGAGATTTGAGTAACGTTCGCTGTGACTTGTGGGCGTATCTCGAAGTCAGAAACAGGGTTGAGGAGGTCGAATGACTCATTGAGTTCGGAGGAGTGCAGGGACGGATCCTGAAGAAAAGCAGGTCCTGACAGCCAAGTCGTGCTGCTGAGAAGGGACGCTGTTACAGATCTAGACCCATGGTCAGCTGGGTTCAGGTCTTTGGGGATGTACCTCCACTGGTCGGGGGATGTGGACTGTCAAATACGTTGGACCCTGTTGTACACGTATACGTAGAACCGGCTACTTTGGTTATGGATGTATCCTAGCACCACTTTGCTGTCTAAATACTACGTGATGCTGTCAAACTTCAGATCAATCTCCTCTACTATGAACTCTGCAATCTCAACTGCTAATATTGCTGCGCACAGTTCCAATCTGGGAATGGTGAGGTCTGGCTGGGGTGCCAACTTGGCTTTACCAAAGACAAAGCCGACTTTGCTTTGTCCATCTTGAGTGGCGACCTTCAGATAAGCCACACCTGCAATGGCCTTAGCGGATGCGTCTGCAAAGACACAAAGCTCTTTGAATTGGGCATTTGAGGGAGAGAAGGACGTATAGGAGCGAGGTATTCGGATCTCCTGTAAGTCTTGAAGTGAGTCTCCATCTGTCCCACTCTGCTTCCATCTCTTCAGGGAGGGGTGAATCCCACTCTTCAGCGCGTGTGGAGAGTTCCCTGAGGAGCAGCCTGCCTTGTATGGTGACAGGGGCTAAGAAGCTGAGAGGGTCATATAGGCTGTTGACTGTAGAGAGCACTCCTCTACGTGTGAAGGGTTTCTTGTCATCTAAGGCTTAGAACGTGAACGTGTCTGTTGCTATGTTCCAAGATACTCCTAGGCTAAGCTGTAGGGGGAGGTCATCAGTGAAGAGGTCTAGATCTTTGACGTCCTTAGCACGATCTTCAGGGGGCAATGCCTCCATCACTGCTGGTCTGTTAGAGGCTATCTTGTGCAGCCTGAGGTTGGATAGTGCAAGTAGTTCCTGGGCTCGTCCAAGGGTACTGATGGCCTTTGCTTCGGTCGGGAATGACTTCAGTGCGTCGTCGACGTAGAACTCTCGTTCGATGAACCCTCTCACATCACTGCCAAGGTCATCTTCTTCTTCCTTGGCAGCACTCCTTAGTCCGTATGTGGCGACAGCAGGGGATGGGCTATTCCCAAAGACATGGGCGCGCACTCTGTAGTCCACAATGTCTCTGTTGGGGTCATTGTTGCGATACCACAGGAAGCGGAGGAAGTCTCTGTGGTCTTCTCTCACCACAAAGCAGTGAAACATGTGCTGGATATCAATAGTGATGGTGACGGGCTCTTTCCTAAATCTTATGAGTACCCCCAAGAGGCTGTTGTTGAGGTCGGGCCCTGTGAGGAGTACGTCGTTGAGAGAGACTCCCTGATATGGTGCACTGGAGTCAAACACCACGCGGATCTGTTCTGGCTTTTTGGGTGATAGACTCCGAAGGAAGGGAGGTACCAACACTCTTGGCCTTCCTGGAGTAGAGGAGTTATCTCTGCATGATCATTGACAAGCATTTTCTTGACAAACTCTCGGAAGTGTGCTTTCATCTTCGGCTTCTTCTCTAGTGTGCGGCGGAGTGAGTTAAGACGATTATAGGCATACTCCCTGTTGTTCGGCAGCCGTCGCCTGGGGTTCTGGAAGGGTAAGGGTGCAACACAGCTGTTAGAGCTGTCACGAGAGACCTCATTGTCCATAATCTGGAGGAATCTCATGTCGTCAATCGATGGAGCAGGTTTGTGGTCATTGGCGGTGCGACAGAAGACTGACTGACCCGAGTTCTCTCCAGTGAGCATCATCTGTGTGCTGTCTGTGGAGATCAGCGCTGGGGTTTTCTGAGGCTGAGCCGTATGACTGAACTTCTCTGTCACTCGGATCTGACTACTGCATGGGATAAGGTAGCTTGGATGACCATTCTCCAAGATGGAAGTCTTGAGTGTGCTCACCTGATATGGCTTATGAGCACCCCTGAGGCACACGTCTCCAACAGCGACCCAGCCGAGGTCTAGCCTTTGGGCGAAAGGGGCGTCATGTGGACCGTTGACCTGTTTCCTTATCTTACGGACCCTCAGGATGTCCCTTCCCAAGAACAGAAGTATGTCTGCGTCTGGATCAAGACGTGGGATCTCGCCTGCAATGCGTCTCAGATGATGGTGGTGATGAGCTGCATTCGGAGTGGGAATCTCAGAACGGTTGTCGGGGACTTGATTACATTCGATGAGTGTAGTTAGCGGGAGACTAATCTTCCCATCGGCTGACTCAACAACATAACCGCAGGCCCTCCCGCCGGCTGTCTCTGAAAGTCCAGCACACGTCTTCAGCGTGTAAGGCGACGGACTTCCTTTGACCTTGAAGATGTCGAAGACCGCGGATCTTGCTAGAGAACGATTGCTTTGTTCGTCTAGTATGGCATACATCTTTTCAGATTCCTGGCGACATCCTACAGGGTACACATTAATGAGACGTATCTTGGAGCATGCTCTTGCGCTCACTCCTTCTCCACCCACCTCGGTGCACTTGGATGTAATCTCCGGACCGGCAGCCCCCTCTCTCTCCCTGCCATGCTCTGAGGCGGGAGGAGGCGACTCTGACTTCCAAGGAGCTGGGCCTGGGTGGAGTGCTGAAATGTGCCGATCACTTTCACATTCTGTGCATTTTGCATCTACCTTGCAGTTCTTGGCGAGATGGTTCGTGGAAGAGCAGCACTTGAAACATATAGAGTTCTCTTTGAGATACTGTTTGCGGTCTTCCAGGGACATCTCTCTGAAGCCTCTGCACTTCTTTAATGGATGGGGCTTGCTGTGGATGGGGCATTGTTTGCTCATATCCTCAGATTTCTTCTGATCCTTCGTGTTCTCGGTTGAAGACACTTGCATTTTGTGGACAGATATTGGTGTCTTTCCATGTCTGTCAAACTTGTCTCTTCTGGCAAGTGCTGTGTGGGAGGAGAAGAGGTTGAAGCTGGCGTCGGTCCTGGCTTCGGCTTCTTTAAGGATGAAGTTGGCAAACACAGAGAATGTGTAATGATCAATAACATGTCATTCTATAGTGGACACTAGGTGGAGCCGTAGAGCTGTATATAGCTGTATGTATGTATTAAGACTACACTACCCAACTGTATGTATATTAAGACTACATTACCCATGAGGCACTAGGCTACCCACAAGGCAGCAGTCAAGATGGAAGCCTCTACAGATACTGTACCTAGTCCACATGTGCTCAATAAAAGTGTCTAACAAAAGCTAGCTGTGTTCATAATAAGAATGTCTATTTATTAATGAACATAAGATGGTACCAGGGTGGTGAAGATCTGCTGAAAATTGTGAAAAGCGACATGGAGAATTTGAAGCCACCAGAGTGTTTGAAACTCACAGAAAAAATCGACAACAATTGGCAGACTTTTAAACAACAATTCGAACTCTACATTGCAGCCATCGGATTTGGTACAAAGCCAGATGCAAGGAGGATAGCGTTGCTGCTTACGGTTGCAGGCCCACAGGCGATAGAGGTATTTAATACATTTGTATTTAATCCAGAGGAGAACAGAGAAAAATTAGAAGATGTGCTAAAAAAATTTGATGCACATTGCTCTCCCAAAAAGAATGAGACGTATAAAAGATACATCATCCGTTCTCGGACACAGCAACAAAATGAGACTTTTGATAGCTTTATAACTGATCTGAAACTGAAAGCACAGACATGTAATTTCTCTGAGCTGAAATCATCCATGATTCGTGACCAGATTGTGTTTGGTATTCATGATAAAAAAGTCAGGGAGCGTCTGTTGAGAGAAACTGAACTAAATTTGGAAAATGCAGTGAAAATATGCCAAGCCAGCGAGCTAGCTCGAAAGCACGCGAAGACGTTCAGTGAAATCAATAATGATGCAATTGTAATGAGTGATAATGCTGCTGTTGGTGCTGTGTCCTACAAGGGGAAGAAACGTGGGCAGAACAGAAATGAAAAGCAATCGGAGGATGACATTTTTAATTGTAAACGCTGTGGTTACAAACACCAGTTAAGACAATGCCCAGCATTTGGAAAAATGTGCACAAAGTGTAATGGAATGAATCACTTTGACAAACAATGCTTTTCGAAAGTAAAAACAACGAAAGGGCAACAAGTTAATGTGATTGAGGACACTGATTTAAGTGAGACATTTTTTATAGGAATGGTGCCATGTGACGATATCAAAAAAGATACAGAAAATGTGCAGCCCTCAGAAATGGACAATGCTGAACATAAAGTCAATGCAGTAAAAGTGGACAAATGGATGATCCCACTGCAGATAAATGGAGCATTAGTTACATTGAAACTGGACACTGGGGCAAAAGCAAGCTTAATCAGTATGAGTGACATAAAAAATATGAAAGAAAAGCCCAAAATACAGAAAAAGTCAGTACTACTGAAGAGCTATAATGGACAGAAAATAGATAGCTTAGGTGTATGCAGACTTAAAGTGACAGTCAAAGACAAAGTGCATCATCTCATGTTTTCTGTTGTGGCTGAAAGACTTGATTCGATACTAGGTGACAAAGCTTGTGAAGACTTAGAACTGGTCAAGAGAGTCTACCATATAAACTGTGCCATAAGCAGACCAGATGACTCAGGTGATGAAGCAGAGAACCCATCAAGGATGAAAAGGCCAAAGGGTATCCATGTCTTCAAAAAGCCTAGTTTCTCCAAAAAGAAAGAAAATGACTTTAATGTCAAAGAGAAGCCAAAGGAAGAAAAGCACAAAGAGGAAAAACACAAGGAGAAAAAGTCCAAAGATGTTGTTAAGCAGTGGAAAGAGAAAAAGAAAAAGAAGAAGCCTGCACCAGAGCAGGAAGCAGTTCCGGTGGATACTCCTTCTTTCCTCAGGCCAATCTTTGGTGTTCCATTAGTCGAGGCTGCTGAGAGGACTATGCTGTATGATGGGATCCAGCTGCCAGCAGTTTTTCGAGAGTGCATTGACTACATTGAGAGTTATGGCATGAAGAGTGAAGGAAACACTGAAACCCTCTCCAAGCAAAGATTGCAAGGGGACCTCGATCTATACAAGAGCAGATCGATGACAATGCCGCAACTGCATCTTGTCATTCACTGCCAGAAGAATCTCATGAAGACACATCAGACTTACCCGTGTTGAGAAGATCCACACGTGAAGTAAAAAAGCCTGATAGACTTAATCTTTGAGTACAATGTAAAGCTTTGAAAATGTGTTGACTGTTTTGAAAATGTTTATGTTTATAGAGCACTAACAAAAGTGTTACTGATATTATCTTTATTGTTTTCTTGAAAGTTGATTGATATTGATTTTGTTAAACCTCAAAGAAAGGAGGATGTAATGATCAATAACATGTCATTCTATAGTGGACACTAGGTGGAGCTGTAGAGCTGTATATAGCTGTATGTATGTATTAAGTACCTAGTCCACATGTGCTCAATAAAAGTGTCTAGCAAAAGTTAGCTGTGTTCATAATAAGAATGTCTATTTATTAATGAACATAAGAGAATGGAGGGAAGGTAACGTTGTGCTTTAGCTTGAACTCTGACCCGAATGATATCCACTTCTCCTGCAGATTGAATGGAAGCTTCTCAGTGATGGCACTTACGCCTCTGGAAGTGTCTAAGTACGATAGGCTGGGTAGGTAGCCATCCTGCTTTGCGGCTTCAAGTTCCGACAGCAGATCTCCAAGGTCGCGGAGCTTCTGGGGTTCCTTATTTGTCAACTTCAGAAAGTTCTCCAACCTGGCAAAGAGATCCCTTTCAATGGCTTCAGGCGAGCGTAGCTTTCTTCCAGCCTCACCCAAGCCATCTTCAACCCCCCTGGCGGATGTCCCACATTGACCGCTTTCATCCTGCGTGCCTGTCTGGCGGACTCTGGGCCGAGCCATTTGATAAGGAGGTCGAGCTCTTCTCCTGCCGACAGGTCTAAGCCTGATATGGCACCGTGGAAGGAGGACTTCCACGCCCGATAATTCTCTGGCCTGTCATCGAACGTGGTTAACCCTGTAGTCACCAGCTGGCTGCGTGCAAGGTATTTGGCAAGGTCGTAGGTGCTGGGACCTGTGCCAGGGTTGCCTCAAGTAGGGGCTCTGTTGGGGGTCTCAAGGAAATGAGAGGGGGTCTCCTGTTGACTTTCTCTCTTCAGCGCTCCATTCCTCTGCACTGTGTCCTCTGTTTTGCAGGGGTGGATCCTGTGACTTGAGCAACGCTGTCCATTTTGACCTTGATTGGTGCCATGGGGCATGTTATATGAAGTGCTTGAGTCTGTAGAGATGTGCGGGTCTTCATCCCTCTCTCTCGTAAACTGTATGTCGGCTTGGTCACTCACGTAATCTCTGGTGCGCTGTCGTCGACTCTGCCGCAGCACAGGAATTAAGGGTTAGATTTTCAGTTGCTTGCGCCAGCAGTTAGCGCCTTAAGAGAAGTGATTTTCGGGCGCTATGCGTGTAGCGCCCAGGCGCAGCGCAGTTTGCGCCCCGCCCCAAATTAAGTTGCCCGTTAGCGCCGGCGCAAAGTTTAGCGGCCGCCCGGATGCGCGCGCAGAAAATGACGTCACATCCTCGTGCAACGCCCTTTGGCCGCCCCGAATCCAAACTTCAGTCGGACCGCCCCATTGTGCGGCTGGCATCCAGAGCGTTTGTAAAATGGAACGCAACACACCCTGGGGAGCGCAAATTAAAGGGCACTCCTCCTGCACTATAAAAGGTATAAAAGGCTGATGACCGTGAACCAGCTGGCGATCTAGAATCAGCTGGCGATCTAGAACCAGCTGACGATCTGTAGCAACGAGAAATTATAGACCAATTGTCACATTCTACAGTTTCATCTAACTGTTTAAGGTCTTCTACTCGCTGAGCAGCGTTTTCGGTATTAACTTCTGACATGTTGATGTGAGGTAAGTGTGGTGTACAAGGTGAAGACTTAAGCTGGCTCTGTTGTGATGGCCTACTCTGAGTCCTTGCTGCTCCTGTCACGGTCCCAGCTGCGCTTCCCTCTGCTGGCTGCCTGAGGGCGGTTTTGGAGGCCTCGGTGCGCTGCTGCCGTGCCTTTGGGCCCCTCTCCTTACTTGTTTCTCGAGTAATTGTTCTCATCAGAGTAATTAATTAGGCTAGTTAATAAAGCTGTTCGGTCCTGTCCCTGTCTTGTCTCTGTGCCTCTGGCCTTGCCTGCCTGCAAGTAACAGCTCTTGCTGTGTCTCCTGTGTTCTCGAGTCTCAAGTGAATCATCTCTCGAGTGTTACCCGGTCTCGAGTCCCTGGATTGGTTTCCTGCGCTTGGGTCCACTACCGTGACCCTAACAAAACGGCCCGTGAATGCACGGCCCCGTGACAGCAGGACTGAGCCATACATGGGCCCAGCAGAAACCAACCAGTCAAGGTTTGAAACTCTCAAGTTAACTCTCGAGCTTTCTTGGGCAAATATTTGGTCTCCTAGGAAGAAGACCCCCGCTGTGTCTGTGTTTAATTCTCGAGTCTCCTAGGAAGAAGTCTTCTGCTGTGTAAAACTCCCAAGTGAAGTCTCACGTCTCCTGGGCCTCTACTGTGTTAAATTCTCAAGTTAACTCTCAAGTCTCCTGGGCCTATGCTGTGTTGAACTCTCGAGCCTCCTGGGACTCCCGTTGTGTTTTTGTGTTTAATTTTCGAGTCTCCTAGGAAGAAGACCTCCGTTGTGTTAAATTCTCAAGTGAACTCTCAAGCTTCCTGGGCCTCTACTGTGTTAGACTCTCAAGTGAATTTTCAAGTCTCCTGGGCCTCCACTGTGTTAAACTCTCAAGTGAACTTTCAAGTCTCCTGGACCTTCGTTGTGTTAAATTCTCAAGTGAACTCTCTAGTTTCCTGGGCCTTCGCAGTGTTAAACTCTCAAGTCAACTTTCAAGTCTCCTGGGCCTCCACTGTGTTAAACTTTCTAGTAAATTCTCAAGTCTCTTGGGCCTTCGCTGTGTTAAATTCTCGAGCTCTCTTGGGCAAATATTTGGTCTCCTAGGAAGAAGACTCCCCATTGTGTCTTTGTGTTTAATTTTCGAGTCTCCTAGGAAGAAGACCCCCGCTGTGTTTCTGTGTTTAATTCTCGAGTTTCCTGGGCCTCCTGTTGTGTTAAATTTTCGAGTGAACTCTCAAGTCTCCTGGGCCTTCGTTGTGTTAAACTCTCTAGTAAACTTTCAAGTCTCCTGGGCTTTCGTTGTGTTAACTCTCTAGTAAACTCTCAAGTCTCCTGGGCCTTTGTTGTGTTAACTCTCTAGTTAACTTTCAAGTCTCCTGGGCTTTCGTTGTGTTAAACTCTCAAGTGAACTTTCAAGTCTCCTGGGCCTCCGTTGTGTTAAACTCTCAAGTGAACTTTCAAGTCTCCTGGGCCTTCGCAGTGTTAAACTCTCAAGTCAATTCTCAAGTCTCCTGGGCCTTCATTGTGTTAACTCTCTAGTTAACTTTCAAGTCTCCTGGGCCTCCACTGTGTTAAACTCTCAAGTGAACTTTCAAGTCTCCTGGGCCTCCGCTGTGTTAAATCCTCAAGTAAACTCTCTAGTTTCCTGGGCCTTTGCAGTGTTAAACTCTCAAGTGAACTTTCAAGTCTCCTGGGCCTTCATTGTGTTAAACTCTCTAGTAGACTCTCAAGTCTCTTGGACCTTTGCTGTGTTGAACTCTCGAGCACTCTTGGGCAAATATTTGGTCTCCTAGGAAGAGGACTCCCCCCTGTGTTTCTGTGTTTAATTCTCGAGTCCCCTAGGAAGAAGACCCCCGCTGTGTTTTTGCCATTCTCCTGGACAAAATAAACTCTCGAGCTCTCCTGTTTTGGTATCGATTAAACTTTCGAGCTCTCCTGGTCAAGACAAACTTTCGAGCTCCCCTGGTCAAGATAACCTCTCACGTTCCCCTGGACAAGTTGGGCTCTCAAGTTCTCCTGGTTTGTACCGATAAACTTTCGAGCTCCCCTGGACAAGATAAACTTTCGAGCTCTTCTGGATAGTATAAACTCTCAAGTTCTCCTGGACAAGATAAATTCTCGAGCTTTCTTGGGCAAATATTTGGGTTTCCGCGGTGTTTGGTACCACCGCCTATGGGCTACTGTGAGGACGTCAGGTGCCGTTCCTAAGAGGGGAGGTTACTGTCACGGTCCCAGCTGCGCTTCCAGCTGCTCTGCTGGCCGCCTGAGGGCGGTTTTGGAGGCCTCGGTGCGCTGCTGCCGTGCCTTTGGGCCCCTCTCCTTACTTGTTTCTCGAGTAATTGTTCTCATCAGAGTAATTAGGCTCGTTAATAAAGCTGTTCGGTCCTGTCCCTGTCTTGTTTCTGTGCCTCTGGCCTCGCCTGCCTGCAAGTAACAGCTCTTGCTGTGTCTCCTGTGTTCTCGAGCCTCAAGTGAATCATCTCTCGAGTGTTACCCGGTCTCGAGTCCCTGGATTGGTTTCCTGCGCTTGGGTCCACTACCGTGACCCTAACAAAACGGCCCGTGAATGCACGGCCCATGACAGCTCCATGTGGAGGATCTCCTCTCTTCCCAGCTAGCTGTATTGCTGTCTTTTCACTGTACTGGTCTCACTAGACGTGCTCCTATCTAGTTATCCAGCCAGCTAAACACTCATTCAAATAATTCCTCGAGAAGCGGGTTTGCTGTTTTGAAGCTTTACTTGAACAAATTTGTGAAACTATAAACAAAGACAAAGTATGTTTTGTACATAGAACTGAGTACTATACATTAAATGTTACATAAGATATAAACATATTTATTATAACAAAAGAATAGACTAATTGTATAACTAAATAGCACTGGAGCTAAACTTCAGTAACTAACACTAATAACTTCTTATAGACAAAGTATTGTCAAATACTACACTGACAAGGTTGCTATCCTGTTATTAAACAAAGATACTCACAGATACTGCATCTTGCCTAGCATATGAGATGAGATGGCACAGGATTGAGAATCCCTCATGTGAGATTCTCCATAACTCTGCCAGGTTCTTCCTGGAGTACTACTTCCAGGTCAAAACAGGAAGGTCAAATAAGCTAATGCCATACACTAACACTGTTATACACTAACTACCACTAGAGGGTACTATCTGCATGTAATAAGTCCAGAACACAGGTCTTCCTGTCAAGACTTATGAATGGGCTTTTCCCTCCTCCGATTGGCTGCCCATCGCCCACGTGATCCCAGGGGATGCATCGAACTAACTGCGCCCCGGGACACGCAAGCACTGCATGCCGGCTGCTGGGCCAGGCCCCAGATTGGAATTCCACGGGGCCCTACAGCTCAACGGCCGGCGCGCAAGCTAAGTGCAGGTCGGGGGCTTACACCCGCGGGAAGCCCCCGGCCCGAATTTCTGGGCCATTAAATACATCTGTCAACATATTTTCCCTTGCTTGGTTGGTATATTTAATTGTGGCATTAAGAGGGCATATTGCAAAGAGCTGCACAATATAAATCCTTCCTGATCCCAATAAAGTTCATCCCACTCATACAAATCCAAATTAAGTACTTCAGCTCCATCACTAACTCAGAGCATTAAAGACCAGGGAGCCTTATGTTTTCCCGCATCTTTATGCAGAATTAAATGATTTCAGTCTGTCGCCATTTAGGGTGAGGCAATTGGCCTCAGTGAGCCCTGGGCTAGGAAGAGAATATTCAGCCAATGTCTCTGCTACTGATCTCTATCCAATAGTGGCAGAGTGGGATTGTGGAATTCGTTCTCAGGTGCAGATGACCTGGAGATTTATATAGCTTAAGCCTAGTACTTTTCTTTTGGCATCCCATCCACCACTTTAAACCTTAACTCCCCCCACCACTGGCATACCGTGGTTCCAGTGTGTACCATCTACAAGATGCACTGCAGCAACTCACCAAGGCTTCTTCGGCAGCACCTCCTAAACCCACGACCTCTTCCACCTAGAAGGACAAGACAGCAGGCGCATGAGAACACCACCACCTGCAAGTTCCCCTTCATGTCACACACCATCCTGACTTACGTATATCGCCGATCCTTCATCGTCGCTGGGTCAAAATCCTGGAACTCACTCCCTAACAGCACTGTGGGATTACCTTCACCACATGGACTGCAGCGGTTAAGAACATAAGAAATAGGAGCAGGAGTAGGCCATACGGCCCCTCGGGCCTGCTCCGCCATTCAATAGGATCATGGCTGATCTGAATCTAGACTCACATCCACTTCCCTGCCCTCTCCCCGTATCCCCTAATTCCCTTATCTGCTAGGAAAATGTCTATCTCCATTTTAAATTTATTTAATGTTGCAGCTTCCACAGCTCTCTGGGGTAGCAAATTCCATAGATTTACTACCCTCTAAGTGAAGAAGTTTCTCCTCATCTCAGTTTTGAAAGGGCAGCCCCTTATTCTAAGATTATGCCCCCTAGTTCTAGTCTCACCCATCAGTGGAAACATCCTCACCGCATCCACCCGATCGCCTCTCATTCTTCTGAACTCCAATGAGTAGAGTCCCAACCTACTCAACCTTTCCTCATACGTCAACCCCCTCATCTCCAGAATCAACTGAGTGAACCTTCTCTGAACCGCCTCGAGAGCAAGTATATCTTTTCTTAAATATGGAAACCAAAACTGCATGCAGTATTCCAGGTGTAGCCTCAGCAATACCCTGTATAACTGCAGCAAGACTTCCCTGTTTTTATACTCCATTCCCCTTGTCATAAAAGCCAAGATTCCATTGGCCATCCTGATCACCTGCTGCACCTGCATACTAATTTTTGTGTTTCATGCACCAGGACCCCCCGATCCCTTTGTACTGTAGCACTTTGCAGTTTCTCTCCATTTAGATAATAACTTGCTCTTTGATTTTTTCTGCCAAAGTGCATAACCTCACACTTTCCAACATTATATTGCATCTACCAAATCTCTGCCCACTCACTTAGCCTGTCTATGTCCTTTTGCAGGTTTTTTATGTCCTCCTCACTCACTGCTTTCCCTCCCATCTTTGTATCATCGGCAAACTTGGATATTTTGCACTGCGGATCACCACTAGTTACTGATTGCCAGCCCGAGAATGAACCATTTATCCCAACTCTTTGTTTTCTGTTAGATAGCCAATCTTCCACCCATGCCAGTATATTACCCCCAATCCCGTGATTTTTTATCTTGATCAGTAATCTTTTGTGTGGAACCTTGTCAAAAGCCTTTTGGAAGTCCAAATACACTACATCCACTGGTTCCCCTTTATCCACCCTGTATGTTACATCCTCAAAGAATTCAAGCAAATTTGTCAAACATGACTTCCCCTTCGTAAAACCATGCTGACTCTGTCCTATTAAATGGTGTTTATCCAAATGCTCTGTTACTGTTTCCTTAATAATGGACTCCAACATTTTGCCAACCACAGATGTTAGGCTAACTGGTCTATAGTTTCTAGCTTTTTGTCTACTTCCCTTCTAAAATAAGGGTGTTACATTAGCAGTTTTCCAATCTGCCGGGACCTTTCCTGAGTCCAGGGAGTTCTGGAAAATGATCACCAATGCATCCACAATCCCTACCGCCACTTCTCTCAAGACCCTAGGATGTAGGCCATCAGGTCCGGGGGATTTATCCACCTTAAGTCCCATCATTTTACTGAGTACAATCTCCTTAGTGGTTTTAATCGTGTTTAGCTCCTCCCCACCCCCCCGCCATTGCCCCCTGTTTGTCCAGTGTTGGGATATTTTTAGTGTCCTCTACTGTAAAGACTGATACAAAATATTTGTTCAGCGTCTTTGCCATTTCCATGTTCCCCACCACTAGTTTCCCGGTCCCATCCTCTAAGGGACCAACATTCACTTTAGCCACCCTTTTTCTTTTTATATAGCTGTAGAAACTCTTGCTTTCTGTTTTTATATTTTTTGCTAGTTTACTTTCATAATCTATCTTCCCTTTCTTAATTAATCTTTTAGTTATTGTTTGCTGGCTTTTAAATGCTTCCCAATCTTCTATCCTCCCACTAGATTTGGCTACTTTATATGCCCTTGTTTTCAGTCGAATACTGTCCTTTATTACTTTACTAAGCCACGGATGGCTGTCTTTTCTTTTACTCCCCTTTTTCCTCAGTGGAATATATTTATCTTGAAAGATGTGAAATATCTCCTTGAATGTAGACCACTGCTCTTGTACCGTCTTACACTTTAATCTGTTTTCCCAGTCCACTTTAGTCAATTCTACTCTCATACCTTCATAGTCTCCTTTATTTAAGCTCAGTACGCTGGTTTGAGATCCAACTCTCTCACCCTCAAACTGAATTTGGAATTCAACCAAATTATGGTCACGCATTCCAAGGGGATCCTTTACTAGGACATTTTTTATTAATCCTGTCTCATTACACAGGACCAGATCTAAGATTGCCTGCCCCCTGGTTGGTTCAGTTACATACTGCTCAAGGAACCCGTCCCTAATACACTCTATGAACTCTTCCTCAATGCTGCCATGCCCAATTTGATTAGTCCAGTCAATATGAAAGTTAAAATCCCCCATGATTATAGCTGTTCCCTTATTACAAGCCCCAACTATTTCCTGACTTATACTCCGACCAACAGAGTTGCAACTGTTAGGAGACCTATAGACTACGCCCACTAATGATTTTTTCCCCTTATTATTCCTTATCTCCACCCAAACTGTTTCACTATCCTGATCCTTAGACCCAATATCATTTCTGACTATTGCAGTGATTTCATCCTTGATCAACATAGCAACCCCACCTCCCTTTCCTTCCTGTCTGTCCCTCCTAATTGTCAAATACCCTTGTATGTTTAGTTCCCAGTCATGATTATCTTGCAGCCATGTTTCCGTAATGGCCACCAGATGATACCCATGTGTAGTTATTTGTACCGTCAACTCGTCAATTTTGTTACGAATGCTGCGTGCATTCAGATAAAGAACTTTCAAATATGTTTTCTGACAATTTATTCCTGCTTTTATCCCTTTTACTACTTTACCTTTATTATTATACATTCTGTCCCTTCCTGACATGCTCTGGTTTTTAATTCCCCCACTGCTACCTTGCTCTATTGCCTTCTCCACTGTCATTTTTATTTTTCGCTCTCTTAAAACCTCCCCCCCACTAATTAGTTTAAAGCCCTCTCTACAGCCCTAGTTATTCGATTCGCCAGGATTCTAGTCCCAGCACTGGCCAAGTGAAGTCCGTCCCAACGGAACAGCTCTCTCCTGTCCCAGTACTGATGCCAGTGTCCCAGGAAGCAAAACCCATTTCTCCCACACCAGTCTTTGAGTCACGAATTAACTCTCTAATTTTATTTACCCTAGCCAAATTTGTACGTGGCTCAGGTAGTAATCCAGAGATTATTACCCTTGTGGTTCTGCTTTTTAATTTGGCCCCTAGCTGCTCAAACTCCCTCAGCAGAACCTCCTTCCTTGTCCTATCTATGTCGTTGGTACCAACATGGACCACGACAACTGGATCCTCCCCCTACCACTCCAAGTTTCTCTCCAGCCCAGAGGAGATGTCCTTAACCCTGGCACCGGGCAGGCAACACAGCCTTCGGGACTCTCGTTCTCGGCTGCAAAGAACTCTATCTATCCCCCGAACGATACTATCCCCTGCCACTACAACATTTCTTTTAACTCCCCCCACTTGAATAGCCCCCCGCTCCACGGTGCTGTGGCCAGGTTGCTCATCCTCCCCGCAGTCCCTGTTCCCATCCTCACAGGGAGTAAGAGCTTCAAACCTGTTGGACAAGAGCAAGGGCTGCGGCTCCTCCAACAATACCTCCTGGATCCCCGTACCTGCCTCACTTCTAGTCACACCATCCTAACCCTGGCCACGGACTACATCTGAATTAATTAATCTAATTGGTGTAACTACCTCATGATACACAGAGTCCAGGTAACTCTCCCCCTCCCTGATGTGTCTCAGTGCTTGAAACTCGGACTCCAGCTCTTCAACATGGAGCCGGAATTCCTCGAGCAGCCAACACTTACTGCAAATGTGATCACCGTGAGCATCAATGGTGTCCACCAGCTCCCACATATTGCAGCAGCAACACATCACCTGATCTCCCATTCTATGTAATTAATTAAATTTTAGTAATATTATTTTTAAATACCCTCTGCTCCAATTCTAGATGATGAATATCGCACCTTAGAAACTATAAACCACAGAGTTTAAGCTTAAGAAACAGAGAAATACTTACCAACCAATCACTTAACCGCTTTCTGGTGACATCACACTTGGATTACTTTTTACCTCTCTCCTTCCCTCCGAGTTCCGAGTTCGGAGACTGGTACACCTTACCTGGTCTCTGGGGCCTTTTATAGCCCCGCTCTGCCACTCGAGATTCCCGCCGACGCTGTGAGGCCTTACTTGGTCTCTGGAGCCTCTTATAGCCCCGCTCTGCCGCTTGAGATTCCCGCCGACGCTGTGAGGCCTTACCTGGTCTCTGGGGCCTTTTATAGCCCCGCTCTGCCACTCGAGATTCCCGCCGACGCTGTGAGGTCTTACTTGGTCTCTGGAGCCTCTTATAGCCCCGCTCTGCCGCCTGAGATTCCCGCCGACGCTGTGAGGCCTTACCTGGTCTCTGGGGCCATTTATAGCCCCGCTCTGCCGCTCGAAATTCCCGCCGACGCTGTGAGGCCTTACCTGGTCTCTGGGGCCTTTTATAGCCCCGCTTTGCCGGTCGAGATTCCCGCCAATGCTGTGAGGCCTTACCTTGTCTCTGGGGCCTTTTATAGCCCCGCTCTGCCGCTCGAAATTCCCGCCAACGCTGTGAGGCCTTACCTGGTCTCTGGGGCCTTTTATAGCCCCGCTCTGCTGCTCGAGATTCCTGCCTTACCTGGTCTCTGGGGCCTTTTATAGCCCCGCTCTGCCGCTCGAGATTCCCGCCGACGCAGCTCACCACCACCTTCTCAAGGGCAATTAGGGATGGGCAATAAATGCTGGCCTTGCCAGTGATGCACACATCCCAGAAGCAAATAAAAAAAACTTTGTGTTTTGTACTCAATGGTCTCAGCACTGCAACCTAAAAACTCATTTGCTTTCCCCGTAGTCACCTCGCACTGCTTCCCCATGTGCTATTCCTGATCCATTGGCCCGGAATTTGTGGTCAGCAGCAAAGCGAAGGTGTTTGCCACTGGACCCGAAGTGCGCTTCGCACAAGGAGCTTGCGATCCCTGTGTCGAGAACTTTGGGTTTTCCGACTTTCAATTCAAATCAACGGAGTATAGTGGGGATCCCCTTGTGCCAGCTGTTGTGACATCAACAGGCTGTCTAAGCAGCCAATCAAAAGGTAGAATTCTCACAGACAACGAACAAGGAAGTGAGTAAGCTCTTAAAATTCTAACTTTTAAAAAATATTGGAGAGAGCAAAGCAAAGATTGGGGGTCTCACATGGGGAAAAGGCAAAACTGAAATAAAGATGGACAAAATTAAAAAAAAGATTTTTTTTTAAAGTTTCTTAAAAATTTTATTTTTATTAAAATGGACAAATTTCACACTGTACAAAATTAAAATTAGTGTTCTAGACCCTTAACCTTTGTCTAACAGTCAATATGCTGTCAAAACCCCAGTTATACCTTATCCCTTTGGGTCTAACTTTTGGTGGGGAATTTAACAGCGTACTTACTGCGGAAGAACTGGAGTTTTTGTCAGTTTCCCTGATGTGGCTGATTAAAAGAAAAAAAGACTTGCATTTATATAGTGCCTTTCACGACCACCGGACGTCTCAAGCACTTTACAGCCAATGAAGTACTGTTTTTTTTTTAAGTGGAGTCACTGCTGTAATGTGGTAGCCAATTTGCACACAGCAAGCTCCCACAAACAGCAACGTGATAATGACCAGATAATCTGTTTTTGTTATGTTGGTTGAGGGATAAGTATTAGCCAGTACCCTGGGGATAACTCCCCTGCTCTTCTTCAAAGCAGTGCCATGGGATCTTTTACGTTTACCTGAGAGGGCAGATGGGGCCTCGCTTTAACATCTCATCCAAAAGACGGCACCTCCGACAATGCAGCACTCCCTCAGTACTGCACTGGCGTGTCAGCTTAGCTTTATATGCTCAAGCCCCTGGAGTGGGACTTGAACCCACAACCTTCTGACTCAGAGGCAAATGTGCTACCCACTGAGCCACAGCTGACACTGATTGCCGGCTCTGTGTGGGGGGGGGCGGGGGCAAAGCGCAGCCTGTTTCGGAGCTGTCAGTGACTGACCGCAGCTTCAGGATTTCCGTGTTAGGCAGCACATGCGCCAAATCCTGAAGTTGCGGTCAGTTTCAAAGGCGGGATCCCAACCGCAAATTCTAGGCCAATATGTTTAATGGGTGCCTCTGAAGGATATAGCTGCACCTGTTGGTCAGCCCTGCCCTTCCCTTCAACCCGTTACCAAATGGCCATGCTCGATGACTGCTCCGCCAAATTCCAGCCCTTCTGAAATGATGAACTGCCGGTCAGCACTCAAAACGTGCCTGCCGCGTGCCAACTTTGAATTGAATTCAGTTCCAACCATCAAAATGATTTAGGGTCTTTATAGCCATTGACATCGGGTAACTGCTCTGTCCACCTGATGTCGACCGAGATCCAAAATTGGGGTCTTTATATCTGATCATCCTTAGGAGGTTGAGGGTGTAATCTAATGGAGGTGTTTAAAATGATAAAGGATTCAATTAGGTAGCTAAAGATAAAGGGGGAAAAATTCAGTTGTTTGCGCCTCCCGTTAGCACCTTAAGAGGGTGCCAAGTGTGGCACAAAGCAACTAGCACCCGGGCGCAGCGATGTTTGTGCCACTCACGAAATTAACTAGACATTTTGCGGTAGCACTAAACACTACCGTCACAATCTCCTGCGCCAGCAGATCGTGACGTCAGTTGAGTGCGCAACGTCCCGTTAGCGCCTCGGACTGGAAATTGAGTGGCGCCCCTGCCTTACCACCTGCCGCTAGCAATGACAGGTTGAGGGGAGCATTATGCTGTCAGAAAGGGACTAGGGGAGAGCTATTTAAAGGCGACCACTTCCTGCCTTTATTTGTCAGTGACATTTTTGCATCACGCATTCTAAGAGAGAGAGACTTCTGGAGAGATTCAACGCTGTGTGAAGGAGTTTTGGGTACTGAGCAGCACTTTGCAGGTTGGTTTTGATTTGCCCTTCCTTGTATCGATTTAGAAGAGACTGTGGGGGCTGCACTCTGCGCTCTTCCCCTGGTTCTTTCCATTGTTCTTTCCAGCAGATTTGATGTACAGGTCTCTCCAGGCTGAGATTCAAGGCTGCAATGAGCAGGATGTGGATGGAGAGCAAGATCAACCCTTCCCTTTAAGATAAACACAGAAAATGCTGGAAAAGCTCAGCAGGTCAAGCAGCATCTGTGAAGAGAGAAACAGATTTAACGTTTCAGGTCGATGAACATTCATCAGAACTCCCCTTTAAGAATTGGACGGTGCCAGTGTGCCTGTGTTCCATTGCTGACTGAAATCAGATGAGCTTCGCCAGCGCTGTGAGGTAGCGCCTTGCTCCTCAGCCTTAGCGCCTTAAGAGAGGTGTGTAGCACCTGATTTAGCGCTCCAATCACCTCCAGGGGTGATAAAAGCCAAGTTTGCTGTCGGAGGCAATAATCACCGCCAGGCGCTAAACTTTGCGCACCGCCAATAATAGCGCCCCAAATGGGGCGATACCAAATTTTTCCCCCAAACTATTTCCTCTACTGTGGGAATCCAGGACAAGGGGACATAATCTTAAAATTAGAGCTAGACCATTTAGGATAACCTACATAGTTTTCCTTTTGTAGTTGATCCTTTAATTTTTGATAAGCTTTCTTTTCCAGCACAAATGCTAATATTCTGGTCACTTTGTAGCCAGTTTTTATTTTTGTTTATTCACTGATGAAACATAGAAACGTAGAAGATAGGAGCAGGAGTAGGCCATTTGGCCCCTCGAGCCTACTCTGCCATTCAATGCGATCATGGCTGATCATCCAAATTCAGTACCCGGTCCCTGCTTTCTCCCCATATCCCTTGATCCCCTTAGCCTTAAGAAATATATCTAACTCCTTCTTGAATATATTTAATGAATTGGCCTCAACTGTCTTCTGTGGTAGAGAATTCCACAGGTTCACCACTCTCTGGGTGAAGAAATTCCTTCTCATCTCAGTTCTAAATGGCTTACCCCTTATCCTTAGACTGTGACCCCTGGTTCTGGACTCCCCGCCATCGGGAACAGCCTTCCTGCATCTAGTCTGTCTAGTTCTGTTAGAATTTTATGTTTCAATGAGATCCTCTCTCATTCTTCTGAACGCCAAAGCAAGCTATCCATCCTTGTCTTCCTTGATCTCTCTGCGACCTTTAGTACTGTGGGTTATTTCTTCTTCCTCCTTGCCTCTCCTCTGTGGTGCACCTTTGTGGCATTGCCCTTTCATAGTTCTTTATAGTCAATACAACTTCTGCAATCGCTTTTCCTCTGGATTCTATACAGTTATCTACAGCGCGCCTCAGCAACAACAGCTTGCATTTATATAGCACCTGTAATGTAGTAAAATGTCCAGGGCGCTTCACAGAAGCGTCATCAAATAGAATTTGACATTGATCCACATTGTATATTAGGGCAGATGACCAAAAGCTTGGTCAAAGAGGTAGGTTTTTAAGGAGCGTCCTAAAGGAGGAGAGAGAGGTGGAGAGGTGGAGAGGTTCAGGGAGGGAATTCCAGAGCTTAGGGGCTCGGCAGCTGAAGGCACGGCCACCAATGGTGGAGTGATTAAAATTGGGGATGCACAGGAAGCCAGAATTGGAGGAATGCAGAGAACTTGGAGGATTTTAGGGCGGGAGGAGGTTACAGAAATAGGCAGGGGTGAGGCCATGGAAGGATTTGTAGACAAGGATGAGAATTTTAAATTCGCGGCATTGCCAGACTGGCAGCCAATATAGGTCAGCCAGCACAGTTGTGATTGGTGAACGGGACTTGGTGCAAGTTAGGATACGAGCAGCAGAGTTTTGGTTGAGTTCAAGTTTAACTCTACCTTGCATACATGCTGCCTCTCAACAACAGCGTAAGCATGTCTCAGCTTCAATGTTGCATGCCGACAATCCTCAGCTTTAGCTCTGTCCTATCAATCTCAATTCCACAACCCTTGCAATGCTTTCTGACTGCCTCTCTGGCATCAAGTCATTTGTGAATAATAATTTCTTCAAACTAAACATTGGCAGGACCAAACATATTCTATATGGGAACATAGGAAGATAGGAAGAGGAGGAGGCCATTCAGCCCCTCAAGCCTGTTCTACCATTCAATTAGATTTTGGCTGATCCGTTCCTCAATTCCATTTACCCGCCTTTCCTCAATATTGCTTGATGCCCTCACCTCACAAAATGTTGTCGCTCTCAGTGTTGAAAATTTCAATTCACCCAGCATCCACAGCCTTTTTGTGAGAGAGTTCCAGATTTTCACTAACTACTGTGTGAAAAAATACTTCCTGATTTCACTCCTAAATGGTTGAACTCTAATTTTAAGCTTATGCTCCCCTTGTTCTCAATTCCCCTACCAGAGGAAATGGTTTCTCTTTATCTACACTTTCAAATCCCTTTATCATATTAAACACCTCGATTAGGTCACCCCTCAAACTCTGAACTCAAAGGGAATACAAACCATGTAAGGAGCGGGCAGTGGGCAGATCGCTTGCCCATTCCTCTCAGCAGGAGGCCCAAGCCCTTTTGAGGTCCAGACTTCATTTCCATGCTTCTGGCGAGCAAACAGATGCCAACAAGCATCTCGCAGCAGCTCACTGGTTCCAGGCTAGCGCAATAACAGGTAACCCTAAACAAATCCTTGAATGCCACTTTCTGAAATTGTGACTATGTTGCATTAACCCTTTCAATCTCTCAGCAGCTTCCAACAAAGTCAATTGCACGATCCTCCTGTAATGGTCTCCACCATTGTCCAACTCCGTGGGACTGCACTCGCTTGGCTTCACTGTTACCACGCCAATCATAGCGAGAGCATTTCTAGCAATGGTTTCTGTACCCACGCTACCACTGGCACCTCCGGATTCCCTCAAGAATCCATCCTCAGCCTCTTCCTCTTCCTCGTCCCTTGGCAACATCACTTCTGCTCTGTAATGTATGTACCTTTAAGGGGAGAACTACTTTTTACAGCTCCTGTATACTGTAGTACCGGCAGTGACCACACCTGTATATAAACCCTGAGTAGGGATCTGTACAATTAGTTCAAGAGTAACCCTCATTCAGTAAACACCTGTTGATCGTTCCCTGCAGTCTCTTGTCTAATTATTGAAGGACACAACATCAAGATACACGGATCTAACATTGGCGATGAGCAGATTCAAACCTACCTGCAACTCTGCATCACCTCCCAGGGATTCGCTCCTGGAGAACAGTGGAAGAAGGCCGAGTCCAGAAGCACGGGCGTCGACCATGGGAAACCCCCCAGTCATCCAGCGGAGATTTGAGCATCGCAGGGGAGGTTGTCGAGAGCCAGGCTTGCTGGCAACAGGTACTACGCAGACCCTTCCCAGACAGCGGCAGCTAGAGCCGACCGACGGCACAGAAAAAGGCCGAGCAGCGTCGACGGGAGAGAGAGAGAGGGTAGAGCGCACAGGGCGCAGCCGGTGTTAAGGACCGAGTGGCGTCAACGAGAGAGAGCAGAGTGCAGCCGGTGTTCAAGGGCCGAGCAGCATCAACGGGAGAGAGAGGCACGCAGGAAAACGCGCAGAGTGCAGCTGGTGTTCAAGGGCCGAGCAGCGTCAGCGGGGAAGAAAGGAAAGAGCGGGAGACGCCATTTTGAGCTGCAGCGGGGAAGAAGGGAGAGCGCGGGAGACGCCATTTTGAGCCAGTCTAACCACACCCAGGGATTCCAAAGAGTGGCAGTGTCACAGCATTCGACAATGAAGTCGAAGATTGGACGACATATGTCGAACGCATAGAAGTGTACTGCAAGGCGAGTGAAGTGCCAGATGACAGGAAAGCGCTGGTATTGTTGAATACAATGGGTGCAAAAACGTATGGCTTACTGCGAAACCTAGTAACCCCAGAGAAGCCAGTGGAAAAGGATTTTGAAAACATAGTGTCAATCCTACAGGACCACTTAGACCCCACACCGCTGCTGATAGCAGAAAGATTTAAGTTTCACAAAAGGAACCAGCATAAAGATGAAAGTAATGCTGAGTACTTAACAGAACTGCGCAAGCTATCGAAACACTGCCAGTTTGGAATGGGACTAGCAGATACTTTAAGGGACAGGTTTGTGTGTGGGCTTCAAAGTGAAGGAACCCAGAAAAGGCTTCTATCAGAAAAGGATCTTACGCTGGACAAGGCTTCCAGCATTGCAGTATCACACGAAGCAGCAGCATGGGGCGCGGCAGAGATACAACGGAGACCGCAAGAATATGGCACAAATGAAATGTCATACGGAACAGTGAAATGCTATCGCTGCGGCAGAACAACACACGACCATAAGGATTGGTGGTTCAAGGGCAAAGTGTGCAGACAGTGTGGAAAAGTAGGACACATAGCAAGGGTCTGCAGGTCAGGAAAGAAAACCAGCAGCAAGAAATCTCCACAGGAGAAGTACAAGAAGGTACATAGGGTGACGGAGAGTAGTTCAGACGAACAGAAAAGTGATACAGACTCCGGAGGCAAGGAGCTGGGTTGCCTGAAAATACATAATGTGATCAAAACGGAGGATCACCAAACTATCTGGGTCACGCTCAAGATAGCAGGAGTCCAAGTGAAAATGGAATTGGACACAGGATCAGCCCTAACAGTCATAAACCGAAGGGACTACAAGCGGCTATTCTCATATATACCCTTGAGCGATACAAAGATTTTCTTGAAGACGTACACGGGGCAAAAAGTCTACCCCAAGGGAAAAATAAGGGTGAACGTTATATATAACAGCAAGGAAACACCAAAAATTGACCTATATGTATTGCCAGATGGAGGACCACCACTACTAGGATGTGAATGGATCTGAAAGATACAGCTAGATTGGCATTCCATACAAGCACTGACTGTAGATGCCAAAAATGATGACGACATCACACCTGGACGACTGTCAAAAATGCAAACTGACACACAAGAAGTGTTCCAGCAGGGACTCAGAACACTAAAAGGCATAACAGCGACGATCAAAATAGAGGAAAATGCAAGCCCAAAGTTTTTTAAGCCAGGCTTATGCGATCTGCCCAGCCGTCGAAGCAGAGCTGGAAGGTTTGGAACATTCTGGAGTACTGTCCAAAGTGGACTGGAGTGAGTGGGCTACACCCATCGTTCCTGAAATGAAGAGGTCGTTGAGTAATACGCCTGGGGAACCAAAGAAGGTTCGCATCTGTGGGGACTTTAAGGTGACAGTGAACCCAGTCCTTCACACTGTACAATATCCGCTTCCGCGGATTGAAGATATTTTCGCCTCACTATCTGGAGGGAAATGCTTCACTAAGATTGATCTGGCCCAGGCGTACCTGCAAATGGAGGTAGAAGAAGCCTTGAAACAGTACATCACGATCAACACTCATAAAGGTCTCTACCAATACAACCGGCTGGTGTTCGAGGTAGCATCAGCTCTGGCTATTTGGCAAAGGGCAATGGATCAAGTCCTGCAAGGGATTCCAGGGACCCAGTGTTATTTGAACGACATCCTGGTCATGGGCGAAAATGAGAGTGATCACCTCGCCAACCTGGAGCAGGTGCTCACTAGATTGAAGGAATATGGGCTCCGAGCTAATCGCCACAAATGCGAGTTTTTCCAGAAGCAGATCTCGTATTGTGGCCACGCTATTGATAAAGAGGGGTTACATAAGTCCCCTGAAAATATTGAGGCAGTAGTCAAGGCTCCAGCACCGGAAAATGTTTCACAACTGAGGTCGTTCCTCGGGCTGGTGATCTACTACCATAAGTTCTTGCTGAATTTGTCTACAGTACTACACCCACTGAACACCCTAATGCAAATGGGGGTACCATGGAAGAGGAATGACGAATGTAAACGAGATTTCCAGAAGAGCAAAGCATTTATCACATCAAAAGAGGTGTTGGCTCATTTCAACCCAGCACTACCAATTCGGTTGGCGTGTGATACATCATCCTATGGCATTGGAGCAGTGCTGTCGCACAAATTCCCGGACGGCTCGGAGAGGCCAGTAGCCTTTGCGTCTCGGTCACTAACCTCAGCCGAGCATAACTACGCCCAGATTGACAGGGAGACCCTCAGCCTAGTGTGGGGGGTGAAAAAGTTCAACCACTATCTGCACGGGCAGAAGTTCGCCTTGCTGACTTACCACCAACCACTTGTCTCCATCTTTAATCCAAAGAAGGGCGTTCCGGTGATGACTGCGCAACGGCTACAAAGATGGTCCCTTTTTCTAGGGGCGCACCAATATGAAATCGAGTATAAGGGCACGAAACAGCATGGAAACGCTAATGGGCTATCATGCCTGCCACTGCCTACTGCGGAGGAAGCACCAGCAGTGGATCCTGTCGAAATATTTCATTCGACTATAATTGAATGCTTGCCAGTAACTAATGCTGGTATAGAGAAGGAGACCCGAAATGACCCAACACTGTCTCGGGTATATGATTTGACGGTGAAGGGATGGCCAGCACATGGCGACTCACTGTTGCCAGCATTCTCATCCAGAAGAGAACAGTTGTCAGTATGCCAGGGGACCTTGATGTGTGGATCCCGAGTGGTAATTCCACCCAAGTTAAGGGAGAGCGTGCTCAATGAGCTTCACGAAGGTCATCTGGGAGGGGTGAAAATGAAAAGCCTTGCTAGGGCTTATGTGTGGTGGCCGGGGATCGATCAGCAAATCGAGGACCTGACAAAGAGCTGCTCAGGATGCCAGAAGGTCCAAAATGCACCACCACATGCCCCTCTACACCCATGGGAGTGGCCATCATCTCCATGGCAACGGGTGCATATTGATTTTGCTGGTCCATTCATGGACGCAATGTTTTTAATAGCTGTGGATGCG
Organism: Somniosus microcephalus; assembly: GCF_052327205.1. Classification (NCBI taxonomy): domain Eukaryota; kingdom Metazoa; phylum Chordata; class Chondrichthyes; order Squaliformes; family Somniosidae; genus Somniosus; species Somniosus microcephalus. Next base: position 269,887,692 of record NC_140987.1, read on the forward strand.
CATTCGAAATGGCCTGAGGTGATCATAAATGTCCTCCACCACCACGGACAAATATTATTGCAGTCCTACGGACCATTTTTGCCAGGAACGGCATTGCAGAGCAGATTTGCTCTGATAATGGACCACAGTTTGTGTCCGAAGAGTTTCGAAGATTTATGAAATGGAATGGGCTAAGGCATTACACATCCGCCCCGTATCATCCAGCCACAAATGGATTGGCTGAGAGGTTCGTACAAACCTTAAAAAAAAGCAGTAAAGGTCATGTGCGATGACGACATTCCACTGCAGCATAAGGTGGACAATTTCCTGTTAGCCTACAGAAATGCGACACATGCAGTCACCAACCAGACCCCGGCCATAATGTTCTTTAACCGAAGGTTGAGATCTCGTCTGCATTTCCTCAGACCAAATGTACGAAGAGATGTTGAGAATAAGCAATTCCAGCACATCAATGAGAAGCCGACAAGGAGCTTCAATGTAGGGCAACCAGTCTTGGCCCGCGACTACCGAACAGAGAAATGGCAACCAGGAACGATATGCACATGGCAGGGGCCATTAATGTACACAGTGGATGTTGGGGAGAACATTGTGAGACGCCATGTTGGCCAGATCCTAGAGTCACAGGAACGAGTCAACCCCATGTCTCGCCCATACGTACCTGGTGATGAACCCGACGTACAGGTAGCATCTACCCCAGAAACAGTAGCATCGGAAGCTGATGAACCAACCGACGACAGGGGGCCAGAATCGCCTCCGCACCAAGAGCAAGACACTCGGGAAAGGCGATATCCAGAAAGGATCAGGAAGCCTCCCCAAAGACTGAATTTATAAATAGACTATTTTCAGTTAATGTTGCATGTTAAAAGTGTTAATTGTAATTAGTTTGATATTTAATTGTTAAATGAGTGTTATGGTACTGTTAATCTAAAAGGGGAGGAATTGTAATGCATGTACCTTTAAGGGGAGAACTACTTTTTACAGCTCCTGTATACTGTAGTACCAGCAGTGACTACACCTGTATATAAACCCTGAGTAGTGATCTGTACAGTTAGTTCTAGAGTAACCCTCGTTCAGTAAACACCTGTTGATCATTCCCTGCAGACTCTTGTCTAATTATTGAAGGACACAACATGACGATACATGGATCTAACATCCTCCACCTCTCTTGACCCATTTATTGCCTCTGTGCTGTTAGACTACTGACACCCACTCTTGGATGAGATGTAAATAACTCTAGCTAAATATTGGGAAAACTAAAGCCATTATCTTCAGCCCCCACTACAAATTCCGTACTCTCACCAATAACTAATTCTATCCACCTCCCTGGTCACTGTCAGAACAAGACTGATTGCAATCTTAGCATCCTATTCATCCACAATTGGAGCTTCTGACTTCATATCCTCTCCAACACAAAGATCCCTATTTTCACCTACGTTGCATTGCCTGCTTCCATCCCTGCCTCAGCATAGCTTCTGCTGAAATTCTCATTCACGCCTTTGTCACCTTCACAATCAATTACATAAGACCAAAAGAAATAGGAGCAGGAATAGGCCACTTGGCCCCTCAAGCCTGCTCCGCCATTCAATAAGATCATGACTGATCTTGGGCTCAAAGCCACTTCCCTGCCTGCTCCCCATAACCCTTCACTCCCTTATCTTGCAAAAATGTGTCTATCTCCACCTTAAATGTATTTAATGACCCAGCCTCCATGGCTCTCTGGGGCAGAGCATTCCACAGATTTACGACTCTCTGAGAGAAGAAATTCCTCCTCAACTCAGTTCTAAAAGGGCGACCCTTTATTCTAAAACAGTGTCTCCACGTTGTCGAATTCCCCATGAGGGGAAACATCCTCTCTTCATTTACCTTGTTGTGCCCCCTCAGTATGTTATATGTTTCAATAAGATCACCTCTCATTCTTCTAAATTCCAATGAGTATAGGCCCAAACTTTCTTCGTAAGTCAAGCCCCTCATCTCTGGAATTAACCTAGTGAATCGTCTCTGAACTGCCTCCAATGCAAGTATATCCTTCCTTAAATAAGGAGACCAAAACTGTACGCAGTACTCAAGATGTTGTCTCACCAATACCCTGTACAGTTGTAGCAGGACTTCCCTGCTTTTATACTCCAACCCCTTTGAAATAAAGGCCAACATTCCATTTGCCTTTTTGATTACTTGCTGTACCTGCATGCTAACCTTTTGTGTTTCATGCACAAGGACCCCAGGTCCCTCTGAACTGTAGCATTTTGTAATCTCTCTCCATTTAAATAATAATTTGCTTTTTTATTTTTCCTGCCAAAGTGTATAACCTCGCACTTTGCCACGTTATTTTCCATCTGCCAAATGTTTGCCCACTCACCTAGCCTGTCTATATCCCTTTGCAGATTCTTTGAGTCCACTTGCTTTCCCACCCATCTTTGTATCATCTGCAAACTTGGCTACATTACACTCGGTCCATTCATCCAAGTCATTAACGTAGATTGTAAATAGTTGGGGCCCCAGCACCGATCCCTGTGGCACCCCACTAGTTATCGTTTGCTAACCGGAAAATGACCCATTTATCCTGACTCTCTGCTTTCTGTTAGTTAGCCAATCCTCTATCCATGCTAATATATTACCCCCAATTCCATGAGCTGTTATCTTATGCAGTAACCTTTTATGTGGCACCTTATTGAATGCCATCTGGAAATCTAAATACACCACATCCACTGGTTCACCTTTGTCCACCCTGCTCATTACCTCCTCAAAGAACTCCAGCAAGTTTGTTAAACATGATTTTCCTTTCATAAAACCACTCCAATACACTCCTGGCTGGCCTCCCATCCTCTGCCCTTCATAAACCTCAGCGCTTCCAAAACTTTGCTTCCTGTATCTTATCCCAGTCCCTCAACACCTCAGGTTTTAAATTCCCATCTTTCATTTAATCCCTCCAGGACATTGCCACTCCATATCTTTATAACCTCCTCTAGCCCATTTCTCCAACTCCCCTCCCTTTGCCCCGCCATTGGAGCCATGCCTTCAGCTGCCTAGCTCCCACTCTCTGGAATTCCCTCCCTATAACCCTCTGCTTCTCCATCTTCCTCTCTTCCTGTAAGAACCTCCTTAAAATCCACCCCTTTGACAAAGCTTTTGGTCATCCCTCCTAATATCTCCTTCTGTGGCTCAGCGTCAATTTTTCCTATTTTTCCATCCCTCTACCTGGCCACTGTCTGAGGCTGAACCAGACTGTTTGCAATTCTGACACCCTATTTGACCCTGAGCTGAACTTTCGACCCATATCCTTTCCATCACCAAGACCACCTACTTCCACCTCCATAACATCGCTCGACTCCGCCCCTGCCTTAGCTCATCTGCTGCTAAAACCCTCATCCATGCCTTTGTTATTACTAGACTCAACTGTTCCAATACTCTCCTGGCCGGCCTCCCACCTTGCATCCTCTGTAAACTTGAGCTCATCCAAAATTCTGCTGCCCACATCCGAACTCATCCCATTCACCCATCTCCCTTGTGCTCGCTGAACTACATTGGCTCCCGGTCCGGCAACATCTCGATTTTAAAATTCTCAGGCTTGTTTTCAAATTCCTCCATGGCCTCGCCCCTCCCTATCTCTGTAACCTCCTCCAGCCCCACAACCCCCCGAGATCTCTGCGCTCCTCCAATTTTGGCTTCTTGCGCATCACCGTTTTTCACCGCTCCACCATTAACGGCCGTACCCTCAGCTGCCTGGGCCCTAATTTCTGGGATTCCCTCCCTAAACCTCTCTGTCTCTCTAACTCGCTCTCCTCCTTTAAGACCTTCCATAAAACCTACCTCTTTGACCAAGCTTTTGGTCACCTGTCCTAATATCTCTTTATGTGGCTCAGTGTCAAATTTAATCTGATAATGGCTCCCGTGAAGCTCCTTGGGGCATTTTACTACATTAAAGGCGCTATATAAATGTGAGTTGATGTTGTTGTTATGCCTCTTAAGAAGCACCTTGGGACATTTTTCTTTGTTAAAAGTGTGATATAAATGCAATTTCTGGTATATTGGCCCAGATATTCTGATCCCTCCGGGTGGGTACGCGTTGTGTACCCAGCCATAGGGACATCGGAAATGCCGGTTTCAGGCATGCACAGCGCATGCACTGAAAACCAGCATTTCCGATCTGTTAGGAATCCTCTTGACAGATCCTCCGGCTGCCCTGGAGAAGGGACTCTACGGGCGGATACTTCCGCTTTTTGGAGACCCTCCGCCCGCAGAAAACCCTTAGGTTAAGAGTTGAAAAAAGTTTTTAAAAAAAATTGTTTCACTGATTTATCATTTAAAAATACATTAAAAAAGGTAAGTTTATTTTTAACCCCGTAAAAAACTTAAATTACTTTTTTCAAAAAATTAAATTTTTGTTTAAAATACTTAATTTATTGTAATGTCAAGTCATTTTACAAATGTGATTTAAAAAAAAATTATTTAAAGTTTAACTTTGTTTTTGGGGTGATCTCCATTCATATATTTGACAGGTCTTCCTGCCAAGTGTATGAAAGGAAATTCCCTTCTTTGATTGGTTCCCCATGGCCCACATGATCCCAGGGATGCTGCGAAATACATGCGCCCCTGGGATACGTGGGCCCTGCAAACTTCAAGTTTGAAGAGGCACAGGAGCGGAAGTGTGTACCTCCCAGGAGCCCTCAGGTAAGGGTGTAGATTTTTCCAGATTGCAGGCCTCCGCCCGCGGGAGACCTGCGCTCAGAAAATGCAGGCCACGATTTAAAATTCCACACAGCTTTTCTCAGATAATATATCCTGCAGCTAAATTCCCACTCATACCTTTCCTAAGAAATGCTGCATTATTATTGGTTTTACAGCTTTGTGCAATTTCATTTTGAAAATAACAGTTCTCCCACACTGAGAGATGACTGCAACTCCTATACAATTGCAGTTATCTTTGATGTCTGTGTTCTCCTGGTTTAAAGAGGGTGATGGCAAAATTGGTATGTTATCAAGTCTGTATCAGCTAAGTTGTTTGTATCTGTGTGAAGAACAACATTGTGACATTAAACTCCATTCATGCCACCCAATCTGTTGGTCTTTATTAAGCTTTTTCAAGGTAGCTTACAAAGTAAAAATAAACCATTTTATTAACATTGAATTCCCAACTGAATGTAACTCTTAAACCTGTTCTGATGAAAGGTCTCAAACCTGAAACATTAACTCAGTTTCTCTCTCCACGAATGTTGCCTGGACTGCTGAGTATTTTCCAGCATTTTCTGTTGTTATTTCAGATTTCCAGCATCCGCAGTATTTTGCTATTGTAAATCTTAAACTAATGTACTATCTTTTCATCAATGGCAACTTAAGTGATAAGTCACTTTTAGGTGCAAGTTCAGACATAGTTCTAATAGGCAATATATTCTGTTGGTGTTTGAGGTCATATTTGGACCAGACCATAAATTATGCCCGTAGACTAAAATGTTCTTAATGGAAGAGGTAAAGCATTACAATTAGGCTCATTTCTCATTATGGAGAATGATGGCTGCAGAAATGAGATGAAAGCAAGGTGCGGAACATGAAAGTAAGTCAAGCAGGAGGTTCTTATTGTAAGGAGAGAGTCTCTGGGCCTTTCATGTCCTAGCTGGCCTATTAAAGGAGCAGTGCTGACAGAAGTTTAGAGTAAAAAAATTTGTCTGAGTAAAAAGAGATCTTTAGTGACCCAACAGTGCTCTGCCTGTGACTATGAAAGTCACAAAAGATGTGAATTTTTCTGGTTTCAGGAATGTTCCAGTCACCAGACGGTGTCTTATCTGGCAGTGTTGAATGTCCTGTATGTGTCGGTATGTACGAGTTGACTGATGGAATATTCTGGAAGGCTCATTCTTTTCCACATAAGCGCAGAGAAACAGACAGCAATAATGTTATGTAATTGTTAACTTTGCAGATTGTTTTGTGTTTTCAGCTGTATGTGCATGGAGATATGGGTTTCAACACTCAAAACAATGATATACCTGAATTTTAAGCGTTTTTATCCCTTATTATGCAGGTGGCCTTTGATTCTGAGAAAAAAGAGCAATCTTTGTAATGGCAGTACTTGGGATCAACAAATGACATTTCTCACTCTTCGAAAGAGGTTCGACCTTCACAAACCTTTCATTTCTCTTTCTGACCTGGCACAACTTGAAGCTGCTCTAGTGTTTGCTGTTATTCACCAACAACATCAGCCTTCTTTTAGAAAATGCCTCCAACATAGTAAAATGTCCCAAGGCACTTCACAGAAGCGTACTCAGACAAAATTTGACACTGAGTTACATAAGGAGATATTAGGACAGGTGACCAAAATCTTGGTTAAAGAGGTAGCATCTTAAGAGGAGAGAGACGGAGAGGTTTAGGGAGGAAATTCCGGAGCTTAGGGCCTAGCCACGGCCACCAATGGTGGAACAATAATCGGGGATGCACAAGAAACAAGAATTGGAGGGTTGTAGGGCTGAAGGAAGTTATAGAGATAGGGAGTGGCGAGGCCGTGGAGGGATTTGAACACAAGAATAAGTGTAGTGTATGTACCTTTAAGGGGAGAACTACTTTTTACAGCTCCTGTATACTGTAGTACCAGCAGTGACCACACCTGTATATAACCCTGAGTAGGGATCTGTACTGCTTAGTTTTAGAGCAACCCTCATCCAGTAAACACCTGTTGATTGTTATCTGCAGCCTCTGTCGATTATTTGAAGGACACACTACCTAAGATGTCCAGATTTAACATTGGCGACGAGTCGTTTCGAACCTACCTGCAACTCTGAAGAAGAAGGCCGATTCCACCAATGCGGGCGTCGATCATCCAGGGAGAACTTGAGCATCGCAGAGGAGGCTGCAGAGAGCTGGGCTTGGTTCTCCAGCCACGACGATCCAGCGCAGTGGGCTGGCAGCAGGTACGGCGCAGACCCTTCCCGGACAGCGGCGGCGGGAGCTGAACAACGGCACAGAAAGGCCGAGCAGCATCGACGGGTAAGAGAGAGGGTAAAGTGCACAGGGTGCAGCCGGGTTTGAAGACCGAGCGGCGCCGAAGAGAGAGGGTAAAGAGCATAGGGCGCAGCTGGTGTTGAAGACTGAGCGGCGCCGAAGAGAGAGTGGAAAACGCGCAGAGCATGGCCGGTATTCAAAGGCTGAGCAGCGTCCACGGGAAAGAAAAGAAGGGAGAGCGCGGGAAGATGCCATTTTGAGCCAGTGCAGAAGAAGGGAGAGCGCGGGAAGAAGGGAAAGCGCGGGAGATGCCATTTTTAGCCAGTCTAGCCACACCCAGGGATGCCGAAGAGTGGCAGGGTCACAGCGTTCGACAATGAAGTCGAAGATTGGGCGACATATATAGAGTGCATAGAGGTGAACTGCAAGGTGAATGAGGGGCCAGATGCCAGGAAAGCACTGGTATTGTTGAATTCCATGGGTGCAAAAACATACGGCTTACTGCGAAACCTAGTAACCACAGAGAAGCCAGTGGAAAAGGATTTTGAAAGCATAGTGGCAATCCTACAGGACCACTTAAACCCCACACCACTGCTGATAACAGAAAGATATAAGTTCCACAAAAGGAACCAGCATAAAGATGAAAGTAATGCTGAGTATTTAACGGAACTGTGCAAGCTATCGAAACACTGCCAGTTTGGAACGGGACTAGCAGATACTTTAAGGGACAAGTTTGTGTGTGGGCTTCAAAGTGAAGGAACCCAGAAATGGCTTCTATTAGAAAAGGATCTTACGCTGGACAAGGCTTTCAGCATGGCAGTATCACATGAAGCAGCTGCACGGGGCATTGCAGAGATACAATGGAGGCCGCAAGAATATGGCACAAATGAAATGTCATATGGAACAGGGAAGTGTTATCGCTGCGGCAGAGCAACACACGACCATAAGGATTGTTGGTTTAAGGACCAAGTGTGCAGACAGTGTGGAGAAGTAGGACACAAAGCAAGAGTCTGCAGGTCGGGAAAGAAAACCAGCAGCAAGAAATCTCCACAGGAGAAGTACAAAAAGGGACATAAGGTGATGGAGAGTAGTTCAGATGAACAGAAAAGGAATACAGACTCCGGAAGCAAGGAGCTGGGTTGTCTGAAACTACATAATGTAATCAAAATGGAGGATCACCAAACTATCTGGGTCACGCTCAAGATAGACGGAGTCCAAGTGAAAATGGAATTGGACACAGGATCAGCCCTAACAGTCATTAAACCGAAGGGACTACAAGCGGCTATTCTCACATATACCCTTGAGAGATACAGAGATTGTCTTGAAGGCTTACACGGGGCAAAAAGTCTACCCCAAAGGAAAAATCAGGGTGAACGTGGTATACAACGGCAAGGAAACCCCAAAAATGGACCTATATGTATTGCCAGATGGAGGACCACCACTACTGGGACGTGAATGGATCCGGAAGATACAGTTAGATTGGCATGCCATACAAGCACTGATGGTAGATGCCAAAAAGGATGATGACGTCACACCTGGACGACTGTCAAAAATGCTAACTGACGCACAAGAAGTGTTCCAGGAGGGACTCGGAACACTAAAAGGCATAACAGCGACGATCAAAATAGAGGAAAATGCAAGCCCAAAGATTTTTAAGGCCAGGCCGGTGCCTTATGCGATCCGCCCAGCCGTCGAAACAGAGCTGGAAGGTTTGGAACGTTCTGGAGTACTGTCCAAAGTGGACTGGAGCGAGTGGGCTACACCTACCATTCCCATAATGAAGAGGTCGTTGAGTAATACGTCTGGGGAACCAAAGAAGATTCGCATCTGTGGGGACTTTAAGGTGACAGTGAACCCAGTCCTTCACAAGGTAAAATATCCACTTCCGCGGATTGAAGATATTTTTGCCTCGCTATCTGGAGGAAAACGCTTCACTAAGATTGATCTGGCCCAGGCGTACCTGCAAATGGAGGTAGAAGAAGCCTTGAAACAGTACCTCACGATCAACACTCATAAATGTCTCTACCAATACAACCAGCTGGTGTTCGGGGTAGCATCAGCTCTGGCTATTTGGCAAAGGGCAATGGATCAAGTCCTGCAAGGGATTCCAGGGACCCAGTGTTATTTGGACGATATCCTGGTCACGGGCGAAAATGACAGTGATCACCTTGCCAACCTGCAGCAGGTGCTCACTAGATTGAAGGAATATGGGCTCCGAACTAATCGCCACAAATGCGAGTTTTTCCAGAAGCAGATCCCGTATTGTGGCCACGTTATTGATGAAGAGGGGCTACATAAGTCCCCTGACAAGATTGAGGCAGTAGTCAAGGCTCCAGCACCGGAAAATGTGTCACAACTGAGGTCGTTCCTCGGGCTGGTGAACTACTACCATAAGTTCTTGCCGAATTTATCTACAGTACTACACCCACTGAACACCATACTGCAAACGGGGGTACCATGGAAGTGGAATGACGAATGTTAACAAGCTTTCCAGAAGTGCAAAGAATTGATCACATCAAAAGAGGTGTTGGCTCATTTCAACCCAGCACTACCAATTCGGTTGGCGTGTGATGCATCACCCTATGTTATTGGAGCGGTGCTGTCGCACAAATTCCCGGACGGCTCGGAGAGGCCGGTAGCCTTTGCATCTCGGTCAATAACCTCAGCCGAGCGTAACTGCGCCCAAATTGACAGGGAGGCCCTCAGCCTAGTGTGGGGAGTGAAAAAGTTCAACCACTATCTGCACGGGCAGAAGTTCACCTTGCTGATTGACCACCAACCACTGGTCTCCATCTTTAATCCAAAGAAGGGCATTCCGGTGATGACTGCGCAACGGCTACAAAAATGGTCCCTTTTTCTAGGGGCGAACCAATATGAAATAGAGTATAAGGGCACGAAACAGCATGGAAACGCTGATGGGCTATCACACCTACCACTGCCTACTGCGGAGGAAGCACCAGCAGTGGACCCTGTCGAAATATTTTATTTGTCTATAATTGAACGCTTGCCAGTAACTAACGCGGATATAGAGAAGGAGACCTGAAATGACCCGACACTGTCTCGGGTATATGATTTGACTGTGAAGGGATGGCCAACACATGGCGACTCACTGTTGCCAGCATTCTCATCCAGAAGAGAACAGCTGTCAGCATGCCAGGTGACCTTGTTGTGTGGATCCCGAGTGGTAATTCCACCCAAGTTAAGGGAGAGAGTGTTCAATGAGCTTCACGAAGGACATCTGGGAGGGATGAAAATGAAAAGCCTTGCTAGGGCTAATGTGTGGTGGCCAGGGATCGATCAGCAAATCGAGGACCTGACAAAGAGCTGTTCAGGATGCCAGAAGGTCCAAAATGCACCAACGCATGCCCCTCTACACCCATGGGAGTGGCCCTCATCTCCATGGCAACGGGTGCATATTGATTTTGCTGGTCCATTCATGGACTCAATGCTTTTAATAGCCGTGGATGCGCACTCGAAATGGCCTGAGGTGATCAAAATATCCTCCACCACCACGGAGAAAACGATTGCAGTCCTATGGACCATATTTGCCAGGAACGGCTTGCCAGAACAGATTTGCTCTGATAACGGACCACAGTTTGTGTCCGAAGTGTTTCGGAAATTTATGAAAAGGAATGGGGTAAGGCATTACACATCCACCCTGTATCATCCAGCCACAAATGGATTGGCTGAGAGGTTGTTACAAACCTTTAAAAAGGCAGTAAGGGCCATGTGCGATGATGACATACCACTGCAGCATAAGGTGGACAATTTCCTGTTAGCCTACAGAAATGCAACACATGCAGTTACCAACCAGACCCCGGCCATGATTTTCTTTAACTGAAGGTTGAGATCTCGTATGGATTTGCTCAGACCAAATGTACGAAGAAATGTTGAGAATAAGCAATTCCAGCACATCAATGAGAAGCCGACAAGGAGCTTCAATGTAGAGCAACCAGTCTTGGCCCGCAACTACTGAACAGAGAAATGGCAACCAGGAACGATATGCACACGGCAGGGGCCACTAATGTACACAGTGGATGTTGGGGAGAACATTGTGAGATGCCATGTCGACCAGATCCTAACATCACAGGAACGAGTCATCCCCATGTCTCGCGTATCTGGTAATGAACCCGACATACAGGTAGCATCTACCCCAGAAACAGTCGTATCAGAAGCTGATGAACCAACCGATGACAGGGGGCCAGAATCGCCTCCGCACCAAGAGCAAGACACTCAGGAAAGGCGCTATCCAGAAAGGATCAGGAAACCGCCCCAAAGACTGAATTTATAAATGGACTATTTTCAGTTAATGTTGCATGTTAATAGTGTTAATTGTTAAATGAATGTTATGGTACTGTTAATCTAAAAGGGGAGGAATTGTAGTGTATGTACCTTTAAGGGGAGAACTACTTTTTACAGCTCCTGTATACTGTAGTACCAACAGTGACCACACCTGTATATAACCCTGAGTAGGGATCTGTACTGCTTAGTTTTAGAGCAACCCTCATCCAGTAAACACCAGTTGATTGTTATCTGCAGCCTCTGTCGATTACTTGAAGGACACACTACCTAAAAATATCCAGATTTAACAATAAGAATATTAAAATTGAGGCGATGCTGGACCAGGAGCCAATGTAGGTCAGCGAGCATAGGGGTGATAGGTGAACAGGACTTGGTGTGAGTCAGGATACGGGCAGTAGTGTTTTGGATGAGCTCAAGATTTTAACACTGTCTCCTTCAGTCAAAATACTAAAGATACAACTTGGAAGAATGCCTTATACAGAGCAGAATGGAGAAAGATTACCTAACTACACAAGGCACAAATTTATGAAGAAACCCATGTCCTCAACTGGGATGAAGGCAGTATCCTTCTTGAATGTACTGGCTGAACATCTTCAGAAGAATGAGAAAGACCATACCTATAGTAAAGAAAGAAAGGCTTGCATTTATGTAGCGCCTTTCATGACCACCGGATGTCCTAAAGCGCTTTACAGCCAATTAAGTACTTTTTGAAGTGTAGTCACTGTTGTAATGTAGTAAATGCTGCTGCCAATTTGTGCACAGCAAGCTCCCACAAACTGCAATGTGATAATGACCAGATAATCTGTTTTAGTGATGCTGAATGAGGGATAAATATTGGCTAGGACAACAGGGAGAACTCCCCTGCTCTTCTTTGAAATAGTGCCATGAGATTTTTTATGTCCACCTGAGAGAGCAGACGGGGCCTCGGTTTAATATCCCATTCGAAAGACGGCATCTGTGACAGTGCAGCACTCCGTCATTACTGCACTGTAGTGTCAGCCTAGATTTTTGTGCTCAACTCTCTGGAGTGGGACTCGAACCAACAACCTTCTGACTCAGAGACAAGAGTGCTAGCAACTGAGCCATTGGCTGATGTACATTGTACATAATCTAACCTATGCAGCACATAATTAGTACATAATCTAACAATATGCAACACACGAATAGAACCACTCACTTAGTTATTTGCACTGGGAAGTGATTAATTATTTTTTTTGCCATCTCTTGTTTTTCTTGAATTTCTTTCCCTTCCTTCATTAATACTTCATGTGCAATTATGTGGTTGTTAAACCACCCAGCCACAGAGAAATTGATGTTGTGTTACACTGATAGCTAAATTCACCCACGAATTCAAAGATGTGCGGGTTAGGTTGATTTGGCTATGATAAAATTGACCCTTAGTGTTAGGGGATTAAATACGTGGGGTTACGGGGATAGGGTGGGATATGTGTCGGTGCAGGCTCGATGGGCCGAAATGGCCTCTATCTGCACTGTGGGGATTCTGCGATTCTGTGAATTATTTAATCGGTGAGATAGATCTGACTTAAATGGTCCGCCATATTAATGTGATTACATTGTGTTGAGACTTAAATCCATCTTGCCGTTGTGTTACAAAAATTTGAACATTCAAAAGATGACGAACAGGAAAAAGACTTGCTGGCCCATCAAGAGAGAGGTGTTAATGGTCCAGCTGTTGATAATATCATCATTTCCCATCCTCTCCTACAACTTGCTGGTAATTTTAGCAAGAGCGTTTCCTTGTCATTCAACTGGTGCCAAACTTCTAAACTGTGCTGCTGATTATTGGTTCAAGAAGCTATGGTGCCCAGCAGAAGCTACTGAGATCAATTCTGAATTGAGTAGATTGTGGAGCCATGTACAAAGCGCATTTTAGATGGCGGTAGTAATTGCTTGACATGATTTAGAAAGAAAATCGGCGCAGGTTTTCACATCGTGTAAGATGAGGAAAATGTGCCTTTAGCATAAGTGTGTCATTATCAGCATATTTAAAAAGGCAATTTACGTGCTTTCATACTTGAGATAAGTGGAACAGTTTATTATTTATCATTGATCACTCAGCCAGAATATAAAATTAACCGGGAGTATTGCAAACATAGTGCTTAGCTACTCCAAACAAATTCTGAATTTGGTGAACGCATTTGAATGTTCTAGTTATAACGTGTCCCTGCTTCGTATTACACTGAGTCAAAGCGCAAATGCTACTGCGTTGCCAAAGTTATATTGCGTACTTTCATGGAGAATATTTTGTTAAATAAAGAAGGGGAATTTAACTAACTATCAATTTTGAGCAAAATTGTTCTGTTAGAGTGCATGGGCATTTTAAATGTTGTGCTCTTTTGGCTGAAATTAACTTTCTTTGGATTATGTGGAAACTTTAACCGAGTACTGTTAATAATGTAGAATTGTTGCTGTTGCCTCTATTAATTCCGTTTCTAATGATGCTGAATCAAGTAGGGGCTGAAATCCCATGTATCAGAAATTTGTGCCTCTAATGGGCCACTTTGTCATGAAATGTGAAGAAATGGGTAGGAATATATCTGCATAGTGTCCATTATTTGTCAAGCTTAGCAAATTACATATAAATTACAACACAGATACAGGCCATTCGGCCCAACCGGTCTATGCTGGAGTTTATGCTCCACATGAGCCTCCTCCCACCTTATCGACATATCCTTCTATTCCTTTCTCCCTCATGTGTTTATCTAGCTTCCCCTTAAAGGCATCTAAGCAATTCGCCTTAACCACTCCATGTGGTACCAAGTTCCACATTCTAACAGTTCTCTGGGTAAAGAAGTTTCTCCTGAATTCCTTATTGGATTTATTAGTGACTATCTAATATTTATGACCCCTAGTTTTGGATTTTCCCACAAGTGGAAACATTTTCTCTACATCTACCCCATCAAACACCTTCATAACCTTAAATGGGTAGGAATGAATCTGCATACTGGCCCTTCTTTGTCAAGTTTAGCAAATTTTCAACCAATCACATCGGAACAGTAATTATCAGAGTTGAGCACGTTAACAAGGAGGAAATTAGAGGACGAGACAGCACAGAAGGAGGCCATTCAGCCCATCGTGCCTGTGCCGGCTCTTTGGTAGAGCTTTCCAATTAGTCCCACTCCCCTGCCCTTTGGTAGGGTAATAATTTTCCAAAACTCCCTGGACTCGGCAAAGATCCTGGCAGACTGGAAAACTGCTAATGTAACACCCTTATTTAAAAAGGGCAGTAGGCAGAAGGCTGGAAACTATAGACCGGTTAGCCTAACATCTGTGGTAGGTAAAATTTTGGAGTCCATTATTAAGGAGACAGTAACAGGACATTTGGATAATCATAATTTAATAGGATAAAGTCAGCATGGTTTTATGAAGGGGAAGTCATGTTTGACAAATTTGCTGGAGTTCTTTGAGGAAGTAACATATAGGGTGGATAAAGGGGAACCAGTGGACGTAGTGTATTTAGACTTCCAAAAGGCATTTGACAAGGTGCCACACAAAAGATTATTTCTTAAGATAAAAAATCACGGGATTGGGGGTAATATTCTGGCATGGATAGAGGATTGGCTATCTAACAGAAGGCAGAGAGTTGGGATAAATGGTTCATTCTCAGACTGGCAATCAGTACCTAGTGGTGTTCCGCAGGGGTCAGTGCTGGGTCCCCAACTCTTTACAATCTATATTAATGATTTGGAGGAGGGGACCGAGTGTAACATATCAAAGTTTGCAGATGATACTAAGATGGGAGGGAAAGTAGTGAGTGAGGAGGACATAAAAATCCTGCAAGGGGACAGAGACAGGCTAAGTAAGTGGGCAGAGATTTGGCAGATGGAATACAATACTGGAAAGTGTGAGGTTATGCACTTTGGCAGGAAAAATCATAGAGCAAGTTATTATCTTAATGGCAACAAACTGTAAAGTACTGAAGTACAAAGGGATCTGGGTGTCCTGGTGCACGAAGCTCAAAAGGTTAGTATGCAGGTGCAGCAAGTGATTAAGAAGGCCAATGGAATGTTGGCTTTCATTGCTAGGGGGATAGAATATAAAAATAGGGAGGTATTGCTTCAGTTGTACAAGGTATTGGTGAGACCGCACGTGGAACACTGCATACAGTTTTGGTGTGCATACTTAAGAAAAGACATACTTGCTCTCGAGTCACTACAAAGAAGGTTCACTCGGTTAATCCCGGGGATGAGGGGATGGACATATGAGGAGAGGTTGAGTAGATTGGGACTCTACTCATTGGAGTTCAGAAGAATGAGAGGCGATCTTATTGAAACATATAAGATTGTGAAGGGGTTGGATCGGGTGGATGCGGGGAAGATATTCCCGATGATGGGTGAAACGAGAACTAGGGGGCATAGTCTTAGAATAAGAGGCTGCTCTTTCAAAACTGAGATGAGGAGGAACTACTTCACTCAGAGGGTGGTAGGTCTGTGGAATATGCTGCCCCAAAAAGCTGTAGAAGCTACATCATTACAAAAATTTAAAACAGAAATAGACAGTTTCCTAGAAGTAAAGGGAATTAAGGGTTACGGGGAGCGGGCAGGAATTTGGACATGAGCCCAGGTTCGGATCGGTCATGGCCCTGTGGGTATCGGAGCGGGCTCAGGGGCCGTGTACCCTGATCCTGCTCCTATTTTGTGTGTCTAATTCTGTTAGATTCAGGAGATGGTTCGTGGATTGGCGGTTAGGATCAGATCAGCCATAATCTTATTGAATGGCGGAGCAGGCTCGAGGGGCCGATTGGCCTACTCCTGCTCCTATTTCTTATGTTCTTATGTTGTTCTTATGTTTCCTCATAGCCCTGCAAATGTTTTCCCTTCAAGTATTCATCCAATTCCCTTTTGTAAGTTACTACTGAATCTGCTTCCACCGCCCTTTCAAGCAGTGCATGCCAGATCATGACAACTTGCTGCATAATTTGTTTTTTCCTCATGTCGCCTCCGGTTCTTTTGCCAATCATGTTAGGTCTGTGTCCTTGAGCTACTGACTCTTCCGCCACTGTAAACCTTTTCTCCTTATTTCCACTATCAAAACCCTTCATGATTTTGAACACCTCTATCAAATGTCCTCTTAATCATCGCTGCTCAAAGGAGAACAACCCCAGCTTCTCCAGTCCCTCCACATAACTGAAGTTCCTCATTCCTGGTAACATTCCAGTGAATCTCTTCTGCACCCTCTCTAAGACCTTGGCATCCTTCCTAAAATGTGGTGCCCAGGATTGAACAATATGCTCCAGCTGAGGCCGAACCAGAGTTTTATAAAGATTTAGCACAACTTCCTTGCTTTAGTACACCACTATTTACAAAGCCAAGGATCCTGTATGTCTTTTTAACAGCCTTCTCAACTTGTCCTGTCACCTTCAATGATTTGTGTACATATACCCACAGGTCTCTCTGTTCCTGCACCCACTTTAAAATTATACCATTTAGTTTATATTGTATCGCCTCATTCTTCCTACCAAAATGTATCACTTCACACTTCTCTACGATAAATTTCATCTGCCACGTGTCTTCCCATTTCACCAGACACAACAAAGTTTAAGGCAGTGATGACCTGGACAGGCAATGCAGTTCTGATGTTCAGCATTTGACATATTTCCCCAGTGGCCTCTGGGGTGATGCACAGACATTCAGAGAAGTCTAAGTAAGACCATCTTGGTCTGCAGACCCTGGTGACTGAGTGTCCATGTGTAGGAAAGAGGCACTTTCTATGATGCCTGACTATAAGTGCCCCTAGTTTGGCCTCTTGCTTGTCCTCATGTCCTCCTCTTCATAATACAAAAATAAAGGTATTCCAACATGGAATCCATGACTAGGGTGCTAAGCAGTTGTTTGAACAGAGTTGAGTAAAAATAGCAGCAAATGTCCTGACTGAACCTGTACTGGCCTCGCTAGATGTGCTCCTATCTAGTTTTCCAGCAAGTTAAACACTTATTCAAATAATTACTCGTGAAGCTGTTTGCTGTTTTGTAGCTTTACTTGAACAAATTTGTGAAACTGTAAACAAAGACAAAGTATACATAGAACCATCTACTTTGGTTATGGATGTATCCTAGCACCACTTTGCTGTCTATATAATATGTGATGCTGTTGAACTTTTGATCAATCTCCTCTTCTATGAACTCTGCAATCTCAACTGCTAATACTGCTGCTCACAGTTCCAATCTGGGTATGGTGAGGTCTGGCTGGGGTGCCAACTTGGCCTTACCAAAGATGAAGCCAATTTTGCTTTATCCATCTTGAGTGGTGACCTTCAGATAAGCAACACTTGCAATGGCCTTAGCGGATGCGTCTGCAAAGACACAAAGCTCTTTGAATTGGGCATTTAAGTGAGAGAAAGACGTATAGGAGCGAGGTATTCGGATCTCCTGTAAGTCTTGGAGTGAGTCTCTCCATCTGTCCCACTCTGCTTCCATCTCTTCAGGGAGAGGTGAATCCCACTCTTCAGCATGTGTGGAGAGTTCCCTGAGGAGCAGCCTGCCTTGTATGGTGACAGGGGCTAAGAAGCCGAGAGGGTCGTATAGGCTGTTGACTGTAGAGAGCACTCCTCTATGTGTGAAGGGTTTCTTGGCATCTAAGACTTGGAATATGAACGTGTCTGTTGCTATGTTCCACGACACCCCTAGGCTATGCTGTAGGGGGAGGTCATCAGTGAAGAGGTCTAGATCCTTGATGTCATTAGCACAATCTTCAGGGGGGAATGCCTCCATCACTGCTGGTCTGTTAGAGGCTATCTTGTGCATCCTGAGGTTGGATCATGCAAGTAGTTCCTGAGCTCGTCCGAGGGTACTGATGGCCTCTGCTTTGGTCGGGAATGACTTCAGTGTGTCGTCAACATAGAACTCTCATTCGATGAACCCTCTCACAACACTGCCAAAGTCGTCGTCTTCTTCCTTGGCAGCCCTTCTTAGCTCGTATATGGCGACAGCAGGGGACGGGCTATTCCCAAAGACATGGACACGCATTCTGTAGTCCACAATGTCTCTGTTGGGATCATTGTCCCAATACCACAGGAAGCAGAGGAAGTCTCTGTGGTCTTCTCTCACCACAAAGCAATGAAACATGTGCTGGATAACGGCGGTGATGGCGACGGGCTCTTTCCTGAATCTCATGAGTACCCCCAAGAGGCTGTTGTTGAGATCGGCTCCTGTGAGGAGTACATTGTTGAGAGAGACTCCCTGATATGGTGCACTGGAGTCAAACACCACGCGGATCTGTTCTGGCTTTTTGGGGTGATAGACTCTGAAGGAAGGGAGCTACCAACACTCTTGGCCTTCCTGGAGTGGAGGAGCTATCTCTGCATGATCGTTGACAAACATTTTCTTGACAAATTCTAGGAAGTGTGCTTTCATCTTTGGCTTCTTCTCTAGTGTGCAACGGAGTGAGTTAAGACGATTATAGGCATACTCCCTGTTGTTCGGCAGCCGTCGTCTGGGGTTCTGGAAGGGTAATGGTGCAACCCAGCTGTTAGAGCTGTCATAAGAGACTTCATTGTCCATAATCTGGAAGAATCTCTTGTCATCCATCGATGGAGCAAGTTTGTGGTCATTGGCGGTGCGACAGAAGACTGACTGACCCGGGTTCTCTCCAGTGAGCATCATCTGTGTGCTGTCTGCGGAGATCAGCGCTGGGGTTTTCTGAGGCTGAGCCGTATGACTGAACTTCTCTGTCACTCGGATCTGACTACTGCATGGGGTAAGGTAGCTTGGACGACCATTCTCCAAGATGGAAGTCTTGAGTGTGCTCACCTGAGATGGCTTGTGAACGCCCTTGAGGCACACTTCTCCAACAACGACCCAGCCGAGGTCTAGCCTTTGGGCGAATGGGGTGTCATGTGGACCGTTTAACTGTTTCCTTATCTTATGTACCCTCAGGATGTCCCTTCCCAACAACAGAAGTATGCTTGCATCTGGATCAAGAGGTGGGATCTCGTCTGCAATGCATCGCAGATGACGGTGATGATGAGCTGCATTTGGAGTAGGAATCTCAGAACGGTTGTCGGGGACTTGATTACATTCGATGAGTGTAGGAAGGGGGAGGCTAATCTTCCCGTCAGCTGACTCAACAACATAACCGCAGGCCCTCCTGCCGGCTGTCTCTGAAAGCCCAGCACACTTCTTCAGCGTGTAAGGCGACAGACTTCCTTTAACCTTGAAGATGTTGAAGAACTCGGATCTTGCTAGAGAACGATTGCTTTGTTAATCTAGTGTGGCATACATCTTTTCAGATTCCTGGCGACGTCCTACAGGGTACACATTAATGAGGCATATCTTGGAGCATGCTCTTGCGCTCACTCCTTCTCCACGCACCTCAGTGCACTTGGATGTAATCTCCAGACCGGCAGCTCCCTCTCTCTCCCCGCCGTGCTCTGAGGCGGGAGGAGGGGACTCTGATTTCCAAGGAGCTGGGCCTGGGTGGAGTGCTGAAATGTGCCGATCACTTTCATATTCTGTGTATTTTGCATCTACCTTGCAGCTCTTGGTGAGATGGCTCGTGGAAGAGCAGCATTTGAAACATATAGAGTTCTCTTTGAGATATTGTTTCCGATCTTCCAGGGACATCTCCCTGAAGCCTCTGCACTTCTTTAATGGATGGGGCTTGTTGTGGATAGGGCATTGTTTGCTCACATCCTCAGGTTTCTTCTGAACCTTTGAGTTCTCAGTTGAAGACACTTGCATTTTGTGGACAGATATTGGTGTCTTTCCATGTCTGTCAAACTTGTCTCTTCTGGCAAGTGCTGGGTGGGAGGAGAAGAGGTTTAAGCTGGGGTTGTTCCTGGCTTTGGCTTCTTTACGGATGAATTTGGCAAATGCAGAGAATGGTGGGAAGGCCACATTGTGCTTTAGCTTGAGCTTTGATCCAAACGTTATCCACTTCTCCTGCAGGTTAAATGGAAGCTTCTCAATGGTGGGACTTACCCCTCTGGAAGTGTCTAAGTACGATAGGCCGGGTAGGTAGCCATCCTGCTTTGCGGCTTCGAGTTCCGACAGCAGCTCTCCAAGGTCGCGGAGCTTCTGGGGTTCCTTATTCGTCAACTTCGGAAAGTTCTCCAACCTGTCAAAGAGAGCCCTTTCAATGGCTTCAGGCGAGCCGTAGCTTTCTTCCAGCCTCGCCCAAGCCATCTTCAACCCCGCTGGCGGTTGTCCCACTTTGACAGCTTTTATCCTGCAGGCCTTTCCGGCGGACTCTGGGCCGAGCCATTTGATAAGGAGGCCGAGCTCTTCTCCTGCCGACAGGTCTAAGCCCGATATGGCATCGTGGAAGCAGGACTTCCAAGCCCGATAATTCTTCGGCCTGTCATCGAACTTGGTTAACCCTGTAGTCACCAGCTGGCTGCGTGCAAGGTATTTGGCAAGGCCATAGGTGCTGGGACCTGTGCCAGGGTTGCCTTGAGTAGGGGCTCTGCTGGGGGAGACTCTGCGGCTTGAGGCACGCTGTCTACTTTGACCTTGGCTGGCAACTTGGGGCATGTTATATGAAGTGCTTGCCTCTGTAGAGATGTGCGGGCCTTCATCCCTCTCTCTCGTAAACTCTATGTCGGCATGGTCGCTCACGTAATCTCTGGTGCGCTGTCGTCGAATCTGCCGTGGAATGGGAATTAAAGGTTTGTAAGCTGTCTCGGTATCAGCTCCCTCCAAAATTGCCTTGAATACTTGTGTCTCAACTAATGCAGCATCTATCTCCTTTTGTTGCTGCAGAGCGTCTAATGTGGCTTGGAGACGGGTCTGTTCAGCCTGGTATGCAACCTGGTGATGGGCCTGATCAGCTTGGAGTTCAGCTTGGCGACGGGCCTGGTCAGCTTGGAGTTCAGCTTGGAGATGGGCCTGTTCTACTTTTATTTCTATTTCTCTGTTCGCATGCGCAGCTCTGGCTTGAGCTGCTACTAGCTTAACCTGTGCTTTGGCGATGGCCACGCTTACTCTAGAGCCACCTGATGACCGTGAACCAGCTGGCGATCTGTAGTAACCGGAGCTTATAGACCGATTGTCACATTCTACAGTTTTGTCTGCCTGTTTAAAGTCTTCTCCTCGCTGCAAAGCATTTTCATTATTATCTTCTGACATGTTGATGTGAGGTAGGTGTGGTGTACAAGGTGAAGGCTTACCCTGAGTTCCTGCCGCTCCACTCTTCACAGCTAGCCGTATTGCTATCTTCTCACTGCTAGCCGTATTGCTATCTTTTCACTGTACTGGCCTCGCTAGACATGCTCCTATCTAGTTATCCAGCAAGTTAAACACTTATTGAAATACTTCCTCGTGAAGCCGTTTGCTGTTTTGAAGCTTTACTTGAACAAATTTGTGAAACTGTAAACAAAGACAAAGTATGTTTTGTACATAAAACTGAGTACTATACATTAGATATTACATAAGATATAAACATATTTACAACAGTAGAATAGACTAATTGTATAACTAACTAACATTTGGACTAACTTATGCAACTACCAAATATTAACATTTTATAAACAAAGTATTGTCAAAATACTACACTGACAAAGTTGCTATCATACTCACAGAGATTGCATCTGGCCTAACATATGAGATAAGATGCAATTGGATTGAGAATGGAATCCCTCATGGAAGGTCCTCCATTACTGCCAGGTTCTTTCTGGGAAACTACTTCCAGGTTCAAACAGGAAGAAAGGTCAACTAACTTCTGCTGTATACAAACACTGCTAACACAATAACCACCACCAGAGGGTGCTATCTGCATGTAAAAAGTCCATAAGTCCAGAACAGTACCCTAAAATTACTTTAAAGAATGCTGTGTTGTCAAAGAAACACCAACCTTCAGTACGAGCGCACACAATGGCCTCCTCCAAGCTGTATCCATCTCAAGGACACCTGCTGCAGCCTCAAACAGCAGTAGTGTTAAACATTTAGGATGGGTTTTTGTAGCAATGGAGGGGGATGGGCCAGAGAAGCTGCTCACTTGACTCCATTTGCAGGGAGTGGTAAGCACTTCTGGTGGGTCCATAAGGGGACTGGCAATTTTTGGGGAGGAGAATGCAGGTACAGTTATTTTCTTGGGACAGATTTGAGACGGTATCCTTAAATAGCCCATGCAGACCCTTTTAGCAGCTTCAAAATGAGCAGTATGTGAAAATATTAGTGAATTAATTCATTTTCAGGTGCCACATGCTGTTCCAGGGAGCAGCGAGGCGAGGAGGAGCCCGGTATAAAAACCGGAGAGAGCACCGAGGCCCGACCAGTTCCAGGGAGCACCGAGGCGAGGAGGAGCCCGGTATAAAAACCGGAGAGAGCACCGAGGCCCGACCAGTTCCAGGGAGCAGTGAGGCGAGGAGGAGCCCGGTATAAAAACCGGAGAGAGCACCGAGGCCCGACCAGTTCCAGGGAGCAGTGAGGCGAGGAGGAGCCCGGTATAAAAACCGGAGAGAGCACCGAGGCCCGACCAGTTCCAGGGAGCAGTGAGGCGAGGAGGAGCCCGGTATAAAAACCGGAGAGAGCACCGAGGCCCGACCAGTTCCAGGGAGCAGTGAGGCGAGGAGGAGCCCGGTATAAGAACCGGAGAGAGCACCGAGGCCCGACCAGTTCCAGGGAGCAGTGAGGTGAGGAGGAGCCCGGTATAAAAACCGGAGAGAGCACCGAGGCCCGACCAGTTCCAGGGAGCAGTGAGGCGAGGAGGAGCCCGGTATAAAAACCGGAGAGAGCACCGAGGCCCGACCAGTTCCAGGGAGCAGTGAGGCCCACCAACTCAGCAGCGGGGAGAGAGGTAAAAAGTAATCAGAGTGTGACGTCACCAGGGAGCAGGTAAGTGATTGGTTGGTGAGTATTTCTCTTTTTTAAACTTTAACTCTGTAGTTTATTGTTACTAGGGTCTTTTCTGATGTAGCAGGGACTGTTGGTAGACCATACAAGCACCTTAGAGATATCTTTAATTGGTGATAGTGAATTAATTTAAATTAATTAAAGGGTAAGTCATGCCAGGAGAACCCAGCCCCGTGTTATGCTTCTCTTGCTCTATGTGGGAATTCAGGGACACTGCCAGTGCCCCTGATGACCACGTGTGCTGGAAATGCACCCAGCTGCAGCTACTAGCAGACTGCATTGAGGCGCTGGAGCTGCAGGTGGATGGGTTGTTGAGCATTCACGATGCTGAGAGGGTCGTGGATAACACGTTTAGTGAGTTGGTCACACCGCAGGGTAGGGCTGCACAGGAAGAAAGGAAATGGGTGACCACCAGGTGGAGCAATAGAAGCAGGCAGGTAGTGCAGGAGACCCCTGTGACCATTCCCCTCTCAAACAGGTATACCGATTTGGATACTGTTGAGGGGGATGACTCACCAGGGGAAGGCAGCAGCAGCCAACTTCCTGGCACTGGGGGTGCTCCTGCTGCCCAGGAAGGGAGGAAAAAGAGTGGGAGAGCAATAGTGGTAGGGGATTCTATAGTAAGGGGAACAGATAGGCGTTTCTGTGGCCGTAGACGTGAATCCAGGATGGTTTGTTGCCTCCCTGGTGCCAGGGTCAAGGATGTCACTGAGCGGCTGCAGGGCATTCTGGAGGGGGAGGGTGAACAGCCAGAGGTCGTGGTCCACATTGGTACCAACGACATGGGTATAAAGAGGGATGAGGTCCTGCAGCAAGAATTTAGGGAGCTAGGTGGAAGATTAAAGAGCAGGACCTCAAAGGTTGTAATCTTTGGATTACTCCCAGTGCCACGTGCTAGTGAGTATAGGAATAGGAAGATAGAACAGATGAATGCGTGGCTAAAGGGATGGTGCAGGAGGGAGGGCTTTAGTTTCCTGGATCACTGGGTCTGCTCTGGGAAAGGTGGGACTTGTACAAGTCGGACGGTTTACACCTGAACCAGAGGGGGACCAATATCCTTGTGGGGAGGTTTGCTAGCGCTGCTGGGGGGGGTTTAAACTAACTTGGCAGGGGGATGGGATAGAGAGTGGAACTATAGTAGGGGGTGATTTACAGCCAAATACGGAGGAAAAAACAAGTCAGCTGGGAAGGCAGAGCAAATATGTGAAGGCAAAAGGGAATATGGCAAGGCTGGAAGGCATTTATTTTAATGCAAGGAGTCTTGCAAATAAGGTGGATGAACTGAAGTTGTTGCTGAACACATGGGAGTACGATATTGTTGCTATCACGGAGACATGGTTGAGGGAGGGTCAGGACTGGCAGCTCAATATTCCGGGGTATAGAATCTTCAGGCGAGACAGAGTGGGGTGTAAAAGGGGAGGGGGTGTTGCAATATTAATTAAGGAATCAATTACTGCTGTAAGGAGGGATGATATATTAGCAGGTTCCTCTAATGAGGCCATATGGGTAGAACTTAAAAACAAAAAGGGGGCAAGCACTTTGCTGGGAGTGTACTATAGGCCCCCAAACAGTCAGGGGGAGATAGAGGAACAGATATGTAGGCAAATCTCAGAGAAGTGCGAAAATAATAGGGTAATAATAGTGGGGGATTTCAACTTCCCCAATATTAATTGGGATAGTCAGAGTGTGCAAGGCTTAGAGGGTGCAGAATTCTTAAAGTGCATCCAGGAGAGCTTTTTGAGCCAACATGTAGAAAGTCCTACAAGAGAGGGGGCGGTACTGGACCTAATTCTAGGGAATGTAGCAGGGCAAGTGGTGGAAGTGTCAGTAGGAGAGCATTTTGGCGACAGTGACCATAATTCGGTGAGATTTAAGGTGGTCATGGAAAAAGACAAAGACGGCCCGGAAATAAGGGTTCTAAATTGGGGAAAGGCCGATTTTAATATGATAAGGCAGGATCTGGCCAAAGTGGACTGGGAGCAGCTACTTATAGGAAAATCCACATCAAAGCAGTGGGAGACTTTCAGAAGGGAAATAGAGAGAGTACAACGCCAACATGTTCCTGTAAAGGTCAAGGGTGGGACCAACAAGCAAAGGGAACCTTGGATGACAAGGGATATACAAAAATGCATTAGGAAAAAAAGGGGGGCTTTTGGCAGTTACAAAAGACTAAAGACGGAGGAAGCCCTAGAGGAGTATAAAAAGTGCAGGGGCATACTTAAAAAAGAAATTAGGAGGGCGAGGAGGGGCCATGAAATAACACTGGCGAGCAAAATAAAGGAAAATCCTAAGATGTTTTATAAGTATATTAAGGGCAAGAGGATAACCAGGGAAAGGATAGGGCCCATTAGGGACCAAAGTGGCAATCTGTGTGTAGAGCCAGATGATGTAGGCAGGGTTTTAAATGAATTTTTTGCATCTGTGTTCACTATGGAGAAAGACGATGTAGACATAGAAATCGGGCAAGGGGACTGTGGCATACTTTGAGGACTGCATAACTGTCAAAATGGATGCGGCGATGGTCCCTTCAAGGAAGCCAGCTGATGACGCATCATCAAATTACATCATCAGACCCGCTTCATTTTAATTGGCCGGGAACCCCGCAGGGCGGGCTTAACAAGCCCAATCAACAGAAAATCCTTTTTACAGAGCGGCTGCAGCCAGAAATTGGACTGGAACCCGCCAACCACCTCTCCCACCGCGATCCCGCCTCCACTGGCAAAATCGTGGCCATAGTATCATACTGCACAGAAGGAGGCCATTCGGCCCATCGTGCCTGTGCCGACTCTTTGAACGAGCTATCCAATTAATCCCGCTCCCCTGCTCTTTCCCCATAGCCCTGGATATTTTACCCTTTTAAGTAAATATTCAATTCCCTTTTGTGGGTAGCATAGTGGTTATGTTACTGGGATTTGTAATCCAGAGACCTGGTCAAATGATCCAGAGACGTGAGTTCAAATCCCACCATAGCAGCTGGGAAATTTAAATTCAGTTAATTAAATAAATCTGGAATAAAGAGCTAGTGTCAGTAATGGTGACCATGTAACTACCAGATTGTCATAATAAACCCATCTGGTTCACTAATGTCCTTTAGGGAAGGAAATCTGCCGTCCTTACCTGGTCTGGTCTATATGTGGGCCTGGAGTCACAACATTGCTGTGGTTGACTCTTAACTGCCCTCTGAAATGGCCTAGCAAGCCACTCAGTTGTATTCAAGAAGGTGGCTCACCACCACCTTCATGAGTGCAATTAGTGATGGGCAATAAATGCTGGCCTTGCCAACTACGCCCACATCCCGTGAATGAATAAAGAAAAAATTCCCTGTTGAAAGTTATATTGAATCTGTTTCCACCATCCCTTCAGTTTATATTGCCTCTCCTCATTCTTCCTGCCAAATGAATCACACTGATTTCAATTGTTGGACTGCTTAGAGCGGTTTTATTGTGCACAAAATTGTGACAATGTTCAGCATGTTGCACAACAATGAAATGGAGAGAGGCCTCTCAATAGAGCTCCAAGAAATTGAAAATAGGGAGGAGCAGAAGGTTGCAAGTACTGAAGGAATGGCAGTGGAGAGCAGGCTGCAAAATAGTGCAGGAGTTGTCACAGCTTAGAGTCATAGAGTTATAGAGCACAGAAAGAGGCCCTTCGGCCCATCGTGTCTGCGCCGACCATCAATCCCTGTCCAGTCTAATCCCATTTTCCAGCATTTGGTCCATAGCCTTGTATGCAATGACATTTCAAGTGCTCATCCAAATGCTTCTTGAATGTTATGAGGGTTCCTGCCTCTACCACCCTTTCAGGCAGTGAGTTCCAGATTCCAACCACCCTCTGGGTGAAAAAGTTCCTCCTCAAATCCCCTCCAAACCTCCTGCCCCTTACCTTGAATCTATGCCCCCTTGTTATTGACCCCCCTACTAAGGGGAAAAGTTCCTCTTTATCTACCCTATCTATGCCCCTCATCATTTTGTACACCTCAATCAGGTCCCCCCTCAGCCTTCTTTGCTCCAAGGAAAACAACACCAGCCTGTTTAGTCTTTCTTCATAGCTGAGGCGCTCCATCCCAGGTAACATCCTGGTGAATCTTCTCTGCACCCTCTCCAAAGCAATCACATCCTCCCTATAGTGAGGTGACCAGAACTGCACACAGTGCTCCAGCTGTGGCCTCACCAGCGTTTTGTACAGGTCCATCATAACCTCCCTGCTCTTATATTCTATGCCTCGGCTAATGAAGGCAAGTATCCCATATGCCTTTTTAGCCACCTTATCTACCTGTTCCGCTGCCTTCAGGGATCTATGTACATGTACACCAAGGTCCCTGTGACCCTCTGTACTTCCTAGGGTCCTACCACTCATTGTGTATTCCCTTGCCTTATTTGTCCGTCCAAAATGCATCACCTCGCACTTTTCAGGGTTAAATTCCATTTGCCACTTTTCCGCCCATCTGACCAACCCGTTTATATCGTCCTGTAGCCTGAGGCTTTCCTCCTCGCAATTTATCACCCCACCAATTTTCGTGTCATCTGCAAACTTACTGATCATACCTTTTACATTCTCATCCAAATCATTTATGTAGATCACAAACAGCAAGGGTCCCAGCACCGATCCCTGAGGTACCCCACTGGACACAGGCTTCCAGTCACAAAAGCAACCTTCGACCATCACCCTCTGCCTCCTGCCACTCAGCCAGTTTAGGATCCAACGCGCCAAGGCACCCTGGATCCCATGGGCTCTTACCTTCTTGACCAGTCTCCTATGCGGGACTTTGTCAAAAGCTTTACTGAAATCCATGTAAACCACATCCACAGCATTTCCCTCATCCACACACCTAGTCACCCCCTCGAAAAATTCAATCAGATTGGTCAGACATGATTTACCCTTGACAAAGCCATGCTGACTATCCCCGATTAATCCTTGCCTCTCCAAGTGGAGACTAATTTTGTCCCTCAGAATTTTTTCCAATAATTTCCCTACCACAGATGTTAGGCTCACTGGCCTGTAATTCCCTGGTTTATCCCTGCTACCCTTATTGAATAATGGTACTACGTTAGCTGTTCTCCAGTCCTCTGGTACATCCCCTGTGGCCAGAGAGGTTCTGAAAATTTGTGTCAGAGCTCCTGCAATCTCCTCCTTTGCCTCACACAACAGCCTGGGATACATCTCGTCCGGGCCTGGGGATTTATCCACTTTTTGGCCTGCTAAAACCGCTAGTACCTCCTCCTGCAGTCAGCAATGAGGTGCTGCAAACACTAACAAGCTCTGCACAGAGGTGCACGGCTGTACCCAGGCTCTCGCATGACTCCCTCCATAAGCTTATGCAGGGAGGTTCTCTTCCCTTCCCATAGGCAGAAGAGACCTCCTGTAGGGGGTGGCGTGTGCCAAGTCAGCTCTGCCCCTGACTGTCCCTGAGCTGTTCGAATCGCTCACACACCCCTGGGTTCTAGACACCGGACTTAGGGACAGGCGGCGATACAGAAAATAGAGTAGACAACTGGTTGGTGCAAAAAAACTGTAATTTTTATTAAAGGCAAAGCAAAGTCACAATACTGAGAATTACTAGGATAATTACAGGCATATAAAAATAATGTGGCAGTACCACCGGTTGTACCTTACATAAAGACACATAATTCCCTTTAACTTACCTTACTGTATGTTTAACTTACCTTTTGGGGCCGTTGCCCTTTTAACTTACCTGTTGGGGCCATTGCCCCTTTAAGACGCGCCCTAGCACGCTGATGTCACGTCACATACGACATGACGTGCGTGCGGCGGCTGCCGACCCTACTCGGCCTTCCAGGACGGCCGCCGGCACAGCCCGGCCTAGCGTCTTCGGCCGCATCGGCCAGCCGACGGGAGCGACGCGATCTTCCGCTCCCGCGGCAAGCACCGGCTCAGCCTGGGGTCCCGCTCCCACGCTCGCGACTTCGGCCTCAATGGCCAGCGACGCAACAACGCGCATCACGTGATGCCCTAAGCGCGGGAAACGCGAACAACGTGATGATGTCACAACACAAATGCGATAACGTCATCACGCTCTCCACAGGACTGCGAACTCAGTCCTCGTGGAGTCCCCACTGGGACAAGACCTATACCATGGTTCTCCTACAGTCAGCCATCTTACCTGCCATCTTACCTGATGTAATTAGTCTGTTTCTGTAAATAAACAACTTGTTAATAGTTCGTTGAAGTCAAACTCTCTTATTTAGTGGCGATCTACACAAACCGTTACATTGGTGACGCAACGATGTGAGTACGGGAGCTCATCAATTCCAACACTACAATTGGTGAACCTGTATCCGTGAATGATTTTCACGGTAGCAACGCGCGCCTGAACCTCGTCTTCCCTCAAGACGACCGATGCACAACCGCCGCACAACCACGGAACAGCAACTGCCTAACACCGATTCCTCCAAAGGCGACCCTGTCTTTGCAAATGTATTTGCAAGGTAAGCGCAATCTGGAGCAGATCCCATTTGACACGGAAAAAACTCACCCAGACCCCGTTTTTTTGTGAGCAATTTTCACAAAAGAAGCACGCCATGGAAGCACCAGCCGTTTTGCTGTCGCTACCGCAATCCAGGGAGCCACAGTCTCCCTCGTGCTTTATAAACGTAGAAGCCCCGTTCGACGAGAACATTGATGCGGCGCCGACCGCGCACTTGCTTACGGTCCCCGTAATCGTCTTTCCTACCGCCACACAGATCGTCCGCCTCTACATCCAAAGCGACAGCAAGTATAAATCTCTCCAAGCACGGGGTACAGCATGGTCGAGCCGACAAAATCGGAACGCGCCCTGCGGGGATACCACGAGGACTCACCCCCGCGAAACACGAGGACCCACACCTCGCGCACGAGGACCCATCCCTCGCGAACCGCGAGAACCCATCCCTCGTGAAAAACGATGACTCCTTCTCCGCCGATGACACACCAGCCCTTCAGCCTGCTGGTTGTGTTACCTACTACACAATTTGGCGTGAACAAAAGGTGTGCCGCTCTACCGGCTGTATTCTCCTAAATCTACAACTGTGTTGCCGCCCTCCAGGCAGAGTTAACCCCTCCTGAAAGCAACAACAACCTGGACCGTTGCCGCCCTTTCTCCAGTTTTCCCTTTAACAAACACAAACATCTACTGAAGCTGCACACATCGAGAACGGGTCCAACGGGCATCCTGTGGCCGCGATCAGCCACGTGAAAGTTGCTAGCCTCACCGATCACAGGTTAACGCAGTAACTCTTCAGCCTCTGTTGTGTTAACGTCGTAGCACTATGGCACGCACCGTTCTGCATGTTCCAGCCTCCTGAAGGTTTCGCTCACCTGCCGGCGAGTTCACTCACCTCGCCTGTCAAGTCCTTCTGGAACGTTCGTTTGGTGTTCCTGCAGAGTTTGTTATAACAAGGACTTGTTCCAACATCAACAGAGTCATCACCCGCGTCCGCCCAACCTGCCCATCACTCTGACAAGGCCTGCTGTTTCGTACGTCTCCACGGTCCTTCACCTGACGGATACACTTTATTTGCCACGACGTGCGTACGGATCCCCTCACAAGCAGCATCTTCGGAACTCGCTCGCCAAGCCGAGACAGCATGACCGCTGAGACCACCAGCGTCATACCATCTCATCCCTGGACTTTCGTTAAAGCGAATTCTGGGGGGGCCCATGTGGCGATACCACCGGTTGTACTTTACATAAAGACACATCATTCCCTTTAACTTACCTTACTGTATGTTTAACTTACCTTTTGCGGCCGTTGCCCTTTTAACTTACCTGTTGGGGCCATTGCCCCTTTAAGACGTGCCCTAGCGTGCTGACATCACGTCACGTGCGTGCGGCGGCTGCCGGCATGACTCGGCCTTCCGCTCCCGCGGCAAGCACCGGCTCTGCCTGGGCTCCTGCTCCTGCGCTCGCGACTTCAGCCTCAATGGCCAGCGATGCAACGACGCGCATCACGTGACGCCCTAAGCGGGGGAAACGCGAACAACGTGATGATGTCACAACACAAACGCGATGACGTCATCACGCTCTTCACAGGACTGCGAACTCAGTCCTCGTGGAGTCCCCGCTGGGACAAGACCTATATCACGGTGCTCCTACAGTCAGCCATCTTACCTGCCATCTTACCTGATGTAATTAGTCTGTTCCTGTAAATAAACAACTTGTTAATAGTTCGTCGAAGTCAAACTCTCTTATTTAGTGGCGATCTACATGAACCGGTACAACAATACACTTACTTGGGAATGGGGAACACACGGCACATCGAGGGAACAAACACATTAAAATCCCCCTACCCTTGTCCCACCCCCAATACCTAACTAGATTAAGCTATGAGGGACTAGGGATTTATGCTCACCAATTCGAAACCTGTTTATTAAACCGGTTGTGGTTTTTGGGGTTCGCTCTTGTTGTCCTTTGGGGTCCATTGTCGTCACATGGTCACAGGGCGTGGCGCTGGAGTCGTTTGTGCGAAGTACCCTCCTTTTCCTCTGTTAACATCTTCATTGGGTACTTTGCAGCGATGGGTTTTCTTCTTCTGGTGGCGGTTTGGTCGCCGACGGTTTTGTTGCGGTTGGGGCTCGGTTGGCGGTTTATATTGTCAATTGGTCTTCCTACCCATGCTTTGAACGCCAGCTTATAACTAGGCTGGGGTGTGTACCAGCTCATCCCCAATGCCCTTCTCTGCCTTTATTGGCTTTACCATTTGTCTCGTCTTGTCTTGTCTCATCTGCCCATGGCCCCATGTGTCCTGTGTGTTTTCGATTTGGGTCTCGTTCTCCTCCTGCGTTTGGCCCCCGGTGTAGTAATGGGCGTCCTTGGTGTCGAGCGGAGTGGGGAGGGAGAAGAGAGCCCGCAACGAGGCGAGAGGCAAGAGAGAGCGGAGAGACCAAGATGCAAGAGAGCTTGGCTACCGGTGGGCCTACAATTACGCCCAGTTCTTCATCCCTTATCTGCGCGCCAAATCAGGTCAGTCCTTTGTCTAACTTTTGGCGGGCTCGTCCAAAGTGATTACGGTCATCCACTTTAACGGCTTTTGGGGCGGTTGTCTCCTGGTTTAATGGCTTCGATATCCTGGCTGTTTGTTATTTATGAAATGTATTTGTCCTATTCCTGGCTTGGTAGCTACTGTGAGCTGTTACCGATTATGTATGCAGAAACTTAATGGCCTCAAGATTAGGCCCATCTTGACTTGATCTGTTCCAAGATGAAGAATGCTTATTCTGTGTTTACCTAGCTGTCTGGCTTTACAAAGTCTTTCACAGATCCATGCATGTTAGGTTTCGTTTCAGGTTTTGAAAGGGCCTGCCTCTTGCAGGGCCTTGCTTTTAAAATCCTGTACGTTTTGGTCACGAGGTTTCAGAAGCCATTTTGGGTACCCTTTTTAATAACTTGTCCATACAGGGTCCCTTTATCCATAACTTTTGGAATGTGGGAATTTTGAAAACCCTAAATTCCCCCCTGTCGATACTAAACTCGCTTTAAGTATCATCCTGACAAGGTGAGCAAAATTCCCAACCGTCCATAGTGAATCTTCCCCTGTACTTACCTATCTATGATCCCACGACACATGCATTTCCCATTCTGTAAAAATGTCGTGTACATAAGCATACATAGACAGATTACAGGCGTTTACACACATCCAAGCATTGCGGGGGCCAACACCCCTGCACCACTTGGTACACATACATCTTTATTAAAAATAACAAATCAAAAAGTCTTTCTTAAAAAGTAACAAAAAGAACACAAAAAAAACCAATCTTTATTCAGAAACACAAACAAAAAAATTTCCAACAGGTGTATCTCCCTCCACCTTAACATAATGTTCCTTCCAGGTCCTTTGGTTTCAGAATTCTAGTATTTGACCTTTTCCCTTGCACTGAGTGCACACTAGGTACAATACTATTCCCAGCTGGCAAACCACGAGAATGTGGGAAGCCAGTCTAATCCATGAAGAGACCTCTATATTTTCAAGAATGTCCCACCAGGAAGGAATCACAATATCCAATATTTTGGCCCCTATCTCTACTGTCTTCTGCTCCAGAGTGTAGAAATGTTTCTGTGAGACTATTACTGCTTTGAGTATTTTGGTAAGATGTCCTGGGAGAGGGGGGATTTCGTAGCCAAAATGCGTTACATACTTTTGCAGGTTGGTGAAATTCTCTTTTACAGTGAGGTGAACAGTGGAGGGTTCAGAAATGGGGACAATTCGTTCCTGGGCCACTTGAACATCTGCCTCAGGTTTAAAGCAGAAACTGCTGTCACTTACCGGACACCAGCTATGCTCTCCATGCTGGTAGTGGGGCGCACCTGTGGTGAAACAATATGTCCCACCTCCTATATATGCTATCTGTGGGGGAACATGGTCTTGTGACATTACCTCCATGGTACAGTTTATAGGTTTTGCGCCAGCAGCTCTAAACCCACACTGTGGTTTTGAATAGGTGTTCAAGTGCTGGGGACACAGTATTATGTGTGCTCCCCGGCTCCGGCACCCCGAGAGGTCAGTACCTGTCATAGCGTGCTCCCACTTTATGACATAAGGTGGGACCACTGTGAAACGGATGTGTGCAGCCCCTTGAATGACTCCAATGTTCTCTACCCTTTATATCGGCGCTGGTCAGGCAGTCCCACCCATGACCGGCATCCTTACTACTATAACCCTGATTGTATGGTGTGAACGTCCACAATCTGGGACTGGGTAGGCCTCAGAAGCTAGCCGTAGTTGACATGGGCTGTAGGGGGTGGCGTGACATGTGCCCAGTCAGCTTCACCTCTGACTGTCTCTGAGCGGTTCGAATTGCTCCCACACCCCTGCGTTCTAGACACCGGACTTAGGTACAGACGGTGATACAGAAAATCAAGTAGACAAGTGGTTTGGTGCAAGAAAACCAAAATTTTATTAAAAGGCTGAATAAAACAAAATACTACTGAGAATTACTGGTATAGTTACAGGCATAAACAGTTAATACACTTATATGGTAATGGGGAACACACAGCACATCGAGGGAAACAAATACATTAAAAATCCTCTTATCCTTATCCAACCCCCTATAACTTACTAAATTAAGCTATGAGGTGCCAGGAATTCATGCTCACCAATTCGAAACCTGTTGCTTTAGCTGGTGGGGTTTTGAGGTTCGCTCTTTCTGTCCTTTGGGATATCTCGTCGCCACGTGGTCACAGGGCGTGGCGCTGAAGTTGTCTCTGCAAAGCACCCTCCTTTTCTTCCATCAACGTCTTCATCGAGTACTTCATCACAATAGGCCTTTTTCTAGTTCGGGCGGTCGCCGACGGTATTGCTGCGGTTGGGGCGGGGGGGGTTGTAGGTTGGTGGTCTTTACCGTTTAATGATTTTCCTACCCAAACTTCGAACAGCAGCTTATTCTTCAACTGGGCTATTACTGTCCATGTAACAAATGCCAGCTTATAACTAGGCCGTTTGTCTTGATTTTGCTACCCACTCTTTGAACGCCAGCATATTCTTAAATTGGGGTTTTACTGTCCATGCATGTAACGCCAACTTATTCACCAAACGCCAGCTTATAACTAGGTGTTTCTCCCCCAACGTGTCTTTCCGCTGCCCTTCTCTGCCTTTACCGGTTTACCGTGTTCTTCGTCTCGTCTCGTCTTGTCTGCCCGTTTGTGGCCTGAGTATCCTGTGCGTTTTTGACCTCGGGTCTCATTCTCCTCCCGCGTTGGGCCCTCGGTGTAGTAATGGGCGTCCTTGGTGTTGAGCGGCGCGGGGAGCGAGGAGAGAGCCCGCCATGAGGCCAGGGCACGAGAACGAGAGGCAGCAGGCCAAAAGCCAAACGATAAGTGGCCAGAGCAAGAGCCCGAGATCACTACCGTTGGGCCTACAATTATATCCGATTCTTCATTCCTTATCTGCGCGCCAACTCAGGTCAGTCCTTTGTCTAACTTTCGGCGGGCTCGTTTTAAATGATTACAGCCATTTACTTTAACGACTTCTGGAGTGGTTGTCCCCGTGTTAAATGGTTTAGATGTCCTGGCTGTTTGTCCTTTATGAAGCTTAATCGGGTTTCCTGACTTGATGGCTACTGTGAGCTGTTACCGATTAAATATGCAGAAAACTAATGGCCTCGATTTAGGCCCATTATAACCTGATCTGTTTCAAGGTGAATGAATGCATATTCTGTGTTTGCTTTAGCTGTCTGGCTCCAAAAGTCTCTTCACAGATTCATGCATTTTAAGTTTTGTTTCAGGTTTGAAAAAGTGCCTGCCTTTTCTGCAGGGCCTTGCTTTTAAAACCCTGTACTTTTGGTCACGAGGTTGCAGAAGCCATTTTGGGTACCCCTTTTTAACAACTTGTCCATACAGGGTCCTTTTATCCATAGCTTTTGGGGAATGTAGGAATTTTAAGAACCCTCCAGGGCTTAATGCATTCTCAAATGGATGGAGGGCTGCAAGGTGCTTATTGCTGATCCAGGAGGGGACTAAACCCTGCTTTAAATCCTCCAGGTTACTGCGGCCCTAACCCAGCAACCACGCCCCGTACAGCACGCACACCTCATTCTGTGCAGCCTGGTCAGAAGCATTTCTGTCCTCTCTTATAAGGGAATTTACAGTTTTTGCTTGCTTCTCCAGCTCAGCTATGATCTCTTTTAAATGGACCGTCATGGCCTGGTCCTCATGTAACTCTGAGCCCACTACATTGTTTCCATCCATTAGGATTTTCTTTCATTGAGTTTTTAAACAGTTTATCTGTGTCTGCAATTCTATGTCATCCAAACTTTTCATGACAGAGGACTCTGTGTTAAACGCAGTAAAAACATCATTCCAGGCTCCCCTTCTTTGCCTCCCCGTATTACCAAAAATCTCATTGTGTTTGGTGTACAGTTCCGTTTTGTCGACATTGTCAAAATCGAACTTGTAGAATTTCCTAAACATCTCTTTTAACAGGGCCTGGTGTATCTGTTCTGTCTCTTTGGGGCACCACTCCGGTAAGTGTACCTTGGTGAGGTTTAAAATCACGGAGGCTACTGTGTAGTGTACCCCCCTGCTATAGCACCTGCTCCGTAGGCACTAGTACCAGCCCATTCCCTGGTCCCTTGGTGGTGGCGGGGCACACCTCCCTGTGTGTCCTTGCTGCCTGTGTTGCGGGCAGGGGCTTTCGGGGGCGGGTCACAAGTTCAGTGGCATTCACTGGGATCAGGGAGTATGGGACCGCGTACGCCTTCAGGCTGGAATCCCACTTCACCCCTTCCCCGGCATCTTGCCACTGCCGGTGGAAAATGATGGATATGCCTGTGGGGCAGACCATCTCTGACCCCCACATACAGACATAAATCCCCATATCCGGTTCCCACCACTTGTCCCAGCACACACTTAATCCCCCGTGAGTCCATGTAGTCGCCTGATGGGTATTGTTCCCCAACCGTTCCCACCTGACTGCGGGGTTTCCCATATCCTTGCTCAGTTTTCTGAGCCACCACCACCTATCCAAAGGAATCTGTCCCTTGCATGTCAAACATACATGTTTCCCTACAGTTACGCTGACCCTCGTGGCAACGACCTGTGCCCTGGGGCACAGAAGGGAGGACTCCCCATACGTTAACCTGGTCTGGCTGGAGTACTGTGTCGAATTGGACCCCAGCCACCCTGGCCACCTTCCCTCGTGGAAGTAGACGACGCGCTCCTCCACATCCCATTCGCTGCTTCTGTCGGTAACTATCGGTGCTCTCTCTCCTGAACACCCATAGATGTGGGATTCCTCCACGTCACCTCACTTTCCAATGCTCATTCCTATCAGGGCGAGTAGGAGTGCGCCCCCCTTCATCCTGAAATCCTCTCTGCAAAGATATACAAGAACATATAGCCAGGTCCCGAGGAGATTCTCTGGCTTGGGTGAAGCATAGTCGAGTCTTGTGACCTCGACTCAGGATATACACTCTTAACAAATTACTACTTATTTAAAACTACCCATCACCTCGTTTAACTTAAACTGAACACCCAAACTTAATAATACCTGAACTATGTACATCCGCCGCCCATCTCCGGGCGGCCAGCCTAATCCCTATTTGGGCTGCAGCACACCGCTCCCTTCGGTGTGGCCGCGCTGTCCTGTACTTTCGGTTCCTTACAGCCTGTGGCTGCTGGCTGGGGACCTCTGCCCTCAGCCTGATCCCTCACTTGAGAGGCTGCCCTTTTTAAATGGGGAGCCGGTGACCACGGTTTCCTTGGCTGGGGCGTCCGTGGGAACCTTCTAGGGACTTTGGTGGGTGGTGGTTTTCTGGCTGGTGAGCCTTTAACCCGAGCCACTGCCCCCTCCGGTGCGGTCTGTGGACTTACCACTACCGCTGGCTGGGATCTTCATCCTCAGGCTTTACCTCTCCTGAACCTGGGCTAGGGGCAGGTAACTCTTCGCAGCCTGGTGCTGCAGGCTGAGGGTCCCCGCCCTCAGGTCCCACCTCCCCTAAACCTGGGTCAGAGGCGGGGTCTTCACCCTCGCGTCCCTCCTCATCTAAACCTGGGTTAGGGGCGGGGTCTTCGCCCTCGGGTCCTTCCTCATCTGGATCCCAGAAGAGTGGGGGAGTGTCCCAATTGGTGGGCGGGATGGCCCCTCCCCTTAAACAAGCCACAGCGCCTGCCTGTGCAGTCTGTGAACTTCTTCCCGCTGCAGGCTGAGGATTTCTAACCTCAGACCTTACCCCAACTGACTGTTCTCCCTTCTCGGGCTTAAAAAGTTTACACTTATGTAATGCAACTAGCAGCCTGTTTCAATGTCTCGTCCACTGCCCCGAACGGGCCTTCTATGGACTCCCCATTCTCTTTCCTTACCGGGACGGCCTTACAGACGGGATCTTCTTGGACCTGCTTTAGGTCCGGGGCCGAAGCTACCCCCTGTGTGCCTCCCTTGTCCCAGATTGCGGCTACCGGGCCTGCTCTACCGGGATCCCAAGATTCTCCTTCCCTAACCCTCTGCTTGGCCACCTCGTGGGTCTTTTGGTTACCCTCCCACATGGTAGGGAGGGATCCTAAAACTATGGCCAAAGGTTTGGCCATTTCCCAGCCTGCTCATTCCCTGTGAATCCCATTAGGCTAAATGGGACCTTGTTAGACCTGGATGAATTGGTCGGTCTTCCGAATGGACCACCATGCTGGAAGCTCCAGTGTCCACCAAATATCTCCCCTGCACCGTCTCCACCCGCACCTTATCACAGGGCCTGCTTGCCCTCGTCGTTTCCAAGGGGACACAGGTCAACAGGCTGCGCTGGCTCTAGTGAGGGCTGTGGTTTGGATGGGGCTGACGGGGTCTACCGTCCCCTGGCCATTCAATAAAGACCTCATGGTGTCCAAAAATGACTCGACCGCGGCGGTAGGGGTTCCTGTCTCTGCCTTTTGGACTGGGGCTGTGGAATTCTTTCCCTTGCTATCTTGCCAAAGGTTTTTGCACTCCTTCCTCCAGTGGCCTTCCTTCCCACACCCGTAGCAATTGAGCTTTGTGCCCAAAGGGTTATTCCCTTCCTGATGCCACTCCTTCCTACCCTGTCCGGGTTTTACCTCATGCACGTTCCCCTTAGGTGGGTGTACATCAGTTCCCCTACCGTTTTTATAGGCTAGGGTCAACTGTCTGATCACCGTAAGTTCGGTGGTCAGGGGCTTCCTGGGGTCAAACCAGACTTCCGCCTTGGCCCGGACCTGTGGCAAGCTGTTCGCCACCAAGCAACGGAGCCAATGGGTCAGCTGATCCCCGTTCAGGAACGCCCAGTTAGGTGCCCCAGGACAGACGCTGCTATATACCAGGCATAACCTGTCCGCGAAAGCCTGCGGGGTTTCTCCTGCGAGCTGCACTGTCTTCTCCACATGGGAGAAAGGACTTCCCTCATTCATCCCCATGGCCTCCAGAACTTCATCCCTGAGAGCCTCATACCCGCCCTGCCCACTCTTACACTCATCAGAGAGGGATTGGAGGAGCTTACTCTCCAAAGAGATCAGCAGCATTTTAGCCTGCTCAGCATCATCGCATTCGTTGATGCTGGCTGCCTGTTCCACTTCCCTGAAGTGGACTGAGGGGTCCCCTTTCTCGGTGAGCCTTGGGATATGGCTCACCATAGCCCTAAGCTGTTGGGTGCTGTAGGGTAATACG
The DNA here is from genome assembly GCF_052327205.1 of Somniosus microcephalus. Lineage (NCBI taxonomy): Eukaryota > Metazoa > Chordata > Chondrichthyes > Squaliformes > Somniosidae > Somniosus > Somniosus microcephalus. The sequence continues at coordinate 269,926,829 of NC_140987.1, forward strand.
AACTGGTTTTGGAGGGGTCCCTCTTCCTCGCCATTTATGGGTGGGCCGAACCTCCGATGCCGGGCTGGGCACATCGGTCCTGGTTCTAGCCTCTCTTGCGGAGGTTGTTCCACCTCCGCTTCTACCCCTAACTTCACCCCCCCTTGCTGCCAGACCTCGCTAAAACCTGGCGCTATGGGTGGTGGTCGCGGGACCTCCTGTTCCTCAACCGGGTCGCCCCTTGGCACTACCCCTGGTATCTGAACCGCTCTCCCCTCGTTCCCTGTGAAATCTGCCTGGCCTGCCTTCGGGCTTATGAGGCACACCATGCCCTTTGCCTTCCTTAGAGCCAGGCTCAGATTTTCTATCTGTTCCTTGCAGAGGCCATGATCTGCATCTTCAAACCCCTGTTCACTTGCCAACTTATAGGCTGCCTTTACTTCTTTTACATTCTCCTCCTGCTGTCTTATTTGTCTCGCTGGGCGGGCGTTCTTTTCCCGCAACCTCAACTCGTTACCCTTGGCTTCGATGACCTGGCACTGTAGGTATTCCAACCTGGCCTTATGTTCTCCCTTTAATTGCACCCTTTCCTGATTCAGGGCCTGCAATGCTACCAGTAACTTCTCCCCTGCTAGAGCCTTGTCCTGGACCTCCAGGGCTGACTCACTTATCTCAGCTGCCTGTGCTGCAATGAGCCTGTCCAAAAGCTGGACCTGCTTTTTGAAGCACATCAGCCAGACTGCCTTCTCTAGGGATTTCTTGTGCTCCTTCCCTTCTGTCCACTTGGCTGCGGTATCTACCGGACGCCCAGCCTTTAACAGATTGGTGATCCACTTTTTTGTGATATTCACCATATTAAACACATAATCAGAAATCCTTTCCTCCATCATGGTTTGCTCTTCCGAACCATTGTCTAATATATCGCACCCCTGTTGCCGGTGTCGTGCCGTGGTCGCCATTTCTGTAGGGTGGGTGGCATGTGCCCAGTCAGCTCTGCCCCTGACTTTCCCTGAGCAGTTCAAATCGCTCCCACCCCCCTGGGTTCGAGACACCGGACTTAGGTACAGGTGGTGATAAAGAAAATAGAGTAGTCAACTGGTTTGGTGCAAGAAAACCGTAATTTTTATTAAAGGCAAAACAAAGTCACAATACTGAGAATTACTAGGATAATTACAGGCATATAAAAACAATACACTTATTTGGGAATGGGGAACACATGGCACATCGAGGGACCAAACACATTAAGATCCCCCTACCCTTGTCCCACGCCCTATACCTAACTAGATTAAGCTATGAGGGACCAGGGATTTATGCTCACCAATTCGAAACCTGTTTATTAAACCAGTTGTGGTTTTTGGGGTTCGCTCTTGTTGTCCTTTGGGGTCCGTTGTCATCACATGGTCACAGGGCGCGGCAATGGAGTCATTTGTGTGAAGTACCTCCTTTTCCTCCGTTAACGTCTTCATTGGGTACTTTGCAGCGATGGGTTTTCTTCTTCTGGTGGCGGTTTTGTCACCGACAGTTTTGTTGCGGTTGGGGCTCAGTTGGCGGTTTATATTGTCAATTGGTCTTCCTACCCATGCTTCGAACGCCAGCTTATAACTAGGCCGGGGTGTGTACCCGCTTGTCCCCAATGCGTCTTTCCACTGCCCTTCTCTGCCTTTATCGGTTTTACCGTTTGTCTCATCTCGTCTCATCTTGTCTCATCTCGTCTCATCTGCCCGTGGCCCCATGTGTCCTGTGCATCTTCGATTCAGGTCTCATTCTCCTCCCGCGTTTGGCCCCCGGTGTAGTAATGGGTGTAGTGTCCGCATATAAATAACACACGGACTGCAGGAGAACGGTAATACCAGGTGTTTACTGAACAGAGGGCATGCTGGAACTAACTGTACAAATTACTACACGGTGTTATATACAGGTGTGGTCACTACTGGTACTGCAGTATACAGGGGCTGTAAAAGATAGTTCCTCTCTTAAAGGTACATACATTACAATTCCTCCCCTTTTAGATAAACAGTATATAACATTCATTTAACAATTAAATAATAACTAATTACAATTACAATTTTCTTTGTACTATATACATCAGCTGAAAGTAACCATTTATAAATTCAGTCTTTGAGGACGCTTCCTGATCCTGTCTGGATAGCGCCTTTCTCAAGTATCCTGTTCTTGCGGCGGAGTCGAATCCGGCTCATTGTCATTGGTTGGTTCATCAGCTTCCAATACCACTGATTCTGAGGTAGACGCAATCTGTACTTTGGGTTCATCACCAGGTGCGTATGATCGTGGCATGGGTTTGACTTGTTCCTGTGACTCTAGAATCTGGTCAGCATGGCGTCTCACGATGCTCTCTCCAATGTCCACTGTGTACATTAGTGGTCCCTGCCGTGTGCATATCATTCCTGGCTGCCATTTAACTGTTCGGTAGTCGCGGGCCAAGACTGGTTGCCCTATCTTGAAGCTCCTTGTTGGCTTCTCATTGATGTGCTGGAATTGCTTATTCTCAACATCTCGTCTTATGTTTGGTTTGAGCAAATCCAGGCGACATCTTAACCTTCGGTTAAAGAACATCATGGCTGGAGCTTGGTTGGTGACTGCATGTGTCGCATTCCGGTAAGCAAATAAGAAATTATCCACCTTGTGTTGCAGTGGTATGTTGTCGTTATACATCGCCTTTATTGCTTTTTTAAAGGTTTGAACAAACCTCTCAGCCAATCCATTTGTGGCTGGATGATATGGGGCGGATGTGTATTGCTTTACCCCATTATTCCTCAAAAACCTCCGGAAATCCTCGGACACAAGCTGTGGTCCATTGTCGTAGCAAATCTGTTCTGGCAAGCCATTCCTGGTGAAGATGGTCCGTAGGACTGCAATAGTTTTCTCCGTGGTGGTGGAGGACATTTTGATGACCTCTGGCCATTTTGACTGTGCATCCACGGCGATTAAAAACATTGAGTCCATAAACGGACCAGCAAAATCAATGTGTACCCGTTGCCATGGAGATGAGGGCCACTCCCATGGGTGTAGCGGGGCCTCTGGTGGAGCGTTTTGGACTTTCTGGCATCCTGTGCAGCTCTTGGTCATTTCCTCGATTTCTTTATCGATTCCCGGCCACCACACAAACGCCCTGGCTAGGCTCTTCATTTTTACCCCTCCCAGATGACCCTCATGAAGCTCATTGAGCACTCTATCCCTCAACTTGGGTGGAATTACCACTCGGGATCCACACATCAAGGTCCCCCGGCACACTGACAGCTGTTCTCTCCTTGGTGAGAATGCTGGCAACAGTGAGTCACCATGTGCTGGCCATCCCTTCACCGTCAAATCATAGACCAGAGAGAGTGTCGAGTCATTTTGGGTTTACTTCTCTATACTTGAGTTTGTAACAGGTAGACATTCGACTATGGTCAAATGAAATATCTCAACAGGGTCCACGTGCAGGAGCTTCCTCCACCGTAGGCAGCGGCAGGCGCGACAGCCCATCAGTGTTTCCATGCTGTTTCGTGCCCTTATATTCTATTTCGTAATGATGTGCCCCTAGAAAAAGGGACCATCTTTGCAGCCGTTGCGCCGTCATCACCGGAACGCCCTTCTTTGGGTTAAAAATTGAGACCAGGGGTTGATGATCAGTCAGTAGGGTGAATTTCTGCCCGTGCAGATAGTGATTGAACTTCTTCACCCCCCACACCAGGCTGAGGGCCTCCCTGTCAATCTGGGCGTAGTTACGCTCGGCTGAGGTTAGCGAGCGTGATGCAAAGGCTATTGGCCTCTCTGAACCATCACGGAATTTGTGTGACAGCACCGCTCCAATGCCGTAAGGCGATGCATCACATGCCAACCGAATCGGTAGTGTTGGGTTGTAGTGGGCCAATACTTCTTTTGAAGTGATTTGGCATTTACATTCCTGAAAGACACGATTACACTCATCACTCCATTTCCATGTTACACCAATTTGAAGGAGGGCGTTCAGTGGGTGCAGAATTGTAGATAAATTCGGCAAGAACTTATGGTAGTAGTTCACCAACCCGAGGAATTACCTCAGTTGCGACACATTTTCTGGTGCTGGAGCCTTGACTACAGCCTCAATCTTGTCCGGCGACTTATGCAACCCTTCCTCATCAATCATGTGGCCACAATACGAGATTTGTCTCCTGAATAACTCGCATTTGGGACGGTTGGCTCGTAGCCCATATTCCTGCAATCTCCTGAGCACCTGTTCCAGGTTGACAAGGTGTTCATTGTCATTTTCGCCCGTAACCAGGATATCGTACAAATAACACTGGGTCCCCAGGATCCCTTGCAGGACTTGTTCCATTGCCCTCTGCCACATAGCCGGGGCCGATGCTACCCCAAATACCAGTCGATTGTACTGGTAAAGACCTTTGTGAGTGTTTATCGTGAGGTATTTCCTAGATGCTTCTTCCACCTCCATTTGTAGACACGCTTGAGCCTGGTCAATCTTTGTAAAACGTTTCCCTCCAGATAGTGAGGCGAAAATATCTTCTATCCGTGGAAGCGGATACTGTACTGTGTGCAGGACTGGGTTCACAGTCACCTTGAAGTCCCCACAGATGCAAACCTTCCTTGGCTCCCCAGGCGTGCTGCTCAATGCTTTCTTCATTACAGGAACGATGGGTGTGGCCCACTCGCTCCAGTCCACCTTAGACAGCACCCCCAAACGCTCCAGACTCTCCAGTTCAGCTTCCACAGCTGGGCGTATCGCGTATGGCACCGGTCAGGCCTTGAAAAATTTTGGGGTTGCTTTATCCTCAATCTTTATGGTTGCCTTTACTCCTTTTAGAGTCCCAAGTCCTTGTTGGAACACCTCTTCCGTGTCAGATAGAATTTGTGACAGACGTCCAGGTGCGACGTCATCATCTTTTTTGTCAGTCACAGTTAGTGCCAGAATGGAATGCCAATCCAATTGTAGTCTTCGGATCCATTCACGTCCCAATAATGGTGGTCCTCCATCTCGTAGTATATACATGTATAGTTTCTGTGTTTCCTTTCCGTTATATTCAACTGGCACCCTTATTTTTCCTCTGGGGTAGACCTTTTGCCCCGTGTATGTCTTCAATACAATGGGCGTGTCCTTTAAGGGTATGTGTGAGAATAGCCGCTCATAGTCTCATCGATTCATGACAGTTAGGGCTGATCCTGTGTCCAATTCCATCTTCACTGGGGACCCTGCTATCATGAGGGTGACCCAAATGGTTCGGTAATCTTCTTTTGCGATCACGTTGTGTAACTTTAAACAACTTAGTAGCCTGCTCCCGGAGTCCTTATTACTCTCCTGATCTTCTGAACTACTATCTGTCAGTTTCTTTACTTTCCTGTGCTGTTCCTTAGTAGTTCTTGTCATGTTGGTCTTCTTTCCCGACCTGCAAACTCTTGCTATATATCCCATTTTCCCGCATTGCCTGCATATTTTGTCTTTAAACCAGCAGTCCTTCTGCTCATGGGTTGTTTTGCCGCAGCGATAGCACTTTTTGGCTCCATATGCCATTTCGTTAGTGCTGTATTCTTGTGGTTTCTGTTGTATTTCCGCAGCTCCCCGTGCTGCTGCTTCGTAGGATACTGCCATGCTGAAAGCCTGTTCTAGCGTCAGGTCCTTTTTTGAAAGTAGTCGTTTCTGGGTTCCTTCACTCTGGAGCCTGCAGACAAACTTATCCCGTAAGGTGTCTGCCAGTCCTGCTCCGAACTGGCAGTGCTTCGATAACTTGCGTAGTTCCGTAAGATAGTCAGCATTGCTCTCATCTTTGTGCTGGTTTCTTTTATGGAACTTGAATCTTTCTGCTATCAGCAGTGGTGTAGGGCTTAGATGTTCCTGTAAGATATGAACAATCTCCTCAAAACTTTTCTCCATTGGTTTAGCTGGGGTAATTAAATTCCGCAATAGGCCGTACGTACTCGCACCCATCAGATTTAATAATACCGACGCCCTCTTTCCATCAGCCACCTCATTTGCCTTGCAGTACACTTCAATTCTTTCCACATACGTGGTCCAGTCTTCTACCTCGTTGTCGAAAGCAGTGATACTGCCACTTTTCGGCATCTTGGCCGATTTAAAATGGCACCTCCCGCGCTTTTGCTTCTTCCCCAATGGAATGAAATGGCGCCTCCCACGCTTTTTCTTCTTCACCTTACTGCCACGCTGCTCCTAGCGTTCTACGGGGTAATGGCGGCGACCCGCAGCTTCGGCGCGTCTCGCTTTCCTTCCCCCCCGTTTAGTTTCTCTCCGCTGTCCTGTTCTCGAGCACCGACCGTGCCCTGTGCGCTCCACCCTCTCTCTCTTGTTTTCTTTTCCTGGCGACGCTGCGCGGCCCAATTTGTAGAGCCGCTCGATTGAGCTTGAGCCCGCCGCAGTCCGAAAGGGTCAGCGCGCTACCTGCTACCAGCACGATTCGCTGGAACCACAGTCTCTCCCGCAATTCTCCAAACGCCGATGGATTCTTTGGGCGGTTGCCCTCGGTCGACGCCCGTTGCTCAGACTACGACCTTCCAGGACCTTCCTTTCAGGCGAGATCCCCGTGAGATGATGCTACACTGCAGGTGAGTTCGAACTTACTCGTAGCCACTGTAAAGTCCACGCCTCAATAATACACGGACTTCGGGAGAACAGTTTAACAGGTACTTTACTGAACAAGCGGCAGCTTGAAACTGAAACTACAGAAGCCTGCTAGGGCCTTTTATACAGGGGTGGTCACTGCCGGTACTGCAGTCTAAGACCAGTTATTCCCTTAAAGGGACATACACAACACCTACTCTTTGTTTTCTGTCTGTTAACCAATTCTCAATCCATGCTAGTATATTACCCCCAATTCCATGTGCCCTAATTTTATTCAGCAACCTCTTGCGTGGGACCTTATCGAAGGCCTTCTGAAAATCCAAATACATCACATCTACCGTTTCCCCTTTGTCTTCTCCACTAGTTACATCCTCAAAGAACTCCAATAGGTTTGTCAAACAGGATTTCCCTTTCATAAATCCATGTTGACTCTGCCCAATCTTACTATTAGTTTCTAAGTGCCCAGTTATTGCATCCTTTATAATAGATTCCAGCATTTTCCCAACTACTGATATGAGGCTAACAGGTCTGTAGTTCCCTGTTTTCTCTCTCCCTCCTTTCTTAAATAGTGGGGTTACATTTGTTATCCTCCAATCTGCAGGAACCATTCCAGAATCTATAGAATTTTGGAAGATGACAACCAATGCGTTCACTATCCCAATGGCCACCTCTTTCAAAACCCTAGGATGTAGGTCATCCGATCCTTGGGATTTATCGACTTTTAGTCCCATTAATTTTGCTAGTACTGTTTTTTTACTAATAATAATTTCTTTAAGTTCCTCATTCTCGCCACACCCTTGGTTTTCTCATGTTTCTGGGAGGTTTTTTGTGTCTTTCTCCATGGACAGGACATACCTGGGCAGTTTTCCACATTGTCGGGTAGATGCCAGTGTTGTAGCTGTACTTGAACAGCTTGGCTAGAGGCAATGTTAGTTCTGGAGCACAAGTCTTCAGCACGACAGCCGGGATGTTGTCGGGGCCCATAGCCTTTGCTGTATCCAATGCGCTCAGCCGTTTCTTGATATCACGTGGAGTGAATCGAATTGGCTGAAGGCTGGCTTCTCTGATGTTGGGGACCTCAGAAGGAGGCCAATATGGATCATCCACTCAACACTTCTGGCTGAAGATGGTTGCAAACGCTTCAGTCTTGTCTTTTGCACTTGCGTGCTGGGCTCCGTCATCATTGAAGATAGGGATATTCATGGAGCCTCCTCCTCCCATTAGTTGTGAGGCTAGTGGTGCAGTTGGCAGGTGACGGCTTTTGAAGATGCATTCACTGACCTTGACCAGTAGTCTGAGGTCATGAATCTTTTTTGGACACTGGAGCCAGATGATGGGGGTGACACTGCTGGCAGTGATGGCCTCAGTGATGTGATCCCATATCGTTCTTTCTGGAGGGCCTCCTGGCCCCTTTAGGTTGAGGGCCTGTCTTGTAGTGTTGACCCCCTGCACAAAGGTGGAGTGCTATGTGCAAAACCTTGGGTGCCCCTTCCCTGGCTTACTGAGACATTTGTGTTAGTGCTGAGGCATGTTTCCCTTTTTTGGCAGTTAGGAAGGGAATTCAGCTTTAATAACTGCATATTCACATTTGGGACTTCTTTTTAATGTTCACTATTTGTTAAGCGGCAGAAGGGGCTGACAACTGTACCGTTTCACTTCGTTTTATTTTGTATTGCTTCAGTGTGCATGGCCCCTTTAATTCTCAGAACTCTTCATTACCCACAATTCCTTGCGAGCTCCACAGCCTCACTTCTAGAGGCTGTGGGAAGCTGCAACACCGCTCCTGCACACAAACTTCATCTCAGATGCCTCCAGCATTGCCACCAGGAGGACGTTGCATGGAAGTTGAGCACTGCGCCAACAATCTCCATCCCTCCAGATGAATTTTGCTCCATCCACGTTGTGGCCATTTTCAGCGGCTGTTAACTCCGGTTGCTGGTGACACCGGCAACTTTGCTGGCTAAAACAAATTTCTCCCGCTATGATTCTATGATTACTATAGCATCCCAAAAGCAAGCTCTTTGCGCACCTTGGTTCTTGCATAAGCATCATTATACTCTTGTTTACTTGAGCAAGAGGGACTGGAGCAGGAGTGCTATCAATCATGGATGCATTACATAGCCCTTGTATTCTAAAGCTAACATTCCCTCTCCTCCTTTAAGACACTCCTTAAAATCCTTCGCTGTTATATCTTCCACATGTAATTGGTCGGCCATGTTGGACTGCCTCAGTACAAAAAAATTAGATGTATTCCCTGGGTACCATCCAGTGACACAAAAATGTTTCAGGTGGAGGTCATATACCACCTACACTTTGAGGGAGTAAAAGCCTTTTCAGTTCAAATATGGTCCAGGATTATGAGTAGGTGCACACATGGCTACATGTCAAGAACCCAATCAGGCAGAAGAGAGCAAGCTGCCTTTGTTTCTGATGCTGGCTGTCACTGCTGAAATTGATGTAATGGTGTACCTTCAATTTATCTCACATCCTGTTTGCAGCATAGCGACTGACTCCTGCAGATTACAGAAGGTAACTGGTTGCCATGGTACACACTTCCAATGCCCTCCATGCTGCCACGCTGCAATCTGCTCCTCCACAATCTTGTAGGATTCGCAAAATTTCCACATTTCCCCAAAGGTTACTATTAATAAAAGGGACCCTGTGTGGACATTTTAAAAAGGGTACCCAAAGATGGCGTCCGCACCTCGTGGCCAAAAGCCTGCAAGATTTTAAAAGCTTGGGCTCTGTGGCACAGGCAGCTTTTGGGGAAATCGAAACCTAAAATGCAGTTTCTGTGAAGAAGGACTTTTGCATTTTGAAAAGCAGACAGCAGATAAAGCAGATATGCATTAAGCCAAATCGTAGGCAGACCAAAACCAGTTAGGCCTATACTTGAGGCCATCAAGTTGTTTGCAACTATAATCAGAAACAGCTTAAGGAAGCCATTGAGGCTGGACAGGCCGGTTAAAATGCATTAATAACAATACAGCACAGACATCAGGCCATTAGGTGCGATCAACGGCCATCTAAAAACAGTTAGTTTAGATTGCTACAATTATTTAAACTAGCCCGCCAAGATTGGGACAATGAACTAACCTGATTTGGCGTGCAGATAAGGGCCATCCGAAGGAGTATAATTGTAGGCCCACCGGCGACCGACGCTTCTCTTGCTCCTTGCCCTCGTGGCTGCTGCTCTTTTTCCCATCCTGCGCTTGCCGCCTGGCCACTGCCCGTGTCTTTCCCCACCCCATCAGGGATGCCCGGCATTGCACCAGGCGAACACGGGCAAACCTGGCCAGGCGAGGCAGGACGAGATGAGGCGAGGTGATGTGAGATGAGATGAGACGAATTGGGAGAAGATGAACGCTTCGAATAATCGGGCCTTCAATTCAGCCGACCTATGACTATCTTCATGCAAACTCCAACTACCGCCCGGGGGAGAGGAACCATCATCTCTGCGAGGTAAAATACCCAAGCAAAGACTTTAACCTTGGGGTACTTTTGCCTGGACGACGCCCTTGCAGCGCCCCGAGAGCATGTGACGACGGCAGGCCCCAGAGAGCACAAAGAGCGAACCCCAAGCCCCAACGTTGTTTGAGCTCTGCAGATTTTGACTCGGTGAGCATGAATTCTGGCTCCTCAAAGCTTAATCTAGTTAGATATAGGGGGTGGGATAAGGATAAGGGGATTGTTAATATAGTTTGTTTTTCCTCGATGTGCCATGTGTTCCCCATTCCCTGTATAAGTATAGTTATTTTGTATTTGCCTGTAATTTTATACTACAGGTAGACTATCCTTTATCCGAAAACCTCGGGACCAGCCATGTTTCGGTTTTAGGAAAATTTCGGATTTCGGAAGGTGTGCGAAAACACTTCGGTTTTCAGAGGTAATTCGGTTTTCGGGAGTGCGGATAAAGGATACACTATCCCTTATCCGAAAATAACGACTATAAATACTGTAGTTACAGGGATAAATACTGTAGTACAGTTTATTTGTAAGGAAAACATTCAGTAAAACTTCAAACATGTACAGGTACAAACTAAACTTAATACCTGTACATAAACATGCAATAAAGGTACATTACATCTGGCTTGAGGATCTTGGAGAAGATGGTACATCAGTGTTGTCATCATTGTCATCAGGTTGGAGTTGGACATCTGAAGATGGGCCAGGAACAGGATTCTCAAGTGATGAAGCAGCATTACATCTGGCTTGAGGATCTTGGAGAAGAGGGTACATCAGTGTTGGCATCGTTGTCATCAGGTTGGAGTTGGACATCTGAAGATGGGCCAGGAACAGGATTCTCAAGTGATGAAGCATGACTACGACAGATGGCCTTTTTAAAGACTTCTTCCAGTGTCATCTGTCTCATTAACATTGGTTTCTGTCTAAGCAGTCTCTCTTTAATTGAGTAAACTTGTATAATCTCTTGCTCACTGATAAATGCACGTTTTTCAAGGCCAGCAATTAACTGATCACACATTGTCACCATATCGTCTATGGGGATTTTTTCACCTGTGTTCACAATGTCATCATCATCATCACTACTGTCCTCATGCTTGTCTTTATTTAACACCATTTCAGCAATTTCCCCATCACTCAATGAATTCACAACAGGTGCATCATTGTCAATGTTCAGCACTTCTTCGATGTCAGCTTCCTCTAATGTATTTACACTTTCGGATGATAAACCTTTGGCGTAAGTGAGGAGGTTTGATATCATCACCTTCTCCTGACTGACAGGAAATCCTTCAAACTCGTCATCTGCAGGTCCATCTTCATGAAACATCGTTGAAGGCCAAAGTCTGTGCCAAGCATTTGTTAATGTTGGTTTGTCAACATCGTTCCAAGCATTAGTAACTGCATAAATGGCATCCTTAACATTGAATTCTTTCAGGAAGCTTTGGATTCCTTCGCCTCTGTTGATTGCATCAAGCATAGAGTTCAAACAAACGTCTTTATACTTGCTCTTCATGGAGCGTAAAATTCCTTGGTCACAAGGCTGTATTAAAGATGTCACATTAGGGGGAAAGTTAATGCCAAAAACAACTTTTCACAAGAAGTTCAGGAGGGGGATGTGCGGAGCAGTTGTCCAGGAACAATAAAATTTTGCAGTTTTCTTCCAGTCCAACTTGCCTGCAATGAGCTCGTGTCGCTGGTACGAAGTGGTTATTGAACCAGTGAGAAAATATTCCTCTGGTTACCCATGCTTTCCTGCTCGCATAATAATGCACAGGTAAATTGCATACACCTTTCAAACATCTCGGATGTTGGCTTTTTCCAATCACTACCAACTTTAACTTGTGTGTGCCTGCAGCATTGGCACACCCAAGAACAGTCAACCTGTCCTTAGCATCCTTAAAACCTGCTGGTGCACTCTCATCAGCCGTTGCTAATGTTTTTCTAGGAACGTAACGCCAGAACAGAGCTGTTTCATCAGCATTGTAAATTTGTTCAGGACCGAGGTTTTCATCCGATATTATTTTTGCAAACTCATCTATGTAATTTTCAGCTGCTTCATGATCAGCAGAAGCTTTTTCACCACAGATTGTCAGATATTTTATAGCATGACGCTTCTTAAATTTATGCAGCCAACCTTCTGAATATTCACACTCAACTTCAATGTTCAGTTCTTCATGGTATATTCTAGCTTGCTTCATGACCATCAAACCAGTCAGTGGCACACGTTCACCTCTGCGTTGTCGAATCCACTCAATCAGCACACGGTCAAGATCTTCATTTTTTGCCCTATGCAATGTTTTCCTAATTTTCATTAGTTTATGGTCATCACTGTCAGTGTAAAATTTCAACAACTTGTCTTTCTGTTTCTTTAAGTCATATACGGTGGTACTTCCCACACCATATTCTTCAGTAAGATGTCGCACAGACACACCACGATCAAGCTTCTGCAATAACTCCACTTTCTGCGATATCGATAATGAGTGATGCTTCCTTCTCTGCTTCTCACTGTTACCCATTGGGGTATCTGCAGCTCTTTTTAGCATTTTCACAAATTGTTAAAAGCCAGCAAATATCTAAGAGAGCAGCAAATATCTAAGAGAGCTGCAAATATCTAAGAGAGCTGCAAATATCTAAGAGCGCTGCAAATATCTAAGAGAGCAGCAAATATCTGAGAGAGCAGCAAATATCTAAGAGAGCAGCAAATATCTAAGAGAGCAGCAAATAGCAGCAAATATCTAAGAGAGCAGCAAATATCACACAGAGCAGCATAACACCTGCGTGGGTCAAGCATCGGCAGCGTCGGGTCAAGCTTTGCGCCACTTTCGGCTTTCAGAGGTTTTCTGGTTTCGGATGTGCGGATAAAGGCTGGTACACTATCTCTTATCCGAAATGGGGTGGGGTTCGGTGGGGGTGGGGTACGGCGGGGGGGTCGGGGGTCGGGGGGTCGGGGGTCGGTGGGGGTCGGGTTCGGCCGGGGGGTCGGGGATGGGGGTCGGCGGGGGTCGTAGTCGTGCGCATTTCGGTTTTCAGAAGTCATGCTTTGCTCCACTTTCGGCTTTCAGAGGTTTTCTGGTTTCGGATGTGCGGATAAAGGCTGGTACACTTACGCTGAGCAATTTCGGTTTTCAGAAGTGCGGAAAAATGCTACACTATCCCTTATCCGGCTAGGCCTGTAATTCGTGCGCCACTCTGGTCATGTCGTGCGCACGACTTACGCTGACCGAAAAAACCTTAGGTTTTTAGAGGGTTTCGGTTTTCGGAAGTCCGGATAAAGGGTAGTCTACCTGTATTAACTTCTCCTCAGACTGTGTTATTTTCTGTTTAATAAAAGCTTGGTTTTCTTACATCCAAACCACCTGTCTACTCTAGTCTTTTCTGTAATGCCGCCTGTACCTAAGCCTAGTGTCTAGAACCCAGGGCCGTGGGAGCGATTCGAACCGCTCACAAACAGTCAGGGCATAACTGACTGGGCGCATGCGCCACACCCGCCAAACATCCCCCTTACAGAAATGGTGAACACGGCAGGACACCGGCAACAGGGTTGCGATACAGTAGACAATGGTTCGGGTGAGCAAACCATGATGGAGGAAAGGATTTCTGATTATGTGTTTAGCAAGGTGAGTATCACTAAGAAGTGGATCACCACTCTGTTAATGGCTGGGCGTCCGGTAGACGCAGCAGCTAAGTGGAACACAAGAAGTCCTCAGAAAAGGCAGCTTGGCTGATGTGTTTTAAAAAGCAAGCCCAGCATTTGGACAGGCTCATCGAGTTAAGGGAGTCAGCCCTGGAGATCCAGGATAAGGCTCTAGCAGGGGAGAAGTTATTAGTAGCTTTGCAGGCTTTGAATCAGGAGAGAGTGCATAAAATGGGAGAACACAAGGCCCAGTTGGAATACCTACAGTGCCAAGTCAACGAGGCCAAGGGAAATGAGTTAAGGTTGCGGGAGATGAACGTCCGCTTGGCAAGGCAGATTAGGGAACAGGAAGAGAAAGTACAGGAGGTAAAGGTCGCTTAAAAGCTAGTGAGCGAACAGGGGTTTGAGGAGGCAGACCACGGCCCCTGTAAAGAGAGGATAGAAAATCTGAGCCGGGCCCTCCGGAAGGCAAAAGGCATGGTATGCCTCATAAGCCCAAAGGCAGGCCAGGCAGATTTTATGGGGAACAAAGGGAGGGCAGTTCCAACATCACCGGTAGTGCCTAGGGACGACCCAGTTGAGAGAGAGGAGATCTCACGACCACCACCCGTAGCGCCAAGTTTCAGTGAGGTTTGGCAACAAGGGGGGGTGGAGCCAGAGGTGGAGGTGGAGGTAGAGCCACCCCCGCCCGAGAGGTCAGAACCTGGACTGATGTGCCCAGCACGGCATCGGAGGTTCGGCCCACCCGCCAATGGCGACAATGAGGGACCCCTCCAAAACCAATTTGTATTCCCCTTTAACATCCAACAGCTTAGGGCTATGGTCAACCATATCCCGAGGCTCTCCGAAAAGGGAGACCCCTCGATCCACTTCAGGGAAGTAGAGCAGGCAGCCAGCGTCAATGACTGCGATGACGCTGAGAAGGCCAAGATGCTGCTATTCTCCCTGGAGAGTAGTCTCCTCCAATCCCTCTCTGACGAGTGTATAAGGGGGCAGAGCGGGTACGAGGAGCTTAGAGATGCGGTTCTGGAGGCCATGGGGATGAATGAGGGAAGTCCATTCTCCCATGTGGAGAAGACGATCCAGCTCCCAGGGGAAACCCCGCAGGCTTTTGCGGACCAGCTGTGGCCAGTGTACTGGAGGGCCTGTCCGGGGACACTGGACCGAATGTTCCTGAACGGGGATCCCCTGGCCCATTGGCTCCGTTGCCTGGTGGCGAACAGCTTGCCATAAGTCCGGGCCAATGCAGAAGCCTGGCTTGACCCCAAAAATCCCCAGACCACCAAACTTACGGTGATTAGGCAGGTCACTCTGGCCTATAAAAACGGTAGGGGAGCCGATGCACCCCCCCCCCCAGAGAAAGGTGCATGAGGTAAAACCCACACCGGGTAGGAAAGAGTGGCACCAGGAAGGGAGAAACAACCCAACACAAGGACCAATTGTTATGGGTGTGGGAAGGATGGTCACTGGCAGAAGGAGTGCAAAAACCCTTGGAAAGATAACAAGGGAAATCATTACACAGCCTGAGCCAAAATGGCAGGGGCAGGGATCCCTTCCGCAGAGGTCGAGTCCCTTTTGGACACCGTGAGGTCCTTATTGACTGGCCAGGGGAGAGTAGCAGCCGTCACCAGTGTTCTGACCCCGTCAGCCCCATCCAACCCACAGCCGTGACTAGAGCCAGCACAGCCTGTCTACCTGTTTTCTCTCTGGTATGATGAGTGGAAAAGACCCCTCTTGGAGATGGAGTTAGAAAAGGTGACAGGGACCTATCTGTTGGACACGGGGGCATCATGCACCGTGGTCTACTCAGCTAACCCCTGATGCGCTATCAATTACTCATAAAAGACTGAGAGTTAAGAGAGTAACTAAAGGCTTTTATTAACAAAAGAATGAAGGTCTGCCTCGAGTGGTCGACCGGTCCAGAAATACAAAGGGCTGGGGAGCAGTCACCTTTATACTAGGACTTGTGGGAGGAGTCAGCCGAGGCATGTCCAGGCATGAACACAGTGGAATACAAACAGTGGTTTACCACATTCACCCCTTGTTTAAAATTGAGTCCGGCGGGGTGAAGTGTATTAAAAGTTAGTGTATTGGAGTCTCTCCGGAGGTCTTGTCTGCCGCTGTGATCGGCGTGGCGACGGCAGGGGTAGTGGAGCTTCCGGCGTCGAGTCCTGCGTGGGCTGTGGCACAGGCGTGTCGTCCTCGTAGATGTCGAGCGGGTCGCGGGGCCCAGGCCTGCTGTCTGCTGGGGCTGGATATCGGATCGTGGGGGGGGGTGGTAGTGAGTAGTGGGTTACTGCGGCCCCCGAGGGTGCAAGGTCTCTTATGGAGACTGTGTCCTCCCGCCCGTCTGGGTATGCAATGTAAGCATACTGGGGGTTGGCGTGGAGGAGGTCGACCCTCTCGACCAGGGGGTCCATTTTATGGGTCCTCACGTGCCTTCTCAGTAGGGCCAGCCCTGGGGACGTCAGCCATGGCGGTAGCGATGTCCCCGATGTGGACTTCCTTGGGAAGACAAACATTTTCTCATGAGGGGTGGCGTTAGTGGCAGTGCAGAGCAGTGACCGAATAGAGTGGAGCGCATCGGGGAGCACATCCTGCCAGCGGGAGGTTGGAAGCAGTTCCTGGTCATGGTCCTGACCTCCTCAATAGAGTAAGGCAGGTTGCGGGCCTTGATGAAGTGGAAGAACCTGGTGACCCCCGGGTGGCAGAGGTCATTGTGGAGGGCCCGCAGTCTATCGATCTGCGCGCTGGCGCAGGTGCCACGCGATAGCACATCCGGGGGTTCATTGAGCTTCCCGGGCCGGTGCAAGATCTCGTAATTGTAGGTGGAAAGTTCGATTCTCCACCTCAAGATCTTGTCATTTTTGATTTTGCCCCTCTGCTTGTTGTTAAACATGAAAGCAACTGAACGTTGGTCAGTGAGCAGGGTAAATCGTTTTCCGGCCAGGTAGTGCCTCCAATGACGCACAGCCTCCACAATCGCCTGGGCCTCCTTCTCAACAGCGGAGTGTCTGGTCTCCGGGCCTTGGAGGGTTCATGAAAAGAAGGCCACGGGTCTCCCCGCCTGATTGAGGGTAGCGGCCAGGGCAAAGTCGGACGCGTCTCTTTCCACCTGGAAGGGGATGGATTCGTCCACTGCGTGCATGGTGGCTTTGGCAATGTCTTCCTTGATACGGTGGAAGGCTAAGCGGGCCTCTGCCGTCAAGGGAAAAGAGGTGGACTTGATCAGCGGATGGGCCTTGTCCGCATAGTAGGGGACCCACTGGGCATAATAGGAGAAAAACCCTAGGCACCTCTTCAGGGCCTTGAGGCAGTGGGGCAGTGGGAGTTCCATAAGGGGACGCATCCGGTCGGGGTCAGGGCCAATGACTCCGTGTTCCACAACACAGCCAAGGATGGCGAGGCGGTTTGTGCGGAATATGCACTTCTCCTTGTTATATGTCAGGTTCAGGAGTTGGGCGGTGCGGAGGAATTTTTCGAGGTTTGCGTCATGGTCCTGCAAGTCACGGCCGCAGATGGTCACATTGTCCAGATATGGGAAAGTGGCCTGCAACGCATTTTGATCTACCATCCGGTCCATCTCCCTTTGGAAGATGGAGACCCTGTTGGTGACGCCAAGGGAACCCTAAGGAAGTGGTAGAGGCGGCCGTTTGCCTCAAAGGCAGTATACTGGCGGTCCTCAGGGCGGATAGGGAGCTGGTGGTACGCTGATTTCAGGTCAATGGTCGAGAAGACGCGGTACTGCGCGATCTGGTTGACCATATCAGCTATGCGGGGGAGTGGGTAGGCGTCCAGCAGGGTGTAGCGATTTATTGTCTGGCTGTAGTCGATGACCAGGCGCTGCTTCTCGCCGGTCTTAACGACCACAACCTGGGCTCGCCAGGGGCTGGTGCTGCCCTCAATAATCCCTTCCTTCAGGAGCCGCTCCACTTCGGTTTTAATGAAAACCCTGTCCCCGGCACTGTATCGCCTGCTC
The DNA here is from genome assembly GCF_052327205.1 of Somniosus microcephalus. NCBI lineage: Eukaryota > Metazoa > Chordata > Chondrichthyes > Squaliformes > Somniosidae > Somniosus > Somniosus microcephalus. Next base: position 269,944,454 of record NC_140987.1, read on the forward strand.
TTTGTGGCGATGGGCTTACAGTCGGGGGTGAGGTTAGCAAACAGTGGGGGGGGGGTGACTCTGAGTGTGGAGAGGTTGCACCTGGTGCCCGGCGGGCAATTTGGGAGCTGCTGGCTGCGGACTGTGAGTGGGGGTAGGGGTCCACCGTACGCCATCGTAACACTTTTAAGGTGGCACTGAAAGTCTAACCCCAGCAGGACGGCAGCGCAGAGGTCAGGCAGGACCAGAAGTTTAAAACGATCGTACACGGTCCCGTCTACTACGAGTGTCACTACGCAGTAGCCGCAGATGTCCGCCGACTGGGACTCGGAGGCCATAGAAATCCGCTGGTGCGCAGGCAGGACTGGGAGAGAGCAACGCCGCACCGTGTCGGGGTGGATGAAGCTCTCCGTGCTCCCAGAGTCAAAAAGGCAGATTGTATCATGGCCATTTACCTTAATGTCCATTGTGGAACTGGCCAGCTGGTGTGGTCTCGCTTGGTCCAGTGTAACGGATGCCAGCGTAGGGGTCGGTGTGTCGCTGCGGGTATCAGATGAGGCGGTGTTGGGGGCCTGCTGCGTTCCGGCTGTCATCCAAGATGGCGGCGTCCATGATCCCCATATGGCTGGAGGCGTCCAAAATGGCTGCTGTACCGGTGGTTCGCACATGGCCGGGGAGGCCCAAGATGGCGGCCCGCATGGCCCACACGCGGCGCTGCTGGGGTTCGGGGTGGCGTTGGCCCTGCAGACGTTAGCGTAGTGTCCCTTCTTCCCGCAGCCCGAGCAGATCGCGTTTTTCGCCGGGCAGCGCGCTCTGGGGTGTTTTGCCTGGCCACAGAAGTAGCATTTCTGGACTTGGGGCACTGCTGTCTGGCCTTGGGACACTGCTGCGGTAGTTGGGCCATTGCTGGGGTGTGGCTGGGGTGGCACGGCGCTATGAGGCTGCCCTACCGTGTCCCAGGCTGTCATTCCCCGCGGCATCCACGGTGCAGAGGAGTAGGCATCCATGCCCCAGTAGGCTGCATCCAATGATAGTGCGAGTTCAGAGGCCTTGTTGAGGTCGAGGTCACTCTCCTCCAACAGTCGCTGTCGGGTGTAATTGGATCTGTGGCCTGCTACAAAAGCGTCCCGGATAAGTTCCTCTGTGTACACGGCGGCCTTTACATCCTTACAACCACAGGCCCGGCCAAGCACAGACAGTGCCTGAAGGTATTCCACTGTCGATTCCCCAGGTTGTTGTTTACGACTCCCCAGAAGGTGCCTGGCGTACACTTCGTTCACTGGGCGCGTGTACTGGTTCTTGAGGAGCTTGATAGCGTCCGCGTATGAGGTCGCGTCTTGGATGACCGAGTACACTCGGTGGTTCACTTTGGAGGTCAGGACATCCAGTTTGTCCTCGTCCGGTTTGATTGCTGCGGAGGCGGTCAGGAATTTTTCGAAACACTTAAGCCAGTGAGTAAACTTGGTGGATGAGTCCGCCTCCCGATGATCTAAGTCCAGGCATGCTGGTGTGAGGATCTTCTCCATTATAAAAATTTTGTTAATAAAATTGATGCGCTATCAATTACTCATAAAAGACTGAGAGTTAAGAGAGTAACTAAAGGCTTTTATTAACAAAAGAATGAAGGTCTGCCTCGAGTGGTCGACCGGTCCAGAAATACAAAGGGCTGGGGAGCAGTCACCTTTATACTAGGACTTGTGGGAGGAGTCAGCCGAGGCATGTCCAGGCATGTACACAGTGGAATACAAACAGTGGTTTACCACAACCCCACCACCTCGCCTCTCTCTAACGGGGTCCCATACAGTCTATCGGGGTACACGGGTAAAGAACAGGCTGGCTCGTTTTCCATCCCGCTCGCCATTCGGTTAGGACCGCTCTGCTCCAAGTGGACCTGTGTCCTGATGAAATGTGGTGGAGGGTGGAAGAGGGGTCCTGGGGGCCGACTTTATTGTAGGCCACGGGATCCTAGTGGATTTGAGAAATCATTGCCTTTGGGGGGGCAGGTAAAGTAAAGAACGTTGAGATCGTAGCAATCCCGGGAAAGGAAGGGAAGGGGACCCTCTGCACCATGAAGCCCAAAGAGGATTATAACCTCGGGCTCATGTTCAGCATCACCCCACCAGAGTTCCAGGCATTTGTGCAGGCCCACCTGGCCAAATTTGCCACTCACAGATACGACTGCGGGAGGGTCACAGGGTTTGAGGTCAGCCTAGACGGGGACCCCATGGCCCGACCACAGAAACAGTATAACTTCCCCAGGGAAGCAGAACCAGACATGGAAGCAGCCATGTCCTCGTTAGTGCAGCAGGGAGTGCTGAGACCGATAGCTGCCCACGTGAATTCTCCATTATGGCCGGTCAGAAAGCCGGACAATCCCTGGAGGGCCACGGTGGACTATCGGGTGCTCAATACTAACCACCCAGCCTCTGCACCCACAGTAGCAGCAGTTGCCAACCTCATAGGGAGTATCCCAGCATCCGCGACCACTTTCACGGTGCTGGAAATTTCCAATGGGTTTTGGTCCATCCCTTTAAGGAGAGAAGATCAGTACAACCCTGTTCCTGGGACTAGGGACAGGGTCACTGGCAAGGCTTGGAAGCTAAGCCAAAGCCAGGCCTGGTTAGTACCTGGAGGAGTGACCATCAGGGAAGACCCGGGCGTTGGGCTGAAAATTGTCGGACAGGAAGAATGGTGGAAATGGAATGGCGGCGCGCACAGACGCAGCGGCTTTGCTTCTCCCAGGACGGTGCTATTTACGTTTAATGTTAATGTTATTTGTACTGGACTCATGGGAGCTTGCAAGATCACATTTCGTTGTTCATGTACTTGTGCATTGTACAATGACAATAAAGTTGAATTATTAATTATTACAAGTTTGCCTTTACATTTAAAGGGCAACAGTACACGTGGAACTGTTTGCCACAGGGCTTCCACAACAGCCCAGCATTTTCCATCAGTGCATGGTAAACAGTTTGAAGGATTTTAGCCAGCCCAGACAGTTGGTCCAATATGTGAATGACCGGCTCCTGTTCACTGATTTGAAAGAGGAGCATGTCCCACTATTGGCCAAACTGCTGGAGCTGCTAGGGCAGAAGGGTTTCAAAGTGAATCCCAAGAAAGCGCAGATCGGCCAGCAGGAGGTAAAATTCCTCGGCCTGACTGTGCGTGCTGGAGAAAGGGCCATAGATAAGGCTAGGAGAGAAGCGGTGCAAGAACTACCGGTCCCCAACACAGTAACGGGTGTGAAGTCATTTCTAGGGCTAACTGGGTACTGTAGAGACTTTATTGAGGACTATGCAGCCACCGCAGCCCCTCTGCTCCGACTCCTACACAAGGGAGTGGAGTGGCTTTGGGATGAGGGTTGCCAGGCAGCATTTGTCAGGCTCAAGAAAGACTTGCAGACCGCACCAGCTCTAGGGGCTATGGATGGGAGGAAAGAGTTTTTCCTGGAGGTAGCAGCCAGCGGGGACAGCCTGTGTGTTGTGCTGCTCCAAGAGCGGCACGGCCGGCTGCGGCCGGTGGTCTACTCCTCCCGGACACTCACAGATGTGGAGAGGAGCTGCTCCAACTGTGAGCGGCACCTTTTGGCCACACATTGGGCTGTGAAGAGATCACTGATCTTCACAGGCACCTCTCCCATCACCCTCCTCACCCATCACACACCCACCCAGATGCTTCTGGACAGGAGGATCAAAGATGGGACAGTGAGCAGTGTCCACATTGCCCGCTGGACCTTGCTCCTCTCACAGATGGATCTGAAGGCGAAGGGTGTCTGTGAGCCAAAGCTCGCAGCCAACATGGTATATCCTGGAACAGCCCAACGATGTTCCATTGAAGGGGTTTGGGAAGTAAACATAGGTTTACGGGCCGGGATACATCCCACAGGCCGCAAAATCTATGTAGACGGTTCCAGCATGGTATCTGTTGGCGAGCGTCTCACGGGGTGTGGACTTTACGACCCAGCGGCAAACATTGCCCTGGTGATTTAGCTTCCCAGCACCATGAGCGCCCAGCAGGCTGAACTGTCTGTGGTAGTGTACGTTGTTACAGACCTCAAAATCTTCCCCACCCCCCACACGATTTCCTCAGACAGCATGTTCACGTGCAATTCGTGTACGGAGTACCTGGCCATCTGGTCCCGCCGCAGATACACCTCCGCCGACGGGAGACCCCTCACAGTAAAACCCCTGCTGGAAAAGATCCTGGTAGCAGTGGGGGAGGAAGGGGAGGTTTTCATCCACAAGGTGAAAGCCCATTCCACCACAGAACCCCGTAGTCAGGGTAACCAGCAGGCTGACTTGCTCGCCAAGGAGGGTGCCCGCACAGGCACTTTCTGGGACCCATTTGGGTCCAGACCCATGGCGGCAGTCAGAGGTAGGGACGGGACCCAAGGGAGTGTAGGGGTAGCGTTATCCCCAGACCTTAAGACGGTCCAAGCCCAAGACCCCATCCTCAAAGCAGTCCTCAGCGCTGTAGCTGAGGGAAAGGGAGTAGAGGGTCCATACGGCACAGCAACCCTCTCCATCAGAGTGGGCATGCTGTTCTGGGGGGAACAGTGGGTTGTGCCGCAGCAGCAGCGGAGGGAATTCCTTCAACTGGCCCATGAGGGTCCAGGAGCGGGACACCCCGGGCCTGAGACCACCTGGCAGCGGGTGGAACAGGCGGGATGGTGGCCGGGCTTCAGGGACGATTTCCGCGAGTTCTGTGCAGGCTGTCTTGTGTGCGCTACGAATAACCCCGACCCCCACAAAAGGAAGGTACCTATGGGACACGTCAGGAGGGTAGAGGAACCATGGCAGTCGATACAGGTCGACTACATCGGGCCCCTGCCCACCGCCCAGGGAGGCTATAAGTACTGCCTAGTCCTGGTGGACGTGTTTGCAAAATGGGTAGAGGCCTTTCCCTGCAGAACAGCCACAGCTCTGGGTACTGCCAGGATCCTGGTCCGGGAAGTGTTCTCGAGGTGAGGACTACCACAGTATGTGGAGTCCGACCAAGGGAGTCACTTCACCAGACAGGTGATGCAGAACACCCTCTTGCTGTTAGGCATTGAAGGGAAATGGCACGTGGCCCACAACCTGCAGTCATCAGGGATTATGGAATGTATGAATCGGACCCTAAAGGAAAGGTTAAGGAAGGAGACGGTGGACTCGCCCCGTAAATGGGCCGAAGTCCTACCGTTGGTTTTGATGGGGATCCGGGCCAGCCAGTCTAAAAGCACGGGGTACTCCCCGTACGAGCTGATGACCGGCAGGGTTATGCGGACCCCCACCCATGTAATAGCCCCGGTGCTCACGGAGGGTCAGCTCAGGGAGGTAAACTGGGACATGTTCACCAGAAACCTTTTTGAGCACCTGAAGCAGGTCCACGAGCAGGCGGCTGGGAACATGGGAATGAAGCATCGGAGTAAACGATTGCTGCTCGAAACCCGAAAGCACCACGAGTGGGAGGTAGGAGATCAGGTTATGGTGAGAAACTATGCCCGAGTAGGTAGTTTGGAGCCATTGTACATGGGGCCCTTCAGCATTGTAGATAAAGCCAGCCCCATGGTATACACCGTGAAGATGCCCTGACGTACAAAATGGTTCCCTATCAAACAGCCAGTTGGGGTAAGGTCTGAGGATGAAGATCCTCAGCCTGCAGCAGGAGCGAGTTCACAGACTGCACAGGCAGGCGCTGTGGCTTGCTTGAAGGGAGGGGCATGCCGCCCATCGATTGGGACACTCCCCCACTCTTCTGGGATCCAGACGAGGGGGAGGGACCTGAGGGCGAAAACCTTGCCCCTAACCCAGGTGTAGAGAGGGAGGGACCTGAGGTCGAAGACCCCGCCCCGGACCCAGCCATAGGACCTGGGGGCGGAGACTCTCAGCTCGCAGCAGCAGGCTGCGAAGAGTTACCTGCTCCTAGCCCGGAGACGGGCGGCGGATGTATATAGCGTTAGTTTAAGTTTGGTTATTGTTAATTTAAGTATTTAGCTTAAGTTTCGGAGTCTTAGTTTAAGTTAAATAAGGTGATGGGTAGTTTTAAGTAAGTAATCTGCTAAGAGTGTGTATATTTGGGTTGAGGTCGCGGGACCCGGCCATGCTTCAACAAGCCAGAGAATCTCTTGGAGAATCTCTTGCAGAAAGACTTTCAGGATGAAGGGGATCGTAGTCCTATTCGCCCTGATTCGGATGAGCGTCGGAAGACGAGGCGACGTGCAAGATTCCCACATCTACGGGTGCTCGGGAGACAAGGCGCCTATAGCGGCCGACGGAAGCGATGAACGGGATGCGGAGAAGACCACTGTCTACGTCCACAAGGGAAGGTGGCCAGGATGGCTGGGGTCCAATTCATCTCAGTGCTCCAGCCACACCGGATTCACGTACGGGGAGACCTCCCTCCTGTGCCCCAGGCTACAGGTCATTACCACAAGGGTCAGCGTTACCTTTGGAAAGCGAATATGTTTAACGTGTAAAGGACACATTCCTCTGGATAGGTGGTGGTGGCTCAAAAAGTTGAGCAAAGATATGAGGAACCCCGAAGTCAAGTGGGAATGGTTGGGGAACAACACCCACCGGATGATTACAGGGACTCATGGAGGATTAAGTGTGTGTTGGGACAAGTGGTGGGAACCGGACCAAAGGATTTATATCTGTATGTGGGGGTCAGAGGAGGTCTGCCCCGCAGGCATATCCATTGTTTTCCACCGGCAGTGGCAAGACGCCGGGGAAGGGATGAAGTGGGATACCAGCCTGAAGGCGTGCACAGTCCCATTCTCCCCGATCCCAGTCGATGCCACTGAGCTTGTAACCCGCCCCCGTAAGCCCCCACCCATGGTGCCGGCAGCGAGGTTATCCAGGGAAGGGTGCCCCACCACCACCAAGGGACCAGGGAATGGGTTGGCACTAGTGCCTACCGATCAGATGCTGTACCAGGGGGTACACTACGCGGTAGCCTTCGTGATTTTAAATTTCACCGAGTTACATTTACCGGAGTGGTGTCCCAAAGAAACAGTGCACCTATACCAGGCCCTATTAAAGGACATGTTCAAGAAGTTTTATGAGTTTGATTTCGCCCACGTGGTCAAAACCGAACTGTACACCACACACCAAGCGTTTTTGGGTAATGCAGGGAGACAAGGAAGGGTAGTATGGAATGATGTTTTTACTGCGTTTAATACTGGGTCCTCTGTCATCAGCAGTTTGGATGACATAGAGTTGCAAACCCAGCTAAACGGCTTACAAACACAGTTAAAGAAAATATTAATGGATGAGAATAAAGTAGTGGGCTCGGAGTTACATGAGGACAAGGCTATGACGGTCCATTTAAAGGAGACCATAGCGGAGTTGGAGAAGCATGCAAAGATGGTAAATGCCCTCATAAGGGAGGACAGAAATGCTTCTGACCAGGCTGTGCAGAATGAGGTGCGCGTGCTTTACGGGGTGTGATTACTGGGCGAGGGCCGCAGTAATCTGGTGGATTTAAAACAGGGTTTAGTCCCCTCCTGGATTAGCAACAAGCATCTCGCAGCCCTGTACCCATTTGAGAATGCATTAAGCCCGTGCCAACTCCGGCTAGCTTCCGAAGCCTACCCAGTCCCCATGGATTGTGGGCGGTCCAACCACACAATCATGGGAGTAGTAGTTAGAATGCCGGTCATGGGTAGGACAGCCCGACCCACACCGGTATACAGAGTTGAGAACATTGGAGTCATTCAAGGGGTGCACACATTCATTTCACAGCGGTCCCACCTTACGTCATAAAGTGGGAGCACACTATGACAGGCATTGACCTCTCAGGGTGCCGGAGCCGGGGAGCACACATAATCCTGTGTCCCTGGCACTTAAATGCCTATTCAAAGCCGCAGTGTGGGTTCAGAGCTGCTGGCGCGAAGCCTATAAATTGCGCCATGGAGGCAATGGCAGAAAACCATGTTCCCCCGCAGGTAGCATATTTATGAGGTGGGACATATTGTGTCACCACCGGCGCGTCCCACTACCAGCATGGACAGCATAGCTGGTGTCCGGTTAGTCACAGCAGTTTCTGTTTTAAACCTGAGGCCCAGGAGCGAATTGTCCCCATTCCTGAACCCTCCACTGTTCTCCTCACTGTGAAGCAGAATTTTACGAATTTGCAGAAGTACGTAGCGCACTTTGACTACGAAATTCCCCCTCTCCCTGAACACCTTACCAAAATACTCAAAGCCGTTATAGTTTCGCATTTTTACACTCTAGAGCAGAAAACTGTAGAGATAGGGACTAAGATATTGGATATTGTGATTCCATCCTGGTGGGACATTTTCAATAACATAGAGGTCCCTTCGTGGATCAGACTGGCTTCCCACATTCTCGTGGTTTGTCAGTTAGGGATCGTGTTGTATCTAGTTTGCATTCAGTGTAAGGGAAAGGGTCAGTTGTTAGAATTCCGAAACCAGAGGATCTGGAAGGAGCATTATGTGAAGGTGGAGGGAGATACGCCTGTTTAAGTCTTTTTCCTTGTATTCTGATTAAGGATTGTTGTTTTTTGTATTTGTTGTTTTTTAATAAAGTTTAACCTTTTGTTTTTTGTGACGCATTTAATAAAGATGTATGTGTACCAAGTGGTGCAGGGGCGTCGGACACCCTCCGTGCTTGGATGTGTGTAAAGTCTGTAATTTATCCTATGTATGCTTATGTACTTTAACCTTGGGGTACATTTGCCTGGACGACGCCCTTGCAGCGCCCCAAGACTACGTGAAGATGGCAGGCCCCAGAGAGCACAAAGAGCGAACCCCAAGCCCCAACGTTGTTTGAGCTCAGCAGATTTTGACTCGGTGAGCATGAATTCTGGCCCCTCATAGCTTAATCTAGTTAGGTATAGCGGGTGGGATAAGGATAAGAGGATTGTTAATATAGTTTGTTTTCCCTCGATGTGCCATGTGTTCCCCATTCCCTGTATACGTATAGTTATATTGTATTTGCCTGTCATTTTATACTAGTAACTTCTCGTAAGGCTGTTATTTTCTGTTTAATAAAATCTTGGTTTTCTTACATCCAAACCACTTGTCTACTTGAGTCTTTTCTGTATCGTCGCCTGTACCTAAGTCCGGTGTCTAGAACCCAGGGGCATGGGAGCGATTCGAACTGCTCGCAAACAGTCAGGGGCATAACTGACTGGGCGCACGCGCCAACCACACCACCCCCCTACAATCTGACACAGCACCCATTTCTTGCTAATAAGTTCGGACAGAGTAAAATAAAAGTCACTTCAGTGGCTTCATTTGCACATCCTGTCCTACCTCAAAAAACTAAACCTTCATCCCTCTATTCTCACTAACCATCGGTGTCCCCAGCTTTCCGTTCCTCTCCAAAATCCTTGAATATGTTGTTGCATCTTAGATCTATGCTCATCTACTTCAAAGGCATCTGCCCCTCCTTCAACAGCAAAACAGCCCTAAGCCAAATTGCAAATGACATTCTTCATGACTGTGGCCATGTTGCATTATTCTCTTGTCCTTCTCAACCTCTCTGCAGCCATTGACACAATGCACACCATCCTCCTCCAATGTCCCTCCTCCATTGTCAGGCTTAGTTAGACTACTCTTGCTTGGTTCTACATTTACCTATCCAATTGTACCCAGAGCATCTCCAGCAATGACTTCTCATTCCACCCCTACACTGTCACCTTGAGTGTCCATCCTTAGCCCCATCCTCTTCCTTCTTCACACACTGCCTCTTGGGAAGGGTGAACAGCCAGAGGTTGTGGTCCATATCGGTATCAACAACATTGGTAGAAAGAGGGATGAAGTACTGCAGGCAGATTTTAGGGAGCTGGGAAATTGATTAAAAAGCAGGGCATCAAAGTTAGTAATCTCTGCATTACTCCCGGTGCCACGTGCGAGTGAGTGTAGAAATAGGAGGATAGACCAGATGAATGCATGGCTGGAGAGATGGTGCAGGAGGGAGGGCTTTGGATTCCTGGGGCATTGGGGCTGGTTCTGAGGGAGATGGGACATGTACAAGGCAGATGGATTGCACCTCAACAGACCCGGGACCAATATCATCACGGGGGTTTTGCTAGTGCTGTTGGGGAGGGTTTAAACTAATTTGTCAGGGGAATGGGCACCAGGATGTAGCATTAGAAAGGAGAAACAAGGTGCACAAAAGATTAGGATAGACAGATAGCACTAGAATAAGATATGGTATGGTAATAGGTGGCGTCAGACTAAGAGAGAATACAAGAAGGTCAAAGATAGGTTCACAGTGCATGTGTGTAAATGCACAAAGCGTGGTAAATAAGGTTGGTGAGCTGCAGGTGCAAATAGCCACATGGGAATATGATGTCATGGTAATAACGGAGACCTGGCTCAAATAAGGGCAGGATTGGGTACTAAATATTCCTGGATACAAGGTGTTCAGGAAAGGTAGCAAAGGAAAGAGAGGAGGTGGGATGGCAGTATTGATTAAGGAGAATGTTACAGTGCTAGAGAGAAAGGGTGTCCTGGAGGGCTCAAGGACAGAATCTATTTGGTTCGAGTTAAGAAACAATAGAGGTGCCATTACACTACTCGATTTATTCAATAGGCCACCAACTAGTGGGAAGGATATAGAGGAGCAAATTTGCATGGAAATTACAGAGAGGTGCAAGAATTATAGAGTAGTGATAATGTGGGACTTCAACAATTCTAATATAGAACGGGATAGTCATAGTGTAAAGGGCATTGAGAGGGAAGAATTTTTGCAGTGTGTTCAGGAGAACTTTCTAGATCAGTACATTTCTAGCCCAAGGAGGAAGGAGACATTGCTGGATCTTGTTCTGGGGATTGAGGTGGGTCAAGTGGAGCAAGAGTCATATGGGGAACATTTAGGGAACAGTGAACATAGTATCATAAGGTTTAGATTAGTTATGGAAAAGGACGGGGAGCAATCTACAGTAAAAAATATTTAATTGGAGGAAGGCCAATTTCAGTGTGTTGAGAATGGATCAGGCCCGGGTAAATTGGAATCAAAGACTGGCAGGCAAAACTGTAATCAAACAATGGGCTGCCTTTAAAGAGGAGATGGTTCGGGTACAGTCGAGGTACATTCCCATGAGTGGGAAAGGTAGGGCAACCAAAGCCAGAGCTTCCTGGATGACAAAGGAGATAGAGAGTAAGATGAAGCAGAAAAACCTGACAGATGTTAGGTTGAGAATATATGTGAGAAACAGGCTGAATATAGAAAGTTAAGAGGGGAAGTGAAAAAGGAAATAAAAGGGGCAAAGAAAGAGTATGACTGGCAGCTAACATAAAAAGGAAACCAAAAGTCTTCTATAGGCATATGAATAATAAATGGGTAGTTAGAGGAGGGGTGGGGCTGATAGGGACCAAAAAGGACACCTATGCATGGAGGCTGATGTACTAAATGAGTATTTTGCATCTATCTTTACCAAGGAAAAAGATGCTGCCAATGTCATAGTGAAAGAAGAGGTAGTTGAGATATTAGATAGGATAAAAATTGATAAAGAGGAGATACTAGAAAGGCTGTCTGTACTTAAAGTAGATAAGTCACCAGGACCGGATGGGATGCATCCTAAGATGCTGAGGGAGGTAAGGGTGGAAATTACGGAGGTACTGGCCATAATCTTCCAAGCCTCCTTAGATACTGGGGTGGAGTCAGAGGACTGGAGAACTGCAAAAGTTATACCCTTGTTCAAATAAGGGTGTAAGGATAAACCCAGCAACTACAGGCCAGTCAGTTTAACCTCGGTAGTGGGGAAGATTTTAGAAACAATAATCAGGGACAAAATTAACAGTCACTTGGACAAGTGTGGATTAATTAAGGAAAGCCAGCACAGATTTGTGAAAGGCAAATCGTGTTTAACTAACTCGATTGTGTTTTTTGATGAGGTAACAGTGAGCGTTGATGAGGGCAATGCAGTTGACGTGGTGTACATGGACTTCCAAAAGGCGTTTGATAAAGTGCCACATAATAGGCTTGCCAGCAAAGTTGAAGCCCATGGAATAAAAGGGACAGTGGCAGTATGGGTATGAAATTGGCTAAGTGACAGGAAACAGAGAGTAGTGGTGAACAGTTGTTTTTTGGACTGGAGGAAGGTATACAGTGGTGTTCCCCAGGGGTCGGTACTAGGACCACTGCTTTTCTTGATATATATTCATGACTTGGACTTGGGTGTACAGGGCACAATTTCAAAATTTGCAGATGACAAAAAACTTGGAAGTATAGTGACCAGTGAGGAGGATAGTGATAGAATTTAAGAAGACATAGACAAGCTGGTGAAATGGGTGGGCACATGGCAGGTGAAATTTAACACAGAAAAGTGTGAAGTGATACATTTTGGTAGGAAGAATGAGGAGAGGTAATGTAAGCTAAAGGGTACAATTCTAAAGGGGGTGCATGAACAGAGATACCTGGGGGTATATGTGCACAAATCATTGAAGGTGGCAGGGCAGGTTGAGAAAGTGGTTAAAAAAGCATATGGGATCCTGGGCTTCATAAATAGAGGCATAGAGTACAAAAGCAAGAAAGTTATGATGAACCTTTATAAAACACTGGTTCGGCCTCAACTGGAGTATTGTGTCCAATTCTGGGCACCGCAGTTTAGGAAGGATGTGAAGGCCTTAGAGAGGGTGCAGAAAAATTTTACAAGAATGGTTCCAGGGATGAGGGACTTCAGTTACATGGATAGACTGGAGAAGCTGGTGTTGTTCTCCTTAGAACAGAGAAGATTGAGAGGAGATTCGCTAGAGGTGTTCAAAATCATGAGGGCCTCGACAGAGTAGATAGAGAGAAACTGTTCTCATTGGCGGAAGGGTCAAGAACCAGAGGACACAGATTTAAGGTGATTGGCAGAAGAACCAAAGGCGACATGAAGAAAAACTTTTTTATGCAGAGTGATTAAGATCTGGAATACACTGCCTGAAAGGGTGGTGGAGGCTGATTCAATCATGGCTTTTTAAAGGAAATTGGCTAAGTACCTGAAGGAAAAAATATTGCAAGGCTATGGGGCAAGGGCAGAGGAATGGGACTAGCTGAAGTGCTGTTGCAGAGAGCCAGCATGGGCTCGACGGGCCAAATGGCCTCCTTCTGTGCTGTAACCATTCTATGATTCTATGATTCTGTGAACATCATCCACAGACATAGCTTTAGCATCCATAAGTTTTCTGATGACACCCAGTTCTACCTCTGCACTAGCTCACTCAAACCCATCTATGCTTTCAGAATGCTTGTTGCAAATCCATTCTTGGATGAGCAGTAACTTTCTCTAGGTAAACATAGGAAAGACCAAAGCCAGCATCTTCAGACCCACCACAAATTCCGCAGCCTTGCCATCGACACCATCCCCTGTTCCAGCCACAGCTGTGAACGGAATCATACCATTTGCAACTTTGCGTCCTATTCGACTCTGAGCTGCACTTCCATCTCTAGATCCTCTCCATTACAAAGTCAACTAACTTCAATCTCTGTAACCAATCTGCCGTTAAAACCCTCATACATGCCCTCATCACCTCCATATTCATTTACTGAAATGCTCTTCTAACAATCAACTATCATCCTTCCTCCATAAACTTCAGCTCATCCTAATCTTTGTTGTCCACATCAGATCCTACATCAAGTCATTCTCACGCAACATCTTTATTCTCGATGACCTACTTTGGCTCGCAGATGCACAGTGCCTCAAATTTACACTTCTCTTCCTTGTGTTCCAATCCCTCCAGAGCCTCACCCCTCCCAGCAGATTCTCACTCCTCCCTCTGTTGCTCTGACACTGGCCTTGTGCATCCTGCCCTCCCTTCCCTCCACCATTGGCAGCCACGGCAAAGTTATCATGTGCTTTTTCTCTATCTGACTTCAAAAGCCATTATTACCAAGTCGTTAACAAGGCCTTAACAAGGTTTATGTTCCTTCTTTGCTCTCATTACTTCCCTTTCAGTAATTTACCCATTGGAGGACTGCTTAAAGTAGCAAGAATTACTGCATACTACAATTCACTCACTTCTCCAGTTTGATCACACTTTACTCTGCTAGGAAAATATAGACCTATGTGTGGCTAGATTCAGCCGCACCAGTAAATGATGATGATAGACGCCTTGGCATGAGAGATTCTTTTAACAGGCAGTCAGTTTTTTTTCCTCCCACCCCAATTAGTCCCAATCCTCATTTATAAAGATGATGATGCCAGACGCCATCAAATAAATTACAATTAAAATATTCTGACGAAAGGTCATCGACCTGAAACGCTAACTTTGTTTCTCTCTCCACGAATGCTGTCTGACTTGGGGGAAAAAAGAAAAGCAAGACTTGCATTTCTATAGTGCCTTTCATGACCTCAGGATGTCCCAAAGCGCTTTACAGTGAATGAAATACTTTTTGAAGTGTAGTCACTGTTGTAATGCAAGAAATGTGGCAGCCAATTTGCGCACAGCAAGCTCCCACAAACAGCAATGTGATAATGACCAGATAATCTGCTTTTTTTTGTGATGTTTTTTGAGGGAGAAATATTGGCCAGGACATCAGGGAGAACTCCCTGCTCTTCTTCAAAATAGTGCCATGGGATCTTTTACATCCACCTGAGAAGGCAGACGGGGCCTTGTTTTAACATCTCATCTGAAAGACGGCCCCTCCGACAGTGCAGCTCTCCTTCAGTACTGCACTGGATTGTCAGCCTAGATTGCTGAGTGTTTCCAGCATTTTTTGTTTTTATTAAAATTAAACCGTGCTGCTGCCTAAATTAGTAAAATCTTTACTCCCTTGCTGCAGTTTGTAGTGTGATGTAAGAAAAAGGAGTCTTACCATCAAGTAACTTTAAAGTAAGCTTTAAGTAACTTATAAACACACTATATACAAGAGAGGTCTTCACCATGCCTCTGGTAGAAGCCCCTTACAATACTGAACAGACCAGTATTTATACCAGTCCAACAGGAAGTGACATATGACAGGAAGTGAGGTATGTACACAGTTCATAGTTCATAGTTCAAAGTTCACAGGAAGTGATGACATAACTTCCCGGAAGTTATTATTATTATCACATTCTTCCCTCCTGCAGGATTAGGAGGCTGTGGTCTACCTTTTGGTCCGCAGCCGCCGAACAAGGAAGAGTCGCACCCGTTTGGATTCCCGTCGTAGAGGGTCGCGGGTCCACTTACATGCAGTTGGCCATTGGTCAGAGTCTGTGTGGCCTGGATTGCCCTGTGAAGGGTTGGGGAGATCATGGCTTCGAGTACGAGCCCCAATAGGTTCAAAGTCGGACTGCCTCTGTTCAGAGGGAGGTGCAGAGCTGGTCTGTGGTGGATCAGTACTTTCATGCGCGGTACTGGGAGGGTCGCAACCTTGAGTACGGGGTTCTACCGGCCCCAAGCTAGTTGGTGTCCGATCAGGATCCTGGAGAGGGGTACCCGATAGGTCCCAAGAGTTTCCTGGAGAAATGCCATCACCCGATGTCCCACTAGGTCCTGGTGGGCAGGGAGCCAGATCCCGTAATGATACGGTAGATTCTCGGCCGTCGGAATATCGTATGTTTGCATAGGTGGGGTTGGCATCAGTTAGTTCTACCTCGTCTACGAGAGGGTCATTTTTAGACGTCCGAACGTATCTTCGGAGTAATACAGGTCCAGGAGTAGTTAGCCATGACGGGAGTGATGTCCCATGAGATGAGCGACGCTGGAATCCAAAGAACCGCTCATGAGGTGTAGTATTTGTGGCTGTAGAAAGCAGGGACCGTATAGAGTGCAATGCATCCGGAAGCACTGTTTCCCATTGCTGGTCTGGTAGGCCCCGAGATCTTAAAGCGAGACGTACGGAATTCCAGATGATACCGTTATACCTCTCTACCTGCCCATTTCCGATGGGATGGTATGGTGTTGTTTTGCTTGTAGCAATTCCCCGTTCTGAGAGGTAGTCCTTGAGTTCCCTTGACATAAAGGATGGACCCCGATCTGAGTGAATATAAGCCGGCATGCCACAGAGAGAAAATACCTGCTCAAGGCAGCAGATTACTGTGGACGCCAGCATATTGGAGCAGGGGAAGGCAAACGGAAAACGTGAATATTCGTCGATCATGGTGAGCAAATATGTGTTCCGAGTTGAAGAGGGCACTGGGCCCTTAAAATCGATGCTAAGTCGTTGCATCGGTTGGGTTGCATGTATGAGTATACCATCTGAGGGGCGGAAGAACTGAGGTTTTAATTCCGCACAAAGCCGGCATTCTGAGCATATTTTCTTTACATCTCCAGTGGAAAAAGGGAGATTCCGTGATCGTACGAAATGTAGCATGCGCGTAACGCCAGGATGACACAATCCATTGTGGACATCCATGAGAGTAGAGGATGACATAGTGGAGCAGAATGCCCGTGTGAGGGTGTCCGGGGCCACATTCTCCTTGCCAGGCCGATAGTGAATGGTATAACCAAAAGAGGCCAGTTCCATCCTCCAAAGTTGTATTTTATTATTCTTAATTTTGGTTTGTTTCCGATTATCGAGCATGAAGGCGACTGATCGTTGGTCCGTGATCAATGTAAAGTGCTGGCGAGCTAGAAAATGGTTCCACTTCCGTACTGCCTCTATGATGGCTGTGGCTTCTTTCTCAACCGGAGGATAATGTAGCTCGGCACCTTGTAAGGTCCTGGACATAAATGCTACAGGACGACCTTCCTGATTCAGAGTAGCCAAGATCGCCACCTCCGAGGTATCACATTCAACCACGAAAGGGAGATTCTCATCGATGGAGTGAAGAGCCGCTTTCTCCAACTGTTTTTTGAGAAGGTTAAAGGCTGCAACAGCCGCTGTTCCCAGTGGAAATGATCTAGCATGCAGCAAGGGTTGGATTTTGTCCAAAAAATGAGGAATCCATTTAGCGTAGTATGCAAACAGACCGAGAGCCCGACGTAAAGAAGCCGGATTCTTAGGTGACGGGAGTTCTTGGAGCGGGCGAAGTCTTTCTGGGTCTGGCTTAATGATACCATTGCCTACGCAGTAGGCAAGGATGTTGATGGTCGGTTGCGACTCAACAGATTTGGATTCATTCAGGGTCAAATTACGGCGATGGAGGGCATCCCGAAATTTTTGGAGGTTGGCGTCGTGTTCCTGTTGATCGTGACCTGCAATGGTAATGTTATCAAGATAGGGAAAGGTGTCCCTTAGGTTTTCCTGCTTAACCAGGCCATCCATTGCCCGTTGGAAGACAGCCACTCCATTAGTAACCCCGAATGGGAGGCGATGAAATTGGTACAGCCGTCCATTAGCCTCAAAGGCCGTGTACTGCTTATCTGAGACCGTCAAGGGTACCTGATGATAGGCACTTTTTAAATCGTAAGTTGAGAACACTTTGTATTCGGCCAGTTTATTAACCATATCATCAATGCGTGGCAATGGGTAGGCGTCCAAGTCGGTATATTGATTGATGGTTTGCGAATAATCGATGCATAGTCGCTGTTTGTGAGGTTTTAGAGGGTTCTTGACAATGACGACTTGAGCCCGCCAGGGCGACGAACATGGTTCGATGATATCCTCTGCTAGAAGTCGAGAGATTTCAGCCGCAATAAAAGATTGGTCTTCCTGATTAAAGCGCCGCGATTTCGTTATTATTGGTTTGCATTGAGGCGGAATACTGGCAAATAATGAGGGTTCATCAAGTGAAGCTGCTGACAATGCACAAAACGGTAATTTAGACGATATATTAGAAATAGTAAGTCCGGGTTTGGATCCACCAAACTCAATGGTGAGTTTCTTATGCTGTTTTTGGAAGTCCAGCCCTAAGAGGAGATCACTACATAAGTCCTTGAGCACCGAAAGTCGGGTGGAGGGATACATACGACCATGAAGTGTCATATCAACAACACAAAAGTCGGAGATTCTGGTATTAAGTGATGACTGAGCCATCGCAATTGCCTGGTCCGATGGGAAGACATGTAGTTACAATTTCGCAACAATCTGTTCCTTAATTAAACTATCAGTACTTCCTGAGTCAATTAAGGCATCTAAGGTATGCCCTTTAATTGAAATTTTTGTGGCTGCATGAGACAGGTTCTGTGGGCAAGCAGCTGTAATTGGTGTCGTTGCACAGAGAGTGGCTAAAACTCTCGGTGTGCTTCTTCGGGAGAGAGCTCGAGAGGAAGCTTGATAGGTCCTAGCTGGAGCATCTTGATAGGCCCTAATTGTGGCAGTTCGGTAGGCCTTAGCTGGATTGGCCCTCATAGAGGCCCTTGATAGGCAAACTTTAGCAAAGTGTCCTTTTTTCTTGCAATAACTGCAGATTGCATTGCGAGCAGGGCAGGTTTTCCTCGGGTGAAAAGCATCTCCACAAAAGAAGCACTCCTTCCTAGATTGCCAAGAGGCTGCTAAAGTGGGGTCATCCTCCTCTTCTTCATCAGAATTATCAGAATTAGATTCCCCCATGATAGGGTTCACCTGAGACCACTTGAATTGTCTGGTTGCAGCTACAGCAGCAGATCGAGATCTGGGCAGCTGATAGAGGTCTGCATTTCTCTTTGCCAAATCCAGAGAACAAACTAGGTCAAAAGCTTTTTGTAGCTCAAGTGTTTTACTTTCTAGTAGACGCTGGCGTATAAATGGAGAGGCAATCCCGCAGATGAAAGCATCACGAATCATTTCATTGCGGTACAGCTCAGCTGAGGCTGCCTGAAAGTTACAATCTATGCTGAGCCTGCGAAGTTCTTGCAGGAATTCGTCAATTGATTCCCCTGGCCCTTGTTGGGCTGTGGCCAGTAGATGTCTAGCATAGTCCTCATTTGGGGTCTTGGCATACAGTTTCTTAAGTGCCCGAATCACCTCATCGTAATTATCCCATTCATCAACATATTCGAACACTTTTGGGGTCACATAATTGATAAGTATCCTCAATCTAGCAGGAGCATCCGCTTCACATTCATCCAGAAAATTCTCCAAAGTACGGTACCAATGCTTCCATACCCTGCCAGCTGCTGGTGTATTCGGGTCCAAGTCCAGACGAATAGGTCTAAGGATTCTCTCCATGATGGGTGGTTCCCTGGATCCTTAACTCCGAGTTTGTCCGAAGGTCCAGTATTTGTGAGTGTAAATACTAAGCTACTTAAATTGATGTAAGAAAAAGGAGTCTTACAATCAAGTAACTTTAAAGTAAGCTTTAAGTAACTTATAAACACACTGTATACAAGAGAGGTCTTCACCATGCCTCTGGTAGAAGCCCCTTACAATACTGAACAGACCAGTATTTATACCAGTCCAACAGGAAGTGACATATGACAGGAAGTGAGGTATGTACACAGTTCATAGTTCATAGTTCACAGTTCACAGGAAGTGATGACATAACTTCCCGGAAGTTATTATTATTATCACATTGTGTATGTGCCTTTAAGTCAGAACTACTTTTTACAGCTCCTGTATACTGTAGTACCGGCAGTGAGCACACCATATAAGCTGTGCGCATGCCTCTGTACCCCAGTCTAGAGTTTACCCTCCTCCAGTAAAGACTTGTTATTTGTTTATGTACAGCATCCGTGTGATTATTTATCCACTGAACCACGGATCTAACAGTGGCGACGAGTGTCGATGTGATTCTACATGCAACATTAAAAAAAAAATAGTCGAGTCCAGGAACACGGGCGTCGACCATGAGCAACCGCCCAGCAGTCAGGCAGAGATCCAACTTCGCTGGGGAGGCTGTGGAGAGCCGGGCTTGGTTCTCCAGCCACAACGAGCAGTAAGAGACCGACGACAGGTCCAGAGCAGACCCGCCCCGAGCAGCGGCGGCTGGAGCCGACCGGCGGCAGAGAGAGAGCGCCGAGCAGCATCGACGGGGTAAGAAAGAGGGTGAAGAGAGCAGGGCGCAGCCGGGGGTTGATCACCGAGCGGCGTCGAGGAAAAAAAATACTGCAAACCGGAGAGAGAGATGGTAAGAAACAATCGGGTTCTAGACTGAGCGGCATCGACAAATATCAAGAGAAGAACGCGCAGAGCACAGCCAGGAATCACGGGCTGATCAGGGTCCACGGGGCGAAGCAAGGGGAGACGCCATTGAGCCGCGGAGAAGCAGGGAGAGCGCGGGAGGTGCAATTGAGCCGCGGAGAAGGAAGAGCGCGGGAGACGCCATTTTGTGAAGCCGCAGCGGAGAAGACGGGCGAGCGGGGGAAGGAAGGAAAGCGCGGGAGATGCCATTTTGTGCCAGCGGAGGAGAAGGGGAAGCGCGGGAGGCACCATTGGTGATGGTTAACGCACAACCAAGGATGCCGAAGAGTGGCAGTATCTCTACGTTCGACAATGAAGTCGAAGATTGGGCGACATATGTGGAACGTATTGAGGTGTACTGCAGGGCGAATGAAGTGCCAGATGCTAATAAAGCACTGGTTCTGTTAAATTCCATGGGTGCAAAAACTTATGGGTTACTGCGAAATCCAATAACCCCAGAGAAGGCGGTAAACAAGAATTTTGAAAGCATAGTAGAAATCCTACAGGACCACTTAAACCCCACACCGCTGCTGATAGCAGAACGATTTAAG
Organism: Somniosus microcephalus; assembly: GCF_052327205.1. Classification (NCBI taxonomy): domain Eukaryota; kingdom Metazoa; phylum Chordata; class Chondrichthyes; order Squaliformes; family Somniosidae; genus Somniosus; species Somniosus microcephalus. Next base: position 269,964,885 of record NC_140987.1, read on the forward strand.
TTCCATAAAAGGAACCAACACAAAGACGGAAGTAATGCTGAGTACCTAACGGAACTGCGCAAGCTATCGAAATAATGCCAGTTTGGAGCGGGACTAGCAGACACGTTAAGGGACAAGTTTGTGTGTGGGCTACAAAGTGAAGGAACCCAGAAACGGCTTCTATCAGAAAAGGACCTTACGCTGGACAAAGCTTTCAGTATGGCAGTATCACATGAAGCAGCCGCAAGGGGCGCTGCAGAGATACAACGGAGACGGCAAGAATATGGCACCAACGAAATGACCTATGGAACAGGGAAGTGCTATCGCTGCGGCAGAACAACACATGACCAGAAAGATTGTTGGTTCAAGGACCAATTGTGCAGACAGTGTGGGAAAGCAGGACAACATGGCAAGAGTCTGCAGGTCTGGGAAGAAAACCAACAGTAAGAAATCTCCACAGGAGAAGTACAAAAAGGTACACCAGGTGATGGACATTGGTTCAGACGAACAGAAAAGTGACACAGACTCCGGAAGCAAGGAGCTGGGTTGTCTGAAACTACATAATGTAACCGAAATGGAGGATCACCAGACTATCTGGGTTACACTCAAGATAGATGGAGTCCAAGTGGAAATGGAATTGGACACAGGGTCAGCTCTAACAGTCATAAATCAAAGAGACTACAAGCGGCTATTTTCACACATACCCTTGAAAGCTACAGAGATTGTCTTGAAGACGTATACGGGGCAAAAAGTCTACCCCAAAGGAAAAATAAGGGTGAAAGTGACATATAAAGGTCAGGAAATACCTAAAATGGATATATATGTATTGCCAAATGGAGGACCACCACTGCTAGGACGTGAATGGATCCGGAAGATACATTTAGATTGGCATTCCATACAGGCACTGCAGGTGGAGGCCAAAAAGGATGACGACGTCACACCTGGACGACTGTCAAAAATGCTAACTGACGCAAAAGAAATGTTCCAGGAGGGACTAGGAACACTAAAAGGAATAACAGCAACAATTAAAATAGAGGATAATGCAAGCCCAAAGTTTCTGAAGGCCAGAACAGTGCCTTATACGATCAGACCAGCGGTTGAAGCAGAGCTGGAAGGGTTGGAACGTTCAGGAGTACTGTCCAAAGTGGACTGGAGCGAGTGGGCTACACCCATCATTCCTGTAGTGAAGAGGTCGTTGAGTAATACACCTGGGGAACCAAAGAAGGTCCGCATCTGTGGGGATTTTAAGGTGACAGTGAACCCAGTCCTTCACACGGCGCAATATCTGCTTGCACGAATTGAGGATATTTTCACCTCACTATCTGGTGGTAAACGCTTCACCAAAATTGATCTAGCCCAGGCGTACTTGCAAATGGAGGTAGAAGAAGCTTCGAAACATTACCTTACGATCAACACCCATAAAGGTCTCTATCAATTAACCGGCTGGTGTTTGGAGGAGCCTCGGCTCCGGCTATCTGGCAAAGGGCGATGGATCAGGTCCTGCAAGGGATTCCAGGGACCCAGTGTTATTTGGATGACATCTTGGTCACGGGTAAAAATGATGGTGATCACCTCGCTAACTTGGAGAAGGTGCTCGCCAGATTAAAGGAATATGGGCTACGAGCTAATCGCCACAAGTGCGAGCTTTTCTAGAAACAGATCTCGTATTGCGGCCACGTCATCGATGAAGAGGGGTTACATAAGTCCCCTGACAAGATTGAGGCAGTAGTCAAGGCTCCAGCACCGGAAAATGTGTCACAACTGAGGTCGTTCCTCGGGCTGGTAAACTATTACCACAAGTTCTTACCAAATTTGTCTACGGTATTACACCTGCTGAACACCATACTGCAAACAGGGGTACCATGGAAGTGGGACGACGAACGTAGACGAGCTTTCCAGAAGTGTAAAGAATTGATCACATCAAAAGAGGTGTTGGCCCATTTCAACCCAGCACTACCAATTCGTTTGGCATGTGATGCATCACCCTACGGCATTGGAGAGGTGCTGTCGCACAAATTCCCAGACGGGTTGGAGAGGCCAGTAGCCTTTGCGTCTCGGTCACTAACCTCAGCCGAGCGCAACTACGCCCAGATTGACAGGGAGGCCCTCAGCCTAGTATGGGGAGAAAAAAATTCAATCACTATCTGCATGGACAGAAGTTCACCTTGCTGACTGACCACCAACCACTTGTCTACATCTTTAATCCTAAGAAGGGCATGCTAGTAATGACTGCACAGCGGTTACAAAGATGGTCCCTGTTTCTAAGGGCGAATCAATATGAAATAGAATATAAAGGCGCAAGACAGCATGGGAACGCTGATGGGCTATCGTGCCTGCCACTGCCTACTGTGGAGGAAGCACCAGCAGTGGACCCTATCGAGATATTTTAATCGTCGATAATTGAACGATTGCCAGTAACAAACGCGGATATAGAGAAGGAGACCCGCAATGATCCGACGCTGTCACGGGTATATGAATTGATGGTGAGGGGGTGGCCAACACATGGCGACTCACTGGTGCCAGCATTCTCATCCAGAAGAGAACAGCTGTCAGTATGCCAGGGGACAGTGATGTGTGGATCCAGAATGGTGATTCCACCCAAGTTAAGGGAGAGAGTGCTAAATGAGCTACATGAAGTTCATCTGGGGGGAGTGAAAATGAAAAGCCTAGCTAGGGCTTATGTGTGGTGGCCAGGAATAGATCAACAAATCGAAGACCTAACTAAGAGTTGCTTAGAATGCCAGAAGGTCCAAAATGCACCACCACATGCCCCTCTACACCCATGGGAGTGGCCCTCCTCTCCATGGCAACGGGTGCACATTGATTTCACTGGTCCATTCATGGACTCAATGTTCCTAATAGCAGTGGATGCTCATGCAAAGTGGCCTGAGGTGATAAAGATGCCTTCAACCACTACAGAGAAAATGATTGCTGTCCTACGGACAATATTTGCCAGAAATGGTTTGCCAGAGCAGATCTGCTCTGATAATGGACCACAGTTTGTGTCCGACGAGTTCCAAAAATTCATGAAAAGGAGTGGGGTAAGGCATTACACATCTGCCCCGTATCATCCAGCCACCAATGGATTGGCTGAGAGGTTTGTACAAACCTTTAAGACGGCGATAAAGGCCATGTGCAACGAGGAAATTCCACTACAGCATAAGATGGACAATTTCCTACTAGCCTACCGAAACGCGACACATGCAGTTACCAACCAGACCCCGGCCATGAAGTTCTTTAACCAAAGGTTGAGATCTCGTCTGGACTTGCTCAGACCAAATGTGCGAAGAAATGTTGAGGAAAAACAATTCCAGCACATCAACGAGAAGCCGAGAAGGAGCTTCAATGTAGGGCAACCAGTCTTGGCCCGGGACTATCGAACAGAGAAGTGGCAACCCAGAACGATATGTACAAGGCAGGGGCCATTAATGTACACAGTGGATGTCGGGGAGAACATTGTGAGATGCCACGTCGATCAGATCTTAGCATCACAGGAATGCGTCAACCCCATGTCTCGAGTACCTGGGGATGAACCCGACATACCGGTAGCATCTACTTCAGACCCAGTAGCAGTGGAACCCGATGAACTACCCGATGAAAGGGGGTCAGAATCGCCTCTGCACCAAGAACAAGAACCTCCGGAAAGGCGCTATCCCGAAAGGGTCAGGAAACCGCCCCAAAGACTGAATCTATAAATGGACTTTTGTTATTGAATGTACATGTAAAAATGTAATTGTTATTTGAATATTAAGGGGGTATTATTAATCTAAAAAAGGAGGAATTGTAGTGTATGTGCCTTTAAGTCAGAACTACTTTTTACAGCTCCTGTATACTGTAGTACCGGAAGTGGCCACACCGGTATATAAGCTGTGCGCATGCCTCTGTACCCCAGTCTAGAGTTTACCCTCCTCCAGTAAAGACTTGTTATTTGTTTATGTACAGCATCCGTGTGATTATTTATCCACTGAACCATGGATCTAACACAGTTGTTTGTTGGAATTGTGGTCAATAAGTATTCAAGTCCCTCATCTATGTGGAAAATGCAATGCGATCTACATCCAAAGCAGCGGCAGTGACGAGAGGATAAAGAGCAGCCCGAGAGCGGACCTGAATTAAAGCAGTGGCAAGAGCGAGAGGATAAAGAGCGGCCCGAGAGCGGACCTGAATTAAAGCAGCGGCAGCGCGAGGCTCAGATTGCAAAACAACTTCAAAGAGTGACGTCACAGGAGAGCAGCTAGGTGATTGATGGTGAGATTTACAGCTCTTTTTGCTCTCTGTTAGTGAAGAGGGTTAAATTAAGAGCTGAGAAACTGCAACTTGCTCATACTTGATTAAATTAAAAACTTAAACTAAAGAAAATAATCAAACAATAAACCTAAAATAACGATTGAATAAAATTTTAAACAAATTAATTAATAAACAAAACAAGGTTAGAGATGGCAGGGCAGGTGGTATGTCATCGCTGCAGCATGTGGGAGCCTATGGAGAGCATTGCAATCCTAAGCAACCACATCTGCAGTGTCTGCAATTCGAGGAATTTCGGCTCAGAATTGTTGAGCTGGAATAAGAGCTGCAGACATAACGATGCATCAGGAAGGGGGAGAGTTACCTGGACACTTTGTTCCAGGAGGCAGTCACACCCTTTAGGTTAAGTAGTACATTAGAGTTAATCAGTGATCCGGGGCATAAGAACATAAGAACATAAGAAATAGGAGCAGGAGTAGGCCAATCGGCCCCTCGAGCCTGCTCCACCATTCAATAAGATCATGGCTGATCTGATCCTAACCTCAAATCCTCTATCACTCTCCATCCACCCGAACCCATGTGATCTCCCGGGAGAGGTGAAAAAACAGATAAAAGACCCAATGGCCAATTTGGGAGAAAAAAATCTGGGAAATTCCTCTCCGACCCATCTAGGCGAACGAAACTCGTCCAGGAGATCACTCTGTCCCTATATTTTCTACAGTACTTACATTCTGTAAAGGCGATCTCCACCACAGCCAGGAACAGGAATAAAACCAGCTCCTGAAATCTAACACAGAATTAGAACACAGTAGGAGCAGAACCAGGCTACACGGCCCCTGGGCCCACTCCACTACCCATAGGGCCATGACCATTCCGAACCTAGACTCATGTCCAATTTCCTGCCCGCTCCCCATAACCCTTAATTCCCTTTACTTCTAGGAAACTATCTATTTCTGTTTTAAATTTATTTAATGATGTAGCTTCCACAGCTTTCTGGGGCAGCAAATTCCACAAACCTACCACCCTCTGAGTGAAGAAGTTTCTCCTCATCTCAGTTTTGAAAGAGCAGCCTCTTATTTTAAGATTATGCCCCCTAGTTCTAGTTTCACCCATCATTGGGAACATCGTCACCGCATCCACCCGATCAAGCCCCTTCACAATCTTATATGTTTCAATAAGATCGCCTCTCATTCTTCTGAACTCCAATGAGTAGAGTCCCAATCTACTCAACCTCTCCTCATATGACCACCCCCTCATCCCCGGGATTAACCGAGTGAACCTTCTTTGTACTGAATCGAGAGCAAGTATGTCTTTTCTTAAGCATGGACACCAAAACTGTGTGCAGTATTCCAGGTGCAGTCTCACCAATACCTTGTACAACTGCAGCAATACCTCCCTGCTTTTATATTCTATCCCCCTAGCAATAAAAGCCAACATTCCATTGGCCTTCTTGATCACTTGCTGCACCTGCATACTAACCTTTTGCGTTTCGTGCACCAGGACCCCCAGATCCCTTTGTACTACAGTACTTTCCAGATTCTTGCCATTAAGATAATAACTTGCTCTATGATTTTTCCTGCCAAAGTGCATAATCTCACACTTTCCAGTATTATATTCCATCTGCCAAATCTCTGCCCACTTACTTAGCCTGTCTATGTCCCTTTGCAGTTTTTTATGTCCTCCTCACTCACTACTTTCCGTCCCATCTTTGTATCATCTGCAAACTTTGATATGTTACACTCGGTCCCCTCCTCCAAATCATTAATATAGATTGTAAAGAGTTGGGGACCCAGCACTGACCCCTGCGGAACACCACTAGTTACTGGTTGCCAGTCTGAGAATGAACCATTTATCCCAACTCTCTGCTTTCTGTTAGAGAGCCAGTCCTCCACCCACGCCAGAATATTACCCCCAATCTCGTGATTTTTTATCTTGAGCAATAACCTTTTGTGTGGCACCTTGTCAAATGCCTTTTGGAAGTCTAAATACACTACGTCCACTGGTTCCCCTTTACCCACCCTGTATGTTACTTCCTCAAAAAACTCAAGCAAATTTGTCAAACATGACTTCCCCTTCATGAAACCATGCTGAGTTTTTCCTATTAAATTATGTTTATCCAAATGTCCCATTACTGTCTCCTTAATAATGAACTCTAACATTTTACCAACCACAGATGTTAGGCTAACAGGTCTATAGTTTCCAGCCGTCTGCCTACTACCCTTTTTAAATAAGGGTGTTACATTAGCAGTTTTCCAATCTGCCGGGACCTTTGCCGAGTCCAGGGAGATTTGGAAAATTATTACCAATGCATCCACAATCCCTACCGCCACTTCCCTCAAGACCCTAGGATGCAAGCCATCAGGTCCAGGGGATTTATCTGTCTTGAGTCCCATTAATTTACCAAGTACCACTTCCTCAGTGATTTTAATCGTATTTAGCTCCTCCCCCCCTAGAGCCCCCTGTTTGTCCAGTGTTGGGATATTCTTAGTGTCCTCTACCGTAAAGACTGATACAAAATAATTGTTCAGCGTTTTTGACATCTCCATGTTTCCCACCATTAATTTCCCGGTCTCATCCTCTAAGGGACCAACATTTACTTTAGCCACCCTTTGTCTTTTTATATAACTATAGAAACTTTTGCTCTCTGTTTTTATATTTTTTGCTAATTTACTTTCATAATCTATCTTCCCTTTCTTAATCAATCTTTTAGTTATTTTTTGCTGTCTTTTAAAGACTTCCCAATCTTCCATCCTCCCACTAGGTTTGGCTACCTTATGTGCCCTTGTTTTTAGTCGGATACTATCCTTAATTACTTTACTTAGCCACGGATGGCTATCTTTTCTTTTACACCCTTTCTTCCTCAGTGGAATATATATTTTTTGGAAGTTGTAAAATAACTCCTTAAATGTACACCACTGATCATGTACCGTCTTACCCTTTAATCTATTTTCCCAGTCCACTCTAATCAATTCCGCTCTCATACCTTCATATTCTCCTTTATTCAAGCTCAGCACGCTTGTTTGAAATCCAACCTTCTCACCCTCTAATTGAATATAGAATTCGACCATGTTATGGTCACTCATTCCAAGGGGATCCTTTACTAGGACATTTTTAATTAATCCTGTCTCATTACACAGGACCAAATCTAAGGTTGCTTGCCCCCTGGTCGGTTCAGTTACATACCGCTCAAGAAACCCATCCCTAATACACTCAATGAACTCATCCTCAAGGCTGCTCTGCCCAATTTGATTTGTCCAGTTAATATGATAATTAAAGTCCCCCATAATTATAGCTGTTCCCTTATTACAAGCCTCAACTATTTCCTGATTAATACTCTGTCCAACAGAGTTGCAACTGTTTGGAGGCCTATAGACTACACCCACTAGAGTTTTTTTTCCCCTTATTATTCCTTATCTCCACCCAAACTGTTTCACTATCCTGCTCCTTTGACCCAATATCATTTCTCTGTATTATAGTGATTCCTTCCTTTATTAACATAGCCACCCCACCTCCCCTCCCTTCCTGCCTGTCCTTCCTGATTGTTAAATAACCTGGTATGTTTAATTCCCAGTCATGGTCACCCTGCAGCCATGTTTCTGTAATGGCCACAAGATCATAACCATATGTCATTACTTGTGCTGTTAACTCATTCATTTTATTACGAATGCTACGTGCATTCAGATAAAGAACTTTCAAATATGTTTTGTAACACTTAGTTCCTGTTTTTTCCCCTTTTAGTACATTACTTTTTACTCCATACCTTCTGTCCCTTCCTGACACATTCTGTTTATCGCAAATGTAATCACCGTGAGCCTCAATGGGGTCCACCAGCTCCCACATTTCACAACAGTGACACATCACCTGTTCACCCATAGCTATGTAATTAATTAAATTTATTATTATTAGTTATGAAGACCCTCTGCCCCGATGTAGATGATACTATTACAGCACTATTCAATAGGACTGACCAACTTAAAGGAATAAAAGAGAAGGAAGAAAACCAACCAACCAGCTGATCACCAACCTCCTCCTTGAATATTGTCTGTGGGGCCTGTTTGGTTGACTCATCTTGCTGCTCCGCTTCCACAGTGCTGTGTAAGCCTGGGAGTGGGGAACAAAACAGAACAAAAAACACACCCTCACCTCCCACTTGCCCGAACTCTCCCTCTTACCAAACTCTAGCAGCACTCAATGCACAGCACTCCGTGCACAAGCACTAGTCCCGCCCCTTTTATACCCGGATTCTACTTCCGGTTTAAACTCGCCAACAATTTAATATACAGTTAAAAATTAAACACACTTCAAATAATTAACTTTTTAACACACTAAAATTCACAAAATACACTTAAATTACTTTTCTCCCTCTTACCAAACTCTAGCAGTACTCAATGCACAGCACTCCGTGCACAAGCACTAGTCCTGCCCCTTTTATACCCGGATTCTACTCAGGGTGTGACTGCGAGTCAGGAAGTTATGGGGACCCAGGATTTAGTGATGGTGGAGCCTCAGCCCTGGACCTTGTCCAACAGGTACGAGGTACTTTCTACCTGTATGGATGAGGTAAAAGACTGCAGGAAGGATGGGTAAACTGACAATGGCACTGTGGTATCCATGTGCGGGGAGAAGGAAGGAATGTAGAAGTAGTAGGGGATCATACAGTCAGGGGATAGATACTGCTCTCTGCAGCCGCGAAAGAAAGTACCAAAGGCTGTGTTGCCTGCTCGGTGCCAGGGATAAGGATATCTCCTCGCGGCTGGAGAAGAACTATGAGTGGGAGGGGGAGGATCCAGTTGTCGTGTTCCATGTAGGAACCAACGACATAGGTAGAACAAACAAGGAGGTTCTGCTGAGTGAGTTTGAGGAGCTAGGGTCTAAATTAATAAGCAGAACTACAAGGTAATAATCTTTGGATTATTACTTGAGCCACGCGCAAATTGGCATAGGGTCAAGTAGATCAGAGAGTTAAATGTGTGGCTCATAGAGTGGTGTGAGAAAAAGGGGTTTCAATTCATGGGGCACTGGCACCTGTACTGAATAAGGTCAAAGCAAGGAATAATGGTAAAAAATAATAATGAGAAATGTACTAGTGGCAGAAATAGAGATAAATATGTTTGATCTAATAGCCATTACAGAGACATGGTTTCAAGGTGGCTAAGGTTGGGAACTAAATGTTCCAGGGTACTTGACATTTTGAAAAGACAGGCAGGATGGAAAAGGAGGGGGAGTAGTCCTGGTATTAAAGGATGACATAAGGACAGTAGCGAGAAAGGATCTCGGATCAGAAGATCAAGATGTAGAATCAGTATGGGTGGAGAGAAGGAACAACAAGGGGCAGAAAACACTGGTAGGAGTTCAGTCTTTATTCTTCATATAGACTGGACAAATCAAATTGGCAAAGTTAGTCTGGAGGACGAGTTCATGGAATGCATTCGGGACAGCTTCCTAGAACAATATATCATGGAACCAACCAGGGAACAGGCTATTTTAGATCTTGTATTGTGTAATGAAACAGGGTTAATTAGCAATCTCATAGTAATGATGTAACTGGTAAAATAGATAAGGGAGAACCAGTGGATGTGATGTATTTGGACCTTCAGAAGACTTTTGATAAGGTCCCACATAAGAGATTAGCATGCAAAATTAAGGCACATGGGATTGGGTGCAAGGTATTGACTTGGATAGAGAACTGGTTGGCGGACAGAAAGCAAAGAGTTGGAATAAACGGGTCATTTTCCGAGTGGCAGGCAGTGACTAGTGGGGTACCGCAAGGATCAGTCCTAGCACCCCAGCTGTTCACAATATATATTAATGATCTGGACGAGGGAATTGGATGTAATATCTCCAAATTTCCAGACAACACAAAGCTGGGTGGGAGGGTAAGCTGTGAGGAGGATGTCGTGAAACTCCAGTACGATTTTGACAGATTGGGTGATTGGGCAGAAACATGGCAAACGCACAATAATGTGGATAAATGTGAGGTTATCCACTTTGGTGGCAAAAACAGGAAGGCAGATTATTATTTGAATGGCAATAGATTGGGAGAAGGGGAAGTGCAAAGAGACCTGGGTGTCCTTGTGCACCAGTCACTGAAGGTAAGCATGCAGGTGCAGCAGGTGGTTAAGAAGGCAAATGGTATGTTGGCCTTCGTAGCAAGAGGGTTTGAGTACAGGAACAAGGATGTCTTGCTACAGTTGTACAGGGCCTTGGTGAGACCACACCTTGAGTATTGTGTGCAGTTTTGGTCACCTTACCTGAGGAAGGACGTTCTTGCCATGGAGGGAGTGCAGCGAAGATTCACCAGGCTGATACCTGGGATGGCAGGAATGACGTATGAGGAGAGATTGTGTCGATTGGGCTTATACTCACTGGAGTTTAGAAGTTTGAGAGGGGAACTCATCGAAACCTATAAAATTCTGTCAGGTCTGGACAGACTAGATGCAGGAAGGATGTTTCTGATAGCAGGGGAGTCCAGAACCAGGGGTCATAGTCTAAGGCTAAGGGGTAAACCATTTAGGACTGAAATGAGGAGGAATTTCTTCACCCAGAGAGTGGTGAACCTGTGGAATTCTCTGCCACAGAGGGCGGTGGAGGCCAGTTCATTAAATGTATTCAAGAAAGAGTTGGATATATTTCTTGAGGCTAAAGGGATCAAGGGATATGGGGAGAAGGCAGGGACAGGGTACTGAATTTGGATGATCAGCCATGATCTCATTGAATGGCGGAGCAGGCTCGAAGGGCTGAATGGCCTTCTCCTGCTCCTACCTTCTATGTTTCTATGTTAAAGGATCCTTTGGGGCAGAGTGATCATATTGGCTCAGAAATTCGGGTCAGGGGCTTCCCGCGGGTGCAAGCCCCCGACCTGCACTTAGCTTGCGCGCCAGCCGTTGAGCTGTGAGCCCCCGTGGAATTGCGATCCTGGGCCTCCTCCAACTGCCGGCGTGCAGTGCTTGCATATCCGAGGGACGCAGTTAGTTCAAAGCGTCCCCTGGGGTCACGTGGGCCATGGAGAGCTAATGGTAGCAGGGAAAACCTGTCAAACCTATAAATACTACAAACCCCAAAACATCACTAAATCTTCAAATACATTTTTAAAAAATCACAAGTTTAAAATAAACTATAAATCACCCGTAGGCCCAATGGAAGTGCCGGTTTCCTGCATGCACTGTGCATGCGCGGGAAACCGGCACTTCCATTCCTCTGAACGAAAGGGTTCAGAGGTCGAACACGTGCGTGGGAGAGGCTGCGCTGTGCGCATCAAACTTAGCTTTTTTTTACAGGTTTTCCCGCGATGGTAAGCCTGCAGAAGTTAGAATTATAAAAAGCAGGCGCAAGGCCTGCTTTTTACAAGGTAAGTGGTGAATTAATTAAAATTAAAACATTTTTTCCACAGATTTATTATCTTTATAAATACTTTAAAGCAAGGTAAGTTTATTTTTAGCTCCGTTAGAAAATAAAATTACTTTTTTCAAAAAATTAAATTATTGTTTAAAATAGTTAATTCATGTAATTTATAGTTTATTTAAAAAATGTGATTTATAAAAAAATTATTTGTAGATTTAGTGCTATTTTGTGACTGTAGTATTTATAAGTCTTGACAGCACTTCCTGTCAGATTATGAATGAAGTATTCCCTGCTCCGATTGGCTCCCCATGAACCACGTGATCCCAGGGGACGCATCGAACTAACTGCGCCCCTGGGATATGCAAGCACTGCGCGCCGGCAGCTGGACAAGGCCCCGGATCGGACTTCCATGGAGGCCCAGAGCTCAACGGCCGGCACGCAAGGTAAGTGCAGATCGGGGGCTTGCACCCGCAGGAAGCCCCCGACCCGAATTTCTGGGCCTATATCACCAATAACAAACTGCAGAGTACCCGCTAATTCCAATTGTTAGCACAGTTTCGTACTGCAGATCTGTATCCACGAGAACTCAATTAAGCTTCAGTTTTGCTTTACAGCAGTTAGTGAGAAGAAACCTTTCATTTTTGACAGTTACATTTGCGACTCATGTCCAATGTAATTAAGCATGACAGTATTGTTCCAGATGTGTTGTTAGCAATTCTTTAAAGTCGAATGTATTTCCTTATGAGTGTACAAAACTTAATTCTGCATTATTAAACAAGACTGGATGATCACTGCAAGTGAAATAGTGACATGCTGATGACCTGGTTTCGGTGCCAACTGTAGGGGGTGGTGGTGGGGTGGTTGGCGCGTGCGCCCAGTCTGTTATGCCCCTGACTGTTTGTGAGCAGTTCGAATCGCTCCCACGCCACTGGGGTCTAGACACCGGACTTAGGTACAGGCGGCGATACAGAAAAGACTCGAGTAAACAGGTGGTTTGGATGTAAGCAAAAACCACGATTTTATTAAACAGAAATTAATACAATCTTATGAGAAGTTACTAGTGTGAAATTACAGGCAAATACAAATAACTATATACTTATACAGGTAATGGGGAACACACGGCACATCGAGGGAAAACAACTATCTTAACAATCCCCTTATCCTTATCCCACCCCCTATACCTAACTAGATTAAGCTATGAGGGGCCAGAATTCATGCTCACTAATCAAAGATCTGCTGAATTCAAAACAGCAGTGGGGTTTGGGGTTCGCTCTTTGTGCTCTCTGGAGCCTGCCGTCGTCATGTGGTCTCCAGGTGCTGCAAGGGTGTCATCCAGGTACGAGTACCCCAAAGTTAAAGTCTCTGCTTGGGTACTTTACCTCGCAGGGATGATGGTTCCTCTTCCTCGGTCAGCAGTTGAAGTTTGCATGAAGATAGTCACAGGTCAGCTGGATTGAAGGCCCGATTATTCCAAGCTTTTCTTCAATCGTCTTCCCAATTCATCTTCCCAATTCGTCTCGCCTCCTCGCCTCATCGCGTCCCGCCTCGCCTGGCCTGGTTTGTCCATGTCCACCTGGTGCAATGCCGGGCATTCCTGATGGAATGGGGAAAGGCCCGGGCAGTGGCCAGGCGGTAAGCGCGGGATGGGGGAAGAGCAGCAGCCATGAGGGCGGGGAGCAGAGAGCCAGAGAGAAGAGAAGAAAGGGAGCAATTGCTACCCGGGGCCTTCAGTTATACTCCTTCGGATGGCCCTTATCTGCGCGCCAAATCAGGTTAGTTCTTTGTCCCAATCTTGGCGGGCTATTTTAAATAATGGTAGCAATCTAAACTAACTGTCTTTAGATGGCCGGTAATCGCTTCTACTGGCCTGATTAACGAGTTGTTTTGTTATTAATACATCTTAATGGGCCTGTCCAGCCTCGATGGCTTCCCTAAGCTGTTTCCGATTATTTATGCAAACTGCTTGATGGCCTTAAGTATAGGCCCAACTGGTTCTGATCTGTCTCCGATTTGGCTTAATACATATTCAAAGTCCTGTCTGGTTTTCAAAATACAAAAGTTCTCTCTTCACAGAAACTGCAGCTTTGGTTTTGATTTCTCCACAAGCTGCTTGTGCCACAGAATCCAAGCTTTTAAACTCTTACATGCTTTCGGCCACAAGGCGCGGATGCCATCTTTGGGTACCCTGTTTTAAAATGTCCACGCAGGGTCCCTTTTATTAATAACTAGCTGGAGTGCCTGGTGATGCCGAGGGATTTTGAGGGCATGCTGTTGTTGCAAGAGAGAGAGAGAGAGACTGGGGGGAGAAGAGAGAGACTGGGGGGAGAAGAGAGAGACGGGGGGGAAGAGAGAGAGAGAGACTGGTGGATTTAGTTTGGGATTAGCCTGGAGAGAGTGAGGGGGGAAGGAAAGCCTCAGGCCTGGCCCGAACGACCCCTGTGAAGGAAGGAAGGAAGAAGGTGAGCTCTCCCTCCCTGTCCCACCCCCTCACTCTTTCCCTCCCTCCCTCCCCTCTCCCTTCCCTGCCCCTCTCCCTCACTCTCCCTCCCCCCTCCTCTCCCTCCCTCCCCCTTTCCTCTCCCTCCCTGCCCCTCTCCTCACTCTCCCTCCACCTCTCCCTCACCCTCTCCTCACCCTCCCTCCCCCTCTCTCTCCCCTCCCCTCTCCTCTCACTACCCCCTCTCCTCTCACTCCCCCCCTCTCCTCACCCTCTCCTCACCCTCCCTCCCCCTCTCCTCTCCCTCCCCTCTCCTCTCACTACCCCTCTCCTCTCACTCCCCCCTCTCCCTCCTCACCTCCCCCCTCCCTCCCCCTCGCCCTTCCCTCCCCCCTCTCTCCCTCTCCTCTCCCTCCCTCTCTCCTATCTGTCCCTCTCTCCTCTCCCTCCCTCTCTCCCCTCCCTCCCCTGTCTCTCACTCCCTGTCTCTCCCTCTCCCTCCCTCTCTCCTCTGCCTCGCTCTCTCCTCTCCCTCCCTTTCTCCTCTCCCTCCCTCCACCTCCGCGGATCAGCGCCTCAGGGCCGGCCGGTGCGTGGCCTAGTGCATGAGGCCCGGCCAGACTCACGTTAGCTCTCTCCCTCCCTCCCTCTCTCTCTCCCTCTCCTCTCCCTCCTCTCCCTCCCCCTCCTCTCTCTCCCTCCCCCTCCTCTCCTCTCCCTCCCACTCCATGGATCAGCGCCTCAGAGCCGGCCGGTCCACGAATTAGCACGGAGGCTCGGCTGGACTCTCTCTCCCTCCCCCTCCATGGATCAGCGCCTCAGAGCCGGCCGGTGCGCGACCTAGCGCGTGAGGCCCGGCGGGACTCACCTTAGCTCAGGTCACACTCCGGGCCGACGTTGACGCACGCGCAGACTCCCATCCCGCCCGCCTTTACTAAGATGGTGGCGATGGCTATGCTCGGCTCAGTCCCGCGCCGCCAGCCTTTACCAAGATGGTGGCTATTGCGGGGCAGGACGGGCAGGTGCCTAGCTCGGGCATGGCTGGTGAGGAGAGGCCGAGGCTTCGAGGTCCTGAGGCCTGCAGGCAGCTCATCCACCGCCAAGGGGGGGAAAAGCCCGAGTTCCCTTTGGAAAAGGATTTTTTTTTCCTTTTAAAACCAATTTTTTTTTTGCTGCAAATCTATATTTCAAAAGAAACACGCAGAAAGTGGGAAAAAGAAATGAGTAGTTAGGAATAAAGATGGCGGCCACTCACCTCAGGTCAGAAGGATTATGCCCGCCCACAAAAGCAATGTGATGCAGCGATTGGTCAACCATCAAGTCACTCAACTGTAGGATTGGTCAACCATCATGTCACTCAACACTATCACCTGTAGGATGGCCCACCCACACAACGCAATGAACCACCCCCCATGATGCACCGATTGGTCAACCATGAGGTAAATCACCTTTACGATTGGTCAACCATCACGTCCTCAACGCTAATGAGCGGAATGTTGCTGTTTTTTGAAAATTTTGTATACTGTCGGAACAATTTTTGTCTGACCAAAAAGTAAATATGCCTATGAGAGTCCCATAATGATAAGCTTTCTTTTGATATTACATATGTGTAGGTACACTCTATAACTTTTGATTCTACAGCCGGACAGACAGACAGAAAGACAGAAAGACGGAAAGACAGACGGAGAGAGAGACGGACCGTTTTATATATACTAGCTGAAGTGCCCGGTGGTGCCAAGGGTCTTTTGAGGGCATGTGTTGTTGGAAGAGAGAGAGAGAGCGACTGGGGGGAAGAGAGAGAAGAGAGAGCGACTGGGGGGAAGAGAAGAGAGAGACTGGGGGGAAGAGAGAGAGCGACTGGGGGGAAGAGAGAGAGCGACTGGGGGGAAGCGAGGAAGCGACTGGGGAGACGAGCGAGAGCGCGACTGGGGGGAAGAGAGAGAGCGCGACTGGGGGAAGAGAGAGAGCGACTGGGGGAAGAGAGAGAGCGACTGGGGGGGAAGAGAGAGAGCGACTTTGGGGAAGAGAGAGAGCGACTGGG